>NW_026067978.1:6412612-6473012 GCF_014885135.2 Alexandromys fortis | reverse complement strand
AAAAAAAAAAAAAAAAAAAAAAAAAAGGCGGATCTTGGTGAGTTCAAGGCCAGCCTGGTCTGCAAAGGGAGTTCCAGGACAGGCTCCAAAGCTACAGAGAAACCCTGTCTCGAAAAAAAAGAAAAGAAAAAACAAAACAAAAAAAAAAAACCACCCATAAACCAAACTATTTACTTACTTTATATGTGTGTGTGTGTGTGTGTGTGTGTGTGTGTGCCTCATGCATGTCTGTGCACCATGTTCATACAGGACCTGGGAGGTCAGAAGAAGGTATTGATTTCCCTGGAACTGGAGTCACAAATGGTTGTGAGCCACCATGTGGGGAGTGGGAATTGAACCTGGGTCCTCTAGAAGAGCAACCAGTGATCTTAACTGCTAAGCTCCCTCCTCTCTCTAGCCCCCAGATTTTCCTGTGACTTTGATTTTTTGAGACAGGGTTTCTTTGTGTAGCCCTGCCTGGCTGTCCTGGAATTCGCTTGTTTACCAGGCTTACCTTGAACTCTCAGAGATTTGCCTACCTCTGGGATTACAGGCCTGCACCACACTGCTAGGCTTTTCTTGTTATTCCTGAAGATCATGTATCAGCATGTCTATGCATAACCCTTTGTGTATTTGCGTTCTATCTCTTTCTTTTTCATGTCAAAGTCTTTCCAACTATCCTGCAGAATGGGTCTACCAGTGGTCATCTCACCCTGGCCAAGTCCTTCCTATATCCCTCCTACCCCAGGGGAAGGAAAGCACTAGAGGAAGGGGACAGAGACAGAGCTCAGCGAAATTGTCTATCCTTCAGGAGTCCCAATCCAAGAAGAGGCCACAGCAGTTAGGCAGCTCCGCTGTGTCCCTTGGATGACTGTTGGAGGGAAGACTAAAGACATGAGAATGTGGGACGTGAAACAAAGCCAGATGAATGTGTCTTCGTCAGTGTTTTCTTAATTTTTACTTATTATTGTTGTGTGTGATGTGGGCGGGGACATGCACGTGCCACAGTCCGTGTGCGGAGGTCAGAAGACAAATCAGGCTTATCTAGCAAGAGCTTTACCCACTAAGCCACCCAGGTCTATGTTTCTTCTTCTTGGCATAGGGTTTCACGTATCCCAGGATGTCCAAGAATGGCCTATGACCCTTGAGCTTCCGAGCCTCCTGCCTTCGATCAGTATTTTCTAAAATTGTTTTCTTTTTTGAGACAGGGTTTCTCTGTGTAAACAGTCCTGGAACTCACTCTGTAGATCAGGCTGTCCTCAAACTCATAGAGATCCACCTGCCTCTGCCTCCCAGTTGCTGGGATTAACGGCATGCACCACCACAGCCCGGCTTCTAAAATATTTTAGAGAGCATCAGCGATGGGGACAATGGATCAGGCAAATCGCTTCAGCATCCACATAGGAACATGTGTGAGAACAAAAGGGCACACCAGCGGTAACTGTGCTGAGAGGGTACAGCAGAAACACTTGTTATCCCAGCAGCACTGAGGCAGGGGCATTGCCATGAGTTTGGGGTCTGTCAGGACTATACAAGAGTTTCAAACTAGACTAGGATAGAGTAAGACCGTATCTCAAAACAAGTAAAAAACAAAACCCCAAACCCCAGGTATGTACACACTTTTAATCCCAGTATTTGAGAGGCAGAGGCAGGGGAGGAATCTATTATGAGTTCAAAGTCAGCCTGGACTATGCAGTGAGACCATCTCAAACATACATACATACATACATACACACACACACACACACACACACACACACACACACACACACACAGAGGAGGGGGAAGCACACAGAGACACACGGACAGACAAGACAGAACAGATAGTGACTTTTCCAGGTTCCATGGCTGGGACAGTCACCAGGCAGGGGACAGGTCTATTCAGGGGTTCATTCAGTTCCACTGTGTGACCTGGGGCTGCTCTAACTCCCTCTGCTCCCTGCCTCAGGGGCCGCCCTCGTGCCTGCACTGTGCTTCTGGGGCTTCAACGGCCTTCTACTGATGGTGGACACAACAGGGAAACCCACCTTCATCTCCCGCTACCGCATCCAACTGGGCAAGAATGAGCCGGTAAGTGTCACTGCATCTCTGAGTGCTGAGAATGCAGGAACCAGTCAGGGCAAGACAAAGGCTTACCTTAGAGGCACCCTAATCCAGAAGGTTAAAGAGAAGGAAGCTGGGTGTGTGTGCGTGCTTGGTAGGTAGAGTGCTTGTCTAGCCCAGGAACAGCCCTGGGTTCCATCCCCAAAGCGCTAGTGTGTGCAGCTATAATCCAAGCATTCAGGGAAGTGGAGGCAGGAGGATTAGAAGTTCAAGGTCGTCCTTGGCAACACAGGAAGTCTGAAGGTACCTAGGTACTTGAGACCTTGTCTACAAGAAAAGGCCAGTGACATGATACAGCAAGTAAGGGCATCTCCTGCCAAGCCCAAAGACCTAAGCTTGGTCCCTGGAACTCCAGTGTCAGAAAAGAACCAGCTCCATTTATTCTGGGCTCAGAGGCACCTACACACACACATACACACACAAAACCAAAAAAATATCAAATGGAAAGGCCACTCAGCCAGTAGCCAGTCTAGACCAATGTCCTGGTCTCCTTATTCCCACCACAGGCTGCCTCATGATACTGTGCTTAGCATATTAGGAAAAGGAATGACTGCCTCCACCTGGACTGGGCTGTCTCTGAGATACCAGCAGCACTTTACCCAGGGCACTGAGACCATGGATCTGAAACCAGACATCTACTATCCCAAGGGAGTCATCCCCAGGGTGGCTGGGGATGGTGCAGACTCTGGGTGTATAAGGTGGTCGTTTTAGCAAATCCTTTTTATTTTGTTTAATGTTTTTTTGAGACTGGGTCTCTGTGTAGCCCTGGTTGTCCTGGAACTCACTATATAGACCAGGTTGGCCTCGAACTCAGAGATCTGCCTGCCTCTGCCTCCCGAGAGCTGGGATTAAAGGCATGAGCCACCATCATCCGAGGCAACCAGTAGTGTGTGTTCTCAAAACAACCCCAGTAAGGCAGGAACAGCGCCGGCACTTGCTCACTGTAGGGGTTCAATCACCACACTGCAGTCTGGACCAGCCTTCCCGGTGTTCTGACAACCTGCAGAGACGATCTTACACAACAGGGCAGAGGCTGATTCTGAAAACAAACTGTTCCCTCAGCCCCACCCAAACCCTGTCCTGGCAGTTGGCACTTAATCTGCCCAGGTGCCCGGTGAGTCACTTCTGCTCTCAAGGCAGTCTGCCCAGCCTGGCACCAAAGGCAGTAGGGTTGAAAGGAGTCCTGATGGAGTCCTCTGAAGTGGTCTCCTCCTGAGATGGCAGCTGCCAGAAAGCTGGGAGGGCTTCCTGCAGCCCACTCTGGCAGAACAGACTGGAGCCCTCTGTGTCCGCATTAGTAGGCCTGCCGTCTCCAAAGCAGCCACCACTGACTCATGCCTTCATCTTTGAGGCTGAGCACTGTGAACACTGACCTTCATGTCAGATAAGGCTTTGCCATGGGCCCTGGGTAGGACATGAGATGGACCAGAACTTCTTTCTTCTCTCCTACCCCAAACAAGGTCTCATGGAGCCCAGGCTGGCCTCCAACTTGCAATACAGCTGATGATGATAACTCCTGATCTTCCTTCCACCACCTCACCGGGTTATCCTGCACCCAGGGCTCCGAGGATACTCCAAGGGAAGGCACTTTACCCACTGACAGGCATCTCAGCCCCACCCTGGGCCTTTCTAGCCCCAGGGCTCCAAAGGATCCTCCCCAGTCTACAGATCTGAATACCACACGGTACCTAGAAACCTTCCTATAGGCAGTGACAGGAGAGCAGTAGGCGGGGCTAGAGGTGGGGGAACCGGTCAAGTTTTAATCCAGGCCCCAGAGGCAGGCCGAGTTCAACTTGTCACTCCAAGGCCAGCACAGCTGTTTCAGACTTTCTGAGGACACTTCAGGAAGGACCTTGGGAACATCTAGTCCCTGGCTAGCTGTAGGAGGTGCTCTTCTCTTTTTCTTGTCCCGTCTTTTTTTTTTTTTTTTTTTTTTTGGGGGGGGGAGGTTCTCAAGACAGGGTTTCTCTGTGTAACAGTCCTGGTTATCCTAGAACTTGCTTTGTAGACCAGGCTGGCCTTGAATTCACTGAGATCTAATTGCCTGTGCCCCCCAAGAGTTGGGATTAAAAATGTGCACCACCACCACTGGGCTCAGAGGTGGCTGACTTAACAGGATCCCAGGAACAGATGACCGAGGGAGCTGAGTGTGGCAGGCATTCCTAGGATCCCAGCCTGCTCAGAGACACCCCTATCTCCTCCTTGTCTATGGACACCTCTGCCCTCCCACCTCCTCCTTCCTAGTCTGGACCCCACTGTACTGAGGAAATGGAATGAAACTCCATGCCCAGATCCCATAGCGCTGGGTCTCACGCTCTGTCCTGGGTTGTGCCTGCCATGTGTCCTGGCTCCTGTCCTTTTTGACCCAGGAAATGGCTTCAGCATTCTTCCCTCTTTCTTACTACTCTGTCTCTCTCCCAACCCAGTTTATTTTTTCTCTGCATTATCACATAAATGCTTTGCTTGTTCCAACTCTAAAATTAAAACACAAACCTTGGCTGGGTGTGTTGACACACACCTAGAATCCCAGCATCTGAGTGGGAGGCAGGAAAATAGATTTTTAAAAATATGTACGGGTGCTTTGCCTGCTGTATGTCTGTGTACCACACATACCCAGAGTTCAGGACAGGTTATCAGATTGACAGTCTGGAGCTGCAACATGCATGGAGGAAATCAAACAGGGTCCTCTGTAAATACAGTGTTCCTTACCACTCAGTCTTTTCCCCAGCCCCGGCCCCACTTACCAAAAATACACACTGCCACCTGTTATGCTCCCCATTGAGGGCAAGCACTCTGATAGATCCATCTACACACTCAGAGCTGTCTATACCTAGTCCAGTCGTCTACACACTCAGAGCTGTCTATACTGTCTCAGTTATCTTTGCAGCCCCTCAACTAGCTATGTAGTCTGTCCTTCCTCTTGTCTGGTTTTTTTCCCCAAGCATTTAATAGTAAGAAAGTTTTAAACAGAGAGAAATGTAGGAAAAATATAGACTCATCTACATAGTTCAGTCAACCATTTAATAACTTTCTCCAAATTGTTCCAAGTTTGAGACAATGGATGACTATTTTTTCTAGTCTTCTGTTGCCTCATTCCTTTCTGTCAGCCCAATTCTCATATATTCCCAACAGTGATCCTGTAGACACCAGGGCACTTGGTGGAGGCTGCCAGTTAGGCAGACAATCCAAAGCAACCATTTAGTCTTTTCTCCTGGGACAAGTTTGTCATCTGCTCAGCCTCTCTGGGTTGGCCACAAGTAGAGCTGAGGTTGGGGACCTGCCCATGCTGTCCTCACACCCATGCAGATGCCTTGTTCCCTTTATGAAGCTCGGCAGTCCAGCTAGCTCTGAGGTCACATAGACCTCTTCTGGAACGCTTCAAGATGGCTGAGCCTGTTGGGCAGTGGTGGCGCACGCCTTTAACCCCAACACTCAGGAGGCAGAGACAGGTGGATCTCTATGAGTTTGAAGTCTTGAAACACAAACAAGGAAAAAAAAAAAAAAGGCCGAGCCCACCATCACTGCTTATATCTCCGTGTTTAACTGGTATTTGTTTCATTGTCCCTGTAGAGCAAGCACAGCACTAGGTGTTCTGTGGGCCAGAACTCAGCAGTCAGTGGTGGACTCTGGCCCACAGAGCATGTTCTGATGGGACATTCTCGAGGACAGAACTGTACCACTCAGCATTGCCAGCCCACCTATGGACTACCCCAGTGAATCCCAGAAGCCTACCCTGAGCAGGTTAGGTAGAAACCTAATTCTCATGTGTGCCCCCTCCCCACTCCTTCTGTTCTCCGGCAGGTTGACCCCGTGAAGTTGCGCCAGTCTATCCGCACAGTTCTTTTCAACCAGACTATGATTTCTCTTCCCATGCTGGTCATCTTCTATCCTTTCTTCAAGTGGAGGCGAGACCCCTGCTGCCAAGAGCTTCCCACCTTTCACTGGTTCCTTGTGGAGTTGACCTTTTTCACCCTCGTGGAGGAAATCCTGTTCTACTACTCACACCGGTGAGCTATGTGCACAGCTGGCCTCACCCTGGCACAGCTCCATGGTCAGTAGTCACTAAACCGTGTGGTCTCTGTCCTCAGGCCCTACCCCAAAATCGCTAGACACACAACTGATTCTCCAAGTTGACACAATGCCAAGGGAAGGGAAAGCTGCCGTTAGTATGAGAGAATGGGTCAGTTACCATCCACTTTCAGATAGTCCTTTCTAGACATCAGTTTACTTTACCACTGGGGTTGTCAGGCAACTTAGATCAGCCTCATCATCCAGTCAGACTAGAGGCAAGGAGTAGATGCCAGCTCCACAGATGGAAACCTCATTCTTACCTTTCTTTTCTGATGATCTATCTGCTCAGGAGGGAGAAGGGTGAGCTGGCAATTACCAACTATAAATTATCTTTCCAGGCTCCTTCACCACCCAACGTTGTACAAGAAAATTCACAAGAAACATCACGAATGGACAGCACCCATTGGTGTGATCTCGATCTATGCCCACCCTATAGAACATGTGGTAAATACAGCCCCTGGAGCCACAGATGTAGTTCCCTGCCCTTATTTTTTTTTCTTCCCACTGAATAGCTGCCATCTCTTGGCTGTGCCAGGTGCCCACTGTGTTCTTATTCTCCCCCAACAACTTTTTACACACCGACTCTGCTGAAGAGGAAGTGAAACTAAGTTGAGCTATCTAATTTACAATTCAAGGTCTCCCTGCAGCACCATGAAGGGCAGAGTAAGCATCCAGCTGGCTCTCTCCAGGACCATCCTTTTTCTTACAGGTTTCCAACATGTTGCCAGTTATGGTGGGTCCACTAGCAATGGGCTCTCATCTGTCCTCCATCACTGTGTGGTTGTCCCTTGCTCTCATCGTCACCACTGTCTCGCACTGTGGTTACCATCTGCCCTTCCTGCCTTCACCTGAGTTCCATGACTACCACCATCTCAAGTAAGCCAACAGCACCCTTTCTCAATTCTTGTCTCTGTGGACAGTGCTGTCTCCATCTAAATGTGAGCCAGTCAGGGAGTTTTCCCTGACATCTTTTTCCCTGACATCAGGTTTCTTCCTGCAGTTCATAATGTTAACCATTATTTGGGTTTTGGGTTTGCTGAATCTCGAGCTTTAAATCATCTCAGAACCTATGTACATTAAAAACTCGGCACTTATGGAATGTGGGCTCTTTTCTTGGTTTTGAGAGTTTTTCTTTTTGTCCAGGGTGGGGGTGAGGGTTCAAAACAGGGCTTCTCTGTAGCTTTGGAGCCTGTCCTGGAATTAGCTCTTGTAGACCAGGCTGGCCTTGAATTCACAAAGATCCCCCTGCCTCTGCCTCCCAAGTCCTGGGATTAAAGGCATGCGCCACCACTGCCTGGCTTGAGTTTTTTTTTTTTTTTTTTAAAGTAATCATGCATCATACCCAGAAGAGGGCTGGCAGGCTCTTGCCTAGCATGTGCGAGACCCAGGGTTCAGTCCTCCAGTTCAGAAATAATCACACAGTGGCTCACAACTTTAATCCTAGCACTGAGGAAGTTGAGGCATTAATAGTGTCAGTTTAAAGCCAGCTGCACATAGTGAATTTCAGTTGAGTTTGGTGAAACTGTCTCAAGAACAACAACAAAACCCTAAACTACCTTCCAACAGACTTCAAATGCTCCAGGCTCTACTGTTACAGCTGGGCAACATGGTGATGCTAAGTATGGGAAAGGAGGGCTGAGAGAAGCACAGCTTCCCAACAGTTTCAAATGGAAGATTCTCTTTTCTCCTGCAGGTTCAACCAGTGCTATGGGGTACTGGGAGTGCTGGACCACCTGCATGGGACTGACATCATCTTTAAGCAGACCAAGGCCTATGAGAGACATGTCCTCCTGCTGGGCTTCACCCCACTTTCAGAGAGCATCCCTGATCCTCCCAAGAAGATGGAGAGTTCTCTTGGACCATCCCAACTGTTCCCTCACAAGTAGAAGGTGTGGAGACTGCCCGGGAGCCATGATGCCCTTAACAACTTGCCTCCTTTTGCTACCATACTCTAAGGATTGTACCATTAGGGTACAGGAAAAATACAAGCTTCCTGCCAGGACAAGGCCATGAAAGGGCGGACCTGAGCTTCCCCCAAACTACTTGTCATGTTACCTTGGGCCCAGGAGTTGACTTAGGGAAAAAGAACTAGCTATTTGGGTTGGAGGCCAGTCAAAGGAAAGTCACCAAGAATCTGGTGGTCTCCTTCGGTCCTCTGCTCCAATTCCCACACTTGGCTCCCCTGGGGGACAATGGGCTGGCAGTAGGACTGGATGATTACTGATTAAAAATCTCCCCCCAGCAATTACCCTGAGAACACACGGTTCAATCTTTAAATGGTAACTCAACGGTGAGCTATAGCAGCAGGGTTTCTTCTCCTGACAGCTCGTGACTGGGAACCCTGGGATCCCAAGAACTTGGCAACTGTTAAGGTGGATCTGGAAGGCTGCCACCATTACCATTTGTTAAATCTCTGCACAACTGTGCCAGTCTTACATGTTCAGTTCAAGGTTAGTCAAGACTCCTTATTGTAGATTAAATAAAACACCTTTTTAAAAAAAAACCCACACAGCACAGTACAGCGGTTTGCACTGTAGTTCACAGCTGCTCTGGAGATTTAGGTCCAGTTCACAGCCAGCCTAGACAAACACAGCAAAACGTCGATGTCCGGTAAGCCAGTTCTCCAAAACAGGGCTTCACCCCATGGTGCTGAGGCCAACACAAGACTGGGTCAGCTGGCAACCTAGCACTTTGCCGGCAGTCCTAGCCTCCTCTGGCCTTGGTAACCTGTGCTCTTGGATTCCTTCAAATACAAACCCACTCCTCCACTTTACCCCCATCGCTGGATGACAGCCATTCCCTTTCTCATGAGCAATACTCTCTGTGCTATCATCCAAGGGGGCAGGGACAATTAAAAAATGGAGATGAAGTACTGTCAAGAGTACATGGCCACTTGGGAGGCAGAGGCAGGCGGATCTCTGTGAGTTCGAGACCAGCCTGGTCTACAAGAGCTACTTCCAGGACAGGCTCCAAAACCACAGAGAGGGGGCTGGAGAGATGGCTCAGTGGTTAAGAGCATTGCCTGCTCTTCCAAAGGTCCTGAGTTCAATTCCCAGCAACCACATGGTGGTTCACAACCATCTGTAATGAGGTCTGGTGCCCTCTTCTGGCCTGCAGTCATATACACAGACAGAACATTGTATACATAATAAATATTTAGAAAAAAAAAAAGAGTACATGGCCCGTCTCTATAAGGCCCTAATATTGGTGAATAAGGTCTTAAATTCTTCATAAAAGCGTGACAAAGCATGTAAATAAAGTCTCTATAAAACTAACAGATTGTGTTGCCCCCTCCCCATACACACACTGTAAAGCACTAGAAAGTAAGGCCACACAACCGAGGAGCCAGCTGACAAGGCCATCTCTAATGACTGTGACTGAGGTGAGTATGGCTCACCCGGCAATCTACAGAAGGCCATTGGTGGCAGTTATCATCCACCAATGATGTTTTTAAGAACACATCATTGTTCTTAAATTTAAGAAACTCTTAAAAACAAACACAGCAACAACTATGCTCATGCAGAGATAGTGTGGGCTTCTTACCTGGGGGCACACACCAGGTTGCACTCTGACACCCAACAGCAGTGTTTCAGATGGGAGACCAACCAGTTTGTTTTTTTTTTTTTGCCTTTTCAAGTTTTTATTTTTATACATTTTTTTTGTATTAAAAAGAAAAAGCATAATAATTATCACCAATTACAAAGGACTAGAGCAGGACCAGAAGAATGAATCACTTCAGCCTGGGAAGCAGACACTCTCAATAATATTAATGTTATGATACAAGCTCATTCAAGTATTTTACAATTTTTTTTGTCCTGTTGAATGTGATATCCTAGCACATGGTAAAGACAATGTACGAGCGTTAAGGTGGAACCTTCTCTGAAAAGCCCATGACGAGTTTTCCTCTCCTGTGAGAACTGAGCTTAGAGTTCTCTTCTGCCTCTGCCATCACCATAGCTGGAGGAGAGAGTGGGGCTGGGGAGAGTCTAGGGGCCCTTTAACAAGAGAGGTATTCTGGGGCTCCCATCCAAAGGACCAGGTAACCCAAGCCTCTGGTACACTCCACCATTAGCCTTGTCTTCACACCCTTTCCCTTGCTTCCAGACCCTCCAAGCAGCTTGCTTTTCTTTGTAAATGTCATCAGAAAGGAGTGGGAAAGAGCAACAGAACAAAAACATTTAACAATCTGACACAGGGCTCAGCACCTCTGTCTGAACCCAGGTCCAGGCTGGAGCAGGGCCATGCAGCCTTCTCTTCGAGTAGTGCATTTGTTCTGAGGCTCAGAGGGCAGAACACAATCTGCCCCTTGCTGGGCCCAGGCCAATGACCACCCTGTACAGGCAGAGGATGAAGGAGGTTCAGTTTGGCAGGCTGCCTCTATCTTAGGTCTTGGATCCCATGGGAAGATGGTGATGGGGAAGTAGCTTGCTCTGCTGGCCCCTGCCACTCCTGGAATACTTGTCACAGATACATCGGTCCTAAATTCAAGTGTCTTCAGAAGGTGAAGATGTAAACTACTCTGCAACGTCAACTCCTAACATGTCACAACAAATATACACATACACACACACACACTCACACTCACTCACTCCCACCCCTCCTCAGCCTGTGTTGAGATGATAGCCTTGCCTTCCCGCCCCAAAGGGGCTTCCTCCCTCAGAGGGCCTGAGAGGATCCGGAAGATGGCAAACCTAGCCTGGATAGTCTAGATGGGAACAACTTTCCCCCACCCTGGGCCTCAAAGCCCTGAGGTTCTGTGGTACTGGATACAGTACAGGGCTGAGCAGGAAAAGGAAAGGAAGCCCACTATTTGGTGAAGGTGTACCATAGGGCAGGTACCAGACTTTGGGGAAGGTCTCAGATCCCATTTGCAGATCCTGTTCCTATACCGTTTGAGACACCTAAGTCACAGGAGCTGACATGGGATTTACACATACTAAGCACCGGGAGGGCAGAGTGGGGCAGGGCACAAGTTAAATCAACAAGGTACCCCAAAACAGAGGGCAAGCTCTTGCCAGCCTGGGATGCTGTGTCCTAGTCCCAGCTTTTGGGACAACAGAGGAGCTCGAGGAGGACCACACAAATTTCAGTAACTGAGCAAGATTACATATACCCCCCGCCCTAGCGCTGCCTGGATCCCAGTGTGGGAGGTGAGCATTAAGCTCCCTCAGCTTTTATTCTTCATCACCCTCCCCGACTCCTGATGACAGCAGCCTCTAGCCACTCTTCTAGCATGTGCAGGGCAGCTCAGGCAGATGGTGGCTTAAAAAGAGAAGTCAGGTATACTCTATGTCCGCATATACCTTCCTGCCACAGGACTTCACCAAAAGGCAGGATCCCCCAGCCCTCGGTTCTTCTCACCCCTTGATCCCAGGCAGGGTCAGTGAGAGGGTGGGCAGAGATGGCTTGCTGGGGGTCGTGGGGTATTAAGATGGGAAGATCACACCAAACCCTTGAAGAATGGCACCTTTCTCCACATTGTGAGATACACCTCCTCGAGGTCAGACACAGATCTAAGTTGTGGCCATCAGTGGATGCTCACCTCCTTGCCCTGTGGTTGGGGAGACACTCAGGCTGAGGACAAATGTGTGCCAGACAAGATCAACTCTGTTTACGACAGTCTGAAGCAAACTTGGCCTTGGGGTTCCGAGGAAGGGCAGGGTGAGCCTGGTCAGACGACAGCAAGCAGAACAAGGACAGCGGCAGCAGTGTGCAGACACAGGACATCAGCTTGAGACGATGAAACAGCAGGAGTGTCCTGGGCACAGCTCTGATTGAGCTGCCCCCAACTCTCTTGCCTCCAGGTGGGAGGCCCCGTACGTGCAACTCAGTCCCAAGGAAAATTCTAGTTAGTCCAAGCCCAGGGGCATCCCAGGCAGGTGGAGCTCTTCGGAGGCTCAAGGAGGAAAACAGGCATTTGGGCATTAGTTCAGGTTCCCGCTCCACAATAAGGCAACTTTTAAAAAAATATTATTTTCAAAAACAGAACAGAAGAAAAATTCCAAGGAGGGGTAAAGACATCACTTTCTATGGATTAGGTGGGCTCTGATTTTTTTTGTCTTTTTTTTTATGGTCGATTTTGTCTTTTTTTTTTCTTTTGTTGTTGTTGTTTGTTGGTTTTTTTTTTTTTTGGTTTGGGTTTTTTTTGTTTTGTTTTGTTTTCTGTTTTCCCAAGGATGGAAAGGTCAGACGAAAAATAAAATAAATCATCTTTCAATAGTCTCTTCTGGTGTGAGCAGCGTCTCTGGGCTGGGGAGGGGGGGAGGGCAGGAGAGGCTAAAACTCCCCGACCCCCACTCTGAGATCCTTTGGTTTCCTTCCCCCAGAGGTGGCAGAAGGGTATGCGGAACAGCAGGGGACACGGTGATGGCAAACCCCAGTTGATCAAGGGGCTGGTGCTTCTGGGGCTCATGGGCACCGCCAGAGTCTTCTGGTGGGCTGCATAGTTGGCTTGAGGGGAGCGGGAAGAGGCAGGGACACAGGTCGGCTAACAGCCGCAAGAAAGGGCTGAAGAGTGATTTTGGTAATCCAGACAAACTATCAATAATTTAAAACTTGATATATATATATGTATGTATATATATATATATATAAAAATCTCCCCCCTTTCCCTCCCCCCTTAGAAGTTAAGATGGAAGTCATGGAGACAGAAGGGGAAGGGGAGACTTGGAGGCTCCTGCCCAGGGGCACCACTAATAGCCCAAATGGTGTACACTGCTACTTAGTGCAAAGGCCTATCTTAGTAACTCCAGGCCTGTCCCTTCACTGTCCACTCTCCTGGGACTGGGCACCCCCATGGATCCTCGCCCACCCCACCCCTTCTATTCCAAACCCCAGGGGGCTTCTGGGCATTCACTTTCCCAAAGTCAGTGTGTCCAAGTGCTGGCTTGTCCATTTGGCATCTTCCCGAGTAGCCTGGCCAGTAGGTGTCGTAGGGGGTTGGCAGATCCCAGTGGCAGGCCTGCTGGAAGACTGGGAAGGGCACCGCTTCCTGCCCTCACCGCTGCCTCCTGCTACCACTGGGTGTCGCTTGTGGTTGCCTTCCTCGCCCATGGGGGGCTGTAATAGAGGAGTCACAAGTGGTCAGAGAGAGTACTAGTCACACCACTTTCCAGGACCAATCAGAGGCCTCCTTTCCATGGACCTCCAAATGTAGACAATGGTTTGATTTACAAATGAAGTAGGGATCATCCTGTCCTTTCATGTTGACAATACCAGAAATAAGGTTAACTGACCAAACAGATCAAGTAATTTGTCAAAGACCTCCTATATTTAGGCCTACATTCTGAAGACCAGGTTTTGACCCTACAAATTATTCGTCCTCTTCTATGAAGGGGTCTCTTACTTAGGAGATGACCTGTGGCATACAGCATGGTGCATGTATTGGCTCCACAGGGCCACATACACTGGGACTGTCTTACTCCAGCCCTCACTAAGCCCACAAGTCAACAATGAAGACTGTCTGCCCTAACTAAAGGTCACCAAAAGTACCCAGCTACCTATAGGTTCTCTGAACATACTCTCCTCCCCAAAGAGTGGGTAAGAACACAAGCCTAGTGGGCTTACTAGTCTGAACACTGCAAACAGTATCAGTTGAAAAATAACTGATGGCTATTGCTACTTACTTACACCTACCACTTTCTGCTCAAAGTTCTCAAGAGAACAACAGAGAGTGCTACATTATAAACTTTGGTTAAAGTCTTTTCTGTCTTCTTTGGTGATGGTCAGCCAACCCAGGGCCTTGAATGCTGCTAAACATGTACCTTACCACTGAGGTACACCCCCAGCACCCCTTAGCACAGGTACCAATCATGTGTCACTTAAGCTGACTTTAAAGACAGCCTTTGATATTCGGAAGCAATACCCAGACTCACCACAGGATGGCACTGTTCAGGCACTGTTCCAAACAATGGAGAATTGGACATTAATTTACAAATTTCTGAACTTTTCCCAGAAGGAACAAGTACATTTTATCAGGGTAGCTGGTCCTGGTCCTGACACAAGCTAGCAGTAGCGGGCCTGGGAAGCAGGTGGGCTGTGACACGAGGGGAAGGACAACAGGAGGGAGGCTGGGAACCAACAACTCTAGCGAGCACCCGCTGTCCACTCTCACCATGACCTCACAAGAGGGAGGCTGCTCTTTACAGGACAATTAGGAGCCAGAAGAGAAGCTTTCACTCACGTCCACTCGGAAGTCTTCTAGACGTCGGAATTTGCCGAGGTATTCTTGCAGTTTGGGGTCAATGTCCAAATTTTTGGCTTTGGAATATTTCAAGAAGGCCCAGAACTTCTCTAATCCATAGAGCTGACCTGTGAGGAGAGGCAGAGGTGGGGAGCTGGGCTGAGATGAAGGGAGAGGTGGGGCCTTAACACAACAAGACCCAGGAGGGCTTGCTCAGCTCTAACAGACTCTTACCAGCCTCATAGTCCTTCACAGTCTCCTCCTGGAAATCCTTGAATATGTCCAGTCGGAACTTCTTCTCCAGACCATAACTGTAATATCGAAAAAGGCACTCCAAACCGTATCTGCAAAGGACAAAAGCTAGTGAGCTTGGCACAATGCCCACTGTAGCATGGGGAGTGTGGGGTGGGTGGTACAGCACACACCTTGCTGGCCTAGCAAAGGAATTCTGGAACAGTTACGACAGTGAACTATCCTGGACCGGAAACATGGCAGGCCCACAGAAAATCCTCCAGCAGTGCACTAACACCAGCCCTGAAGAGCCACAGTGTTCAATCTGCCAAGGCTCAGCCAATTCTGCCCACCACATCCTACATTTACAGTGACCTGCTTGCTCTGTCTCTTAACTACTGCTTTCTGCTCCAAAAGCAGGAAGAGTAGCCCCAACAGACTTACAGCCCACGAAGTCAAAATTATTTCCTGTCTATCTGTTCACAGGAACATGTGCCCATCCCTGTACCAGCTCTCTGACCCATACTAATTAGCAGGTTTCTTTATTTACTTCAGTCAGAAGGTTTACCACTAGAAATGTGATACCAAAGAAATGAACAAAAATACAGATTTCTATCTTACAGGACCACAAAACTGATGAAAGTTATTATGGAATAGTCTTTTTGTACACTGTGAAGATGTGTCTTTGTCAAGGCGCCGCTTGATTGGTTTAATAAAAGAGCTGACTGGCCGGCAGCCAGGCAGGAAGTACAGGTGGGACAGCAAGACGTAGAGGATGCTGGAAAAAGGGCGGCGTCTGAGGAGTTGAAAGCAGCCACAGAGAGAAGCAAAATGAAGGTGTTGAAAGAAGGTACCACCATATGGCAGAGGGTAGATAATAAATATGGGTTTATCTAAAATGTAACCGTTAGACAGTAACAAGCCTGAGCTATTGGTTGAGCATTTAATTAATAAGTCTCTGAGTGGTTATTTTGCCAGGACACAAAGAAACTCTGCTTGCTCACAGAAGCACTATTAAGCAAAACACAAACTTCTAAAGAAGTGGTTCAGAAAAACTCTGTAACTGTTACAGTGGGCTTATATTATTAAAAGTTCCCACTGAAATTCACTGAATGGGGGGTGGCGTGGCACATGTCACAGAACTACACAGAGAAACTCTGTTTGGGGGGGGGGAATTCAGTGAATGACTGGCCACATTTACAAATACTGTGTGTTTCACAGTGCTCTGTAGATGACCCTCTGCTTTTGGCAGGAGTCAAGAGCCTACCCTATGTGCTAAGGCATCCCTGGTCTCATTTAGATAGATTTGCTTGTGGCATAAAGGGAGCCAAGCGGTAAAGAATAAGGAAACCTGTATACACAAACACACTACATAACCTTTAAAGCTCTGAAATTCGAGTATGTAAATACCTTGCTCATCTTTAAATTTCCAATTTCAGCTCTGGTAGCTGACTCACTGGCCCACTCACCGGTAGCCTTCTTTGGCATCCTCCAGTGCCAGCTGCTTGAACTCCTCATACATCTTTTTATTGAAGTGATCTCGGAGGAAGAACGACCAAAAGCGGAAAAGAGTGTTCATCTCCTGAGACTGGCCAATACCCAAGCGCTTCCGCTCTGATGGGAAAGACAGGAGAGGATAGTCAGGCCAGACTGCCCTTTATTCACTCAGAACTGCCTATTCCACAGGCCTTGGCAGCACTGGCCTCTGACCTGGTCATCTGCCAAGCTCTGAGTCTCACCTGCTATCACTTTGAGCACTGGTTCTCAACCTTCCTAATGCTGCGACCCTTTAATACAGTTCTTCGTGTTGTAGTGACCCCAACCATAGAATTATTTTGCTGCCTCACAGCTACACTTTTGCTATTGTTATGATTTGTAATGTAAGTATCTGGTATGTGACACACACACCATGCTGCCAAAAGGGCCAAGACCCACAGGTTGAGAACCACTGACTTAGAGGAATAGGCAGAACAAGGCCTAAAATAAATCACTTTTCAACAAAGTAAAACTAGTATTAACAAGTAGAACATGTTAACATAAAAGTATACATATAGGAGAGATGGCTCAGCAGTTAAGAACATTGGCTGCTCTTGCAGAGGACCTCAGTGTGGTTCCCAGCACTCACATGGTGGCTCACAACATCTGTAGCTCTAGTTCCAAGAGATTCAACACCTTCTTCTGGACTCCAAATGCACCAGGTACGCCCATGTTACAGACATACATGTGTGTAAAATACTCATATACATAAAATACAGCACTTGGGAGATGGAGGCAGCAGTTCAAGGTAAGAAAGACTGGCCTGGGGGCTGGAGAGATGGCTCAGTGGTTAAGAGCACTGCCTGCCCTTCCAAAGATCTGAGTTCAGTTCCCAGCAACCATATGGTGGCTCAGAACCATCTGTATTGAGATCTGGTGCCCTCTTCTGGCCTGCAGGCACACACACATGCAGGCAGAATACCAAGAATACTGTATACATAATAAATATATTTTTAAAAAAAGAAATTAAAAAAAAAAACAAAAAAGATAAAAAATATATCTTAAAAAATATACAGGAGTTGGAGAGATGGCTTAATGGTTGGGAACACTGGCTGTTCTTGCAGAGGACCTGAGTGTTGATCCCAGTACCCATATGTGTCTCCCAATCGTCCTTAACTCCAGTTCCAGGGGATCCAACCCTTAAACATAATATAGGAAAAACACTCATACGTACAAAATAAAAAGGAATAAAGATAAAAACTGGCCTGAACTACATGCACAGGCAGATCCCTAGAGCTTAGCAGGCAGCCAGGATAGTCAAATCTATGAGATTCAGGTTCAAGTGAGAAGGGTCCTGACTCAAAAAAATATTAAAAAAAAAAACAAAAAATACTACAAAACCTCTACCATAGAGTGAGATGTAGCAATAAGCTAGCTGCAGAGGATCTGAACAAACACCATGAGCATCAAAAACAAGGTGAAGAGGGGAGGGAGGGAAGGGGATAGGAGGGAAGGGAGAAAAGAAAAAGTAGCCTGCTGCCTGCTCTGCCCTTCCAGCCTTTATACTCTGGGGCACTGGATCAGTCCCTAAGCATTGCCAGGGGCTAGGCTAGCCCTGACTTACCATTAAGGCAGCGCCTCCGATACTTGTGGTAGACGTGTTGTGTGAAGCCATTTTCCTTGAGCAGCTCATGGGAAGGATGCTGGAACTTGGGTAATGACTGAGGGGTACAGCCATAGCTGCCAACTGCAGGTGTTCCTTCTGAAGGGCTGGAGCTATAGAAGTCACAAGAATGATAGCACCACCAGGCAGAAATTTCCCGCTCAGCCCCACCCCTAAGTTTAGGAGAGGTCCTTCTGACCTACCAGCCAGGGCACAGTCTTGTACTGTACTAGCTTTAACCTACAGCTTTAACTCTGTACAGTTACCTTGGGAGAGGTTCTGAGAGGACTTGGGTGGCAGAGATCTATCAATGCCAAGGACCTCACAGTTTTATACTTTCCTTAATTCCTCACCTATGTCTAGTGTCCACCATCTCCATGGGAAGCCAAGCACACAGACTGGGTGACTTCCAGACCTTACTTTTAGATTTGGCAAAAGTAAATTTAAAAAGTCCCTGAGCCCCACACTGAGTAGCTGAGTCATTGAACTGTGGTGCTGGGGACGGTACCCAGTTTTGTCATGACAACGTGTCTTTACAATCAGATATGGTGGTAATCTATGGTGGTATACCATGTAGGTAATCTCAGCAACAGAGAGGCAGAATCTTGTGAGCAGGTGGATCTCTATGAACTCAAGGCCAGGCTGATCTACATAACTAAGTTCCAGGTCAGTGAGGGCTGCACAGTTAAGTCCCTACCTTAAAATAAAATGAAAGAACAAAACATAAAGACGCTTCCAGTTCTCAGGCTTTGGGCTACGCTTCCCACATGGCAGGCAGATTAGCCCAGCCATAGTACCTAATAGAAGCAGTCCTGGGCCTGTGCTCCCGGGAATCCATCACCCAACCCACATGGCTTTCCAAGGGGGGGTTCGAGCTGTGTCTTGTCTTCCTTTTTCGAGGCATCTGTAAAGATGAAACCAGAGCCTGTTATCTACACATCTAAGACTATGACATACATCAAGCAGTTCTTAGTATTAAGTAGTACAAAAGCATTTTCTTATTTTGGTACAACTGGAGGTTGAACACAAGGCTTTGTGCACTAAAACAGGGCTATAACCCCAACACTACAAAAGCATTTTCTGATTATCTCACGGGTGAGGTGGAAGAACAGGGAGACGTTCCTGAGGCCTCGCATCTGGTCTGCCCTCCTCAGTCTCTGCAGACCATGCCTATACTCAAGTTTACTTTGTGAGCTCTCAACCTGAGGATGCTGCCTGAGGGGATCCTGGCCCTTTGTTGGCTCAGACAAGGCAGAAAAACAGGCAGGACTCCACCCAGCTGAAGTACCTACCTTGGCATCTAGGGTCCGTCCTTCTTTCACCACTGGGTAAAACCGTGATGTCTGACTAGAGTCTTTGAGCTGAGGGGTCCGGGGTGTGCGTGGGGTCCTGGCGTTTCGATAGTTTGGCGACTCTGGGACAGTGGTTGGTAGAGAACGGGCAATGGTGGAAGGCTCAGGAGCACCAAACAGCTTGTTGGCCAGGGCATCAGTAGGAACTGCAGAGGCAGAATGGGGTCAATGTGCAGGGAAATCTCTGGCTAGGGCTTAATGCCTCTCACTCACACTGGGATTCAGGAGCCCTTCCCTCACCTTGCTGGAACCGAGGTGGTCCAGGAGGAACCTCCTGGTTGGGATCCACAGGGGGTTCGGGGGTCAGAGTGTCAAATTGCTCCCGACTAATCATATTCACTTTCTTGAAGTTCTCGACTTCTTGCTGTAGATGTGAGGTAGATGGGGAAGCTGTTAGTCAGGAAGATGCTTTGGCTGGCTCAGAATCAAGACTGGCAGAAAACTGGTGAGGATAGCTTCCCTGTCTATACACAGAATTCTAGTCTCCATCACCATCCCTCAGTCCAGGTAACTTGGCACAAGGGTACCGATTTAAGAGAGGTCAATGCTAACCTTTTACATCTCTCCAGACATCAGACTGCCCTTACACTTCCTGAGTCTTCCTATAACTGTGTGGACAGTGCCAGCTGATACTCATCTCTACATTACTACTTGTTCATTGCACAAGCTCACCACTAGGCCCACCCAGTACCAAACACAGCCACTCCAAAACTGACAAATATCTCCTCCACAAGAGCCTCTCTTTCTCCATTTTCCACTAATAAGTGTTCCTAAAAAGACCCCCTTCCCCCCCTCCCGCCCCAGAGACAGGGTTTCTCTGTATAACAGCCCTGGCTGTCATGGAACCAGCTCTTTAGACCAGGCTGGCCTCAAACTCACAAAGAACCATCTGTCTCTGCCTCCCAAAGTGCTGGGATTAAAGGTGTGCACCACTACCACCTGGCCTAAAAAGATTTTTTTTAATGTGTCTGAATACTTAAAGACTAGAGTTAACATTGAAATTTTTACTTTATCTTACACAAGAGCCTAGCCAACCGTGTGACATCAAAATGAATGGTTAGCTAGGACAGTTAGTCACCTCTATGTTTACACTGTACACATACATATTTCCTCTTGTCACAGTAGCAATCATCAATCTTCCCCTCATACATAAAGACAAAAGGCTATAATGAAGGTACCTGCCCAAAGTCACATGGCCAATCAACCTTCCTCTTCTCCATGTTACAAGAACCTCAGGCCCTTGTCCAAAGCTATGCTTGAGTCTCACCTTGATCTGTGAATACTCAGGCTCAAACTTCTCAGTCCATAGGTCTTGCTCATAGTAGAAGAGCCCATCATTAATGACCTTGGCCAACTCAGCACTCATCTTGGCACGAGAAGTGTGGTTGCCTGTGCGGTCCCCCCCAGGGTGCCGACGCATGTAAGGTGGTGTTTGAGTGACAATGAGTATCTTGTTGACATCCCGGTCATCAATCTCATAATCAGAGTCCTCATCAGACCAGGCAGTGAAGGTATTCTTCCGCCCATCCATCTGCTCCATCTCCTCATCAAACAGGAAGTCTAGTTCTTCTTGCTCATCCTGATCCTTTGACATCAGTTGTTGAGAGGGAAGGTGCTGAGGCAGAGAAGTTGGATGGGAAAACCTGGGCTCTTCTGACTTCTGAAATAGAGACAGACACCAAAGTGGAATGACCTGGGATTGACACATGAGCCTTTTGTACCAAATTTTCTAACTACCCAAGAGGCTCTCTGGTCTCTCAGTACAGAAACATCACAACTGTAACCTTGGCAACACCAGCAAATCACAGGTACCCTTTCTGGATTCAGCTTCACAGAGAAAGAAACACCCCAAAGCAGCCCAGTTCCTCTACTCAGTTATACGGTCATTCATAAACAATTGTCTCTGTTTACCTTCATAGCCTACACACTGACTCTTGGAAGCAGACACAAAACACAGCTGAACCTTCTTCCATCATATCTACTTAATACCTTGGCAGACAGGAAGTGTCAGGCAAATAGCCTTGTTTCTGTACTTAAGACTGGATCCCAGCCACAGCAGATAAGCAAAGGTGTGATGAGTGAGCACCCACTCAATAGTACCAGGCTCTGTATGAAAGCCTGAATGGGCAAGACCTTGTATTTAGGAACTTCACAGCTCAGCAGGAGAAAGTGAACCAGCAGTCATTGTAGATTAGTTCAGTAAAGGCTCTAAATAGGTCTAGTAAGCACAAGAAGGGTGCTGAACTAGAAAGAGTGGAGTGTGGTTAGGAAAAGCTTCTGGGAACAGGCCACTAGAGGATATACGCAGGAACAGAGTGGGCTAGGCAGAAAAGACAGCATGTGCCAAAGGTAAGGTGAAACATTTCAGTGGTGACAGACAGACTGTACCTGACACCAGAAGTAGGTCTCTCACACAGTACACATCCAAGAAACAATTTTCTGATGGGCCAAGCACTTCCCACAGAAACTCCAAACCATGTCTTTTAAGGTTTAAGATATGCTATGCAGGAGGAATGGGGTTACCCCCCCTCCCATCTTTCCATTCAGAGCCTGGACCTCAGAAGGTGCTTATCTACTCAACAATGTTTCTCTTGGCTGAAGCTAAGAACAGTGAGATAGTCTGAGAATGAGCAGACAAGAGAAGGAAAGACGATGAGGGAGCCAGACATAGTGGCAAGCACATATAGAAGGACAGAATTATATAGAAGACCAAGTCCAAGGTCAACTCTGAGGCCACTTTACAAGGCCCAGAACAAAGGTCTCCAAAGAGGGAGTTGAGGTTGCAGAGTAGAGGAAATAAATGTGGTGCCTGGAAAGAAGGCAGTGATCTCCCTGTGGTCAACACACGTACTGCTTTCCTCTTTCTAGGGTAGTTGACTCTGACTTTCTTCATCTTAAGACAGAAACTGAGCCCTTGATACAAGCACCAACTTCCCAAAGTCACTAGCCATCACTGCAGGACTTGCACTTCTCTCCATGAACTCTAAGGCCAGAGGGACTTACATACAGAAGACCAAAGACAGATATGGGCAAAAGGCCCTGGAAACGAAAAACGAATAGCTACAAACAAGAAGCCTAGGTCACACCTGTGTGGTCTTATTCTGTCAAAAGTCATGCACGAACTGAGGTGGATATCTAAGAGAGGTCCCCAAAGAATAGAAACAGGCTGTGTCAGTATTCCTACACCAGAAAATCCAGGGCACGTAGGTTTTCAGTTTAGACCCTCAGAAGTAAGCCAGGCCTGACCCACCTTGGGGCGTGCTGGGGAGGGACGGGGCCTTTTCTTCACTTCAATCCAGCTCTCAGAATCCAGGTCTGGGAGGCTGGCAGACAGGCCCTTGGGAAGAGTCTTCAGGTTGCTGACCTCCTCTGTTTTGGTTGGCACTGGTGTAACAGCACGGGGAGAGCCAGGTGCTGACTCTGGAGGGAGGAAAAGCAGGGCTTCATCATCCTAGTCATTTCCAGGCTTGCGGCGACTCCACACTGGAGGGTAAGAAGGTAACTAGCCCCCACTGGACACCTACCAGTCTCCTTCTGGTAGTGCTGACGGGGAACAAACTCTGGGCAGTTGAGAAGCTGAGAGAAATCTGTTTGTGAATAGTCCACTATTGGCGGACCAGGAAGTGGCCACTTCTCGGGTTGTTCCCTCCTGCGAACTTTCTCTTCAACGATCTCTACCACCGTGCTGTCCTTTAGAGCCTGCAGAGGGGGAGCGATAGGAATGAAGAGTACCACCCACCTAGGGCAAATAGAGATCTGAAGACAACCAGGTCCCTAAACCCCTGATTTAGGCCAGCAGCAGTAGTAAATATCTGGCCACATCTTCCCTGACTGACAGCCACATAAAAGGTACAAACATGAAAATCAAAGTTATTCAACAAGTCTGAAAGTTAACGTCCAGATATCCAGACAACACCTACCCAAAGGAGACCAGTGTCTGTAGGCAAAGGCTGTTCACAGTGACTGTCACAGTAAAATCACCTGCCACCATGATGGCCATTTAAATCCTAAGACAAGAATTCTTTCATTTGAATTTAGAGAAAACCTGAGATCAATATAATACAACTGTTGTTAAGAGGCATAGGGCAAATTATTATGGGCTGTTATCTCTGGGTACAAAAGTGAGGACCACATTTCTTCTCTTTCTTTTTCTGAGACAGGGTTTCTCTGTGCAACCCAGACTATCTTAGAACTCAATTTGTAAATCAATGTGGCATCAAACTCAAGAGATTCTCCTGTCTCTGCCTCTCAAGTGCTAGCACTAAAGGTGTGCACCACCACACCTGGCTTAGATTCTCTATGTGAACTCTTGAAATCTGTCAAGGGAAAGAAGGAAGGGGAAAACTCAATACGTGGTAACACTGTCATTACAGTCTAGGGAAGAGGAACAGAGATACTGTGGGTGGGAATGCACAGGATTCACTTCTAGAAAGGGTTATGCAGTGTCTTTAAAATTAGTTTGCAATCACCTTTGGATCAGTTACCCTACTTCTAGAAATCTATGCCAAGGGCAAAAAAAGCTAAACACACAAGGCCATATGTTATAGGCATGTGCTGTTTGTGTATCAGAAAATAACTGCAAGCAGTTACCTCCCCCACTCCTTGCAAAAAAAGCCAGGTGGTGGTGGTGCACGCCTTTAATTACAGTACTTGAGAGGCAGAAGCAGGCAGATCTCTGTGATTTCAAGGCCAGCCCGGTCTATAAGAGCTAGTTCCAGGACATGCTTCAAAGCCACAGAGAAACCATGTCTCAAAAATCAAAAAAAGAAAAAAAAAACAGAAAAATTATACAGTGCTAAAGAGAAAGTCCTGAAGTTACCAGTTACCTCTGAAGGATCTATAAGTTGTTCCTAGATCTGTCCTTCCTGTGCTACCTCTTGGTAAGTGAACAACTAAGGGATACTAAGTGTTTCCTCCAACTAGTTAAGCAAAGGTTGACTGAAAGGATTAGAATACTGCTACTTTGCAACCCCTAAGGAAATTGTCTCTGCAATAACCAAAGTAGTTTTTATCTCAGGAGACAGACTGTCACATGCCACCCAAAAGAAGACACTAGTCATTTAAAGCCCCAATTCTCATGTCTTTAGAAGAGAACATGAAGCTACCCAAACTCAGGACTCAGATGGGTATGTGGGATGATGCCTTGGTGCCACTGGACCTGCAGTCTTGTATAGGAGACAGGGACTAATTTACCCAACAAATAAAGAGCAAGAGAAGAACCAAAGGGTTGAGAGACAGATAGATGCAAGTGAACACACAGATCTGATCTAGACTCTGATCTCTACAAATCATTTTTAACAATGTTCGGCAGCAATTAGGGAAAATCTAAAACGGGGTTTCTGGTAATTAAATAATTGTCAATATTTGTGAGTGTGATAGTGATACTGTGGCTATTGAAATGCTAGATTTTCTAGGAAGACCTAAAAGGTATAAATGAAAGCAAAAGAGGGGTACGCATTCAAGACCAGCTGTCGTTCACTTGTGCTGTAGCTGGTGTTCACTGTCCCATGCTGACCCCTTGGGACTCAGTAGATGTAGTTAGCAGGGACTCTTCCAGAGTTCAGCCCATCAACTCAGAACTCACAGGACAACCTTATGTTCCCACCTTAACCCCTGGGAGAAGACATACCGCAAAGATGAGTGAAATGTCAGTGGTTAGGGCCTGTACACGGTGAAAGGAAGCAATAAGGGTGATGGGAAGGAAACCATCAGCATCCATTTTCCGTCTCAGGAAGAAGTCTCGCTCTAAATTGTCCACGCTGAAGTAGTATTCACTAAGGGGAAAAAAGCATCACTGAGGGCTATGGGCCTTCTCTGCTTCCTACCCACCCCAGCAACCTCACATCTCTGGCATTCTCACTCCTTTCCTGCAGTACAGCGTAAAGCAGAGGCTCTCAACCTGTGATTCACAACCCCTTTGGAGGTCAAACAACTTGACCTTTTCACAAGAGTCACCTAAGACTATCAGAAAACAGATTATTTATATTATGATTCCTAACAGTAGCAAAATTACACTTAGGAAGTAGCAACAAAAATGATTTTATGGTTGAGGGTTACCACACCATGAAGAACTCTATTAAAGGGTTGCAGCATGAGGCATATTGAGAACCCCTAGTGTAGGGCTGAAAAGAAATGATGCCCTGCTACTGAGTCAAATCACTCACACACACACACACACACACACACACACACACACACACACACGGTTTCTCTGTAGCTTTGGAGTCTGTCCTGGAACTAGCTCTTGTAGACCAGGCTGGCCTTGAACTCAAAGATATGCCTGCTTCTGCCTCCCAAGTGCTGGAATTAAAGGCATACACCACCACCGCCCAGCCAAATCACCCTTTGTGTATTTCAGCTACCACAGGGTGAACCCAACAAATCCTTTGAAACTCAGTTCCAACCAACACTGTTCTGTCCCTAAAACACTAACCCTACACTGCCTGCTTCCCTGTATAAGATCTCTGTTCTGAGCCAGCACGTTAGTATGAATAGGGACACAAAAAGATTTATACAGAAACAGCTTTAATCCTGTGCTTTGTTATTTACTGTGACTTTGGAGGAATTACTGGCCTGCCTGTTCCCCTATAAAATAGGGACAGGAGTTCATAGGACTCCAGTATGCAGAAGTTATAGCTGCAATCACTTGGCAAAGAGCCTGGCCACAGTGACAATTAAAGAACATGCTTGCTAGCATCCACCATGCTGCTGATGGGCTGTTTTGTAACTAGAGGAGTACAGAAGGGAACCAGGCTGCTCACCTGTTAGTGGTAGTCTCTACTTTCCTTAAGGTAAATATGGTCTTATGTCTGTAATCAACAGAATTTTGTGAAAGCAGAAAAGTAATCTTTCACAGCTTAAATAGGGCTACTACAACTATCACTAGACCCTGTTCTGAGCCCCATTCCAGCATAGACCAGAAGAGCCTTCACACTCACATCTGGCGCTTGATATAGTCCTTGAGCAGCTCCTGGTCCACATTGTAAATCTCAGTGCTGCTGAGATTGTCAAAGTAGTAGGTGATGTTGTTCATGTACTTGGGGGTGCGAGGCCCCTCTGTACCATCAAATTTTCGGTAGCCAAACTGGTAGTCAAAGTGGGCTACAGAAGAAATGGGCATCATTAGAGAGAGAAGATTCCCACCTACTACCCCTGCTGCACTCCCTTGGACATCCCAGAGCCCGAAGAGGCTTCACATACTTCGAGTACCACCCCGTCCTCGGCCCCGTCCACGACCACGCCCCCGTCCACGGCCACGGAAGGAAGCCCGTGCCCCGCCAGCCCCATCACTCTTCACACTCGATGTCTCGTCCTGGTCATGCCAGGCAGGCTCTGGTTTGGTCTCTGGTTGCCAGGCTGGGGTGGGTGGGGCCACAGATACAGGCATGTAGGTGACAGGTTCAGATCCTGTGGTGAGAAGGAGCACAAGGTGAAACTGGGCGTATCCTCCTCATGCAGGCTCTCCATAGCAGGCAGGGCATACCTTTGATCTCCCCTCGGCTAGCAGCTGTGTGTCTTGGTTCCTGTGGACGAGTGGGACGTGAGGCCAATTTCTCTCTCGGTACTTCAGGCTTCATGTCTATTTGCAACGGAACCCACTTGTGTTTGTTCCCTGAGGGACAGCATGGGCATGTGAGAGAGGCATGGCAGGCCCCTCCTACATGGCTTTCTTTTTCCTTCCCCCAAAGTTTTGGCCCCAAACTATCCATCTGGTTGGTATCCATAGGCACATTCTTTCCAGTGTGCCTCTTTTTAATCTCTAAAATAAGGAGGCCGGTGGTCTCAGTGTAAGAACCACTTTCTGGAGCCAGACACCTGCCTGCACAGAATAAGGACTAACTTTCCAGGCTCCCTTTACACATGAGTCATGTCACTCTGTGAAAACTGTGAAGGACCAGTTTAGGTGGAATGGGCAGGAGCCAAGGAGCCATCTTTGATGGAGAGAGTTTGCTGTACTGAAGTGAGAATGAGAATGAGTCAGGGTTGGCCTGTGGGTCTGAGAAAAAGCAGTCAAGCCTGTATCATTTCAGTGAGCTTGAGAAACTCTTAGAGCAATGTAGAAGTCCCCTTAAGAGTAGATGTACCAAGGCTTGAAATACAGCTGTTCCAAGCAGTGAGTCACCTCCCAGCCTCAAGACCCTCCAGCAGCACCCAGACTTATGTCATTTAAAGGTTCTGTAAGCCACAGCTCCCAGGTCCTGCCCAAGCAGGAACTTACCTTTCTTCTTCTGCCCGCCTCGCTGGCAGTCGTCATCCCCATTCTTTTCCTCCCCTGATTCATCTGACTTTGTTTTCGGACTCTCCTTACTATCACTTCCATCTCCTTTCTCCTGCTCCTTCATGTCTTTCTTGGGTGGCAGCTTACGGGCAGGCTGGGGCTTGTGGGACTGTGGCTGCAGTAGGCAAGGGAGAGAGTGAATACTAGAGCCTCCTGGGCTAAAGGAGGACACCTCATCACTGGGAAGGTGCTACAGTAGGCTACACTGTACACATTCCAAGGCCTAGTTTTCATGACAAGACATGGCCACATGTACCATGATGTAGAAGGAACAATTCATTTTTTTAGCCTACCCAAATCTGTGGGGTGGAAGAGATGCTGACCCTAGCTTGTCTGTATCACCTTACTACAGTAAGGATATGACCCATTGAGGTGGTCACTAGCTCAGAACAAAAGTACTAAGAGGAACAGAACTGACCAAGAGTCTCTTCACAGTTGGGTCTAGGGGAGCTAAATACACTTTCCCAATCTGGAGCCCATGCTTGATCTGATCCCCT
Source organism: Alexandromys fortis (assembly GCF_014885135.2). NCBI lineage: Eukaryota > Metazoa > Chordata > Mammalia > Rodentia > Cricetidae > Alexandromys > Alexandromys fortis. The sequence continues at coordinate 6,445,180 of NW_026067978.1, read as the reverse complement.
CATCACTCAGAAAATCCTGGCACTGTAATGGAAAATTATGGACTTTAGAAAACTACAATAGCTGTCTCCTAACTTACTGAACCATCAAGAGCTACTAACTTCTGGGCATCGTATCATTGGAAGGCAAAGAGGAAATGAACAGTGCCTGGCAGATCCTGAAACTAGGCAAAGGATCACATGATGAATTACCATTCCTAATTATTTGAATGCTGCCCACTTTTTAAAAATATTCATTTTTATGTGCATTGGTGTTTTGCCTGTGTAAGGGTGTCCAGTCCCCTGGAACTGTAGTTATAGACAGCTGTGAGGTGTCATGTGGGTGTGCTGGGAATTAAACCTGGGTCCTCTAGGAGAATGGTCAATGTTCCTAACCGCTGAGCCATTTATATATAACCAGTCTCCATTTGTTTGTTCAGATTGGATTGGAAGGAGGGTGTGTACATGGGTCCTATGTTAATCCAGACTGGCCTTGACCTCTTAGCCTGACAGTCATCCTTCTTTTGAGTAGCTAGGACTACAAGAGGTACACTATAATATCCTGCCAACTACTCTTCAAAACTCAAGAAAGGCAAGACTTATGGCTCTTGGACAAAAGCCAAATGAGTTTATAAAGACAGCATCCGAACCTGTCTGTCAGACCCTCCCCACACTCACCTGCACACTCTTGTGGGCTATCTCTCCAGGTGTAGGCCAGTTGATTGCATCTCCAAAGTCACCAACCTGCAAGGCATAGTCTATGAAGATCCCAGAGTTACTCCTCCTTGGTCATTTCGCCCCGCACCCAAGCTCTAGTTTCTCTGAGAGATTTGGACCACTTCATCTTGCACACTCCCACCAAGCACAGGTACCCAGAAAGACGGGCCAGAAGTGCTTACAAGAACAAGAAGAGGAATCACCCACAAGTATCACTCACCCTGCTCCTTACCTTGCTGCCCTTGCGCTGTTTAGGAGCAGCTGCTCTCACTACCTTTGCTGGAGCAGAAGGTTCTGTTGGAACAAGGAAAGCAAACAGCTGTTTAGAGCCTGTGTCACCACCATGCCCATCCGATCATGTACCTGCAGGTTCCCAGGAGCCATTGAAGAGAGGGCAAGAACATGTGCTGAAAGCTCTGCTGCCCCTGGACGCCCTACTCTGAGGTGGGAAAGCCCTTAGAGTCCAAGTCTGTATTTCTTATGAGATGCCAACTGTGGCTTGAGGCCCATGGCCAAATCTGCATTCTAACTCAGGCCTCCAAAACTACTGCAAAATCTATAAGGAAAAGAAATCAAACCTTCTAAATTTCTGCATGAACAGAGAAAGGGAAGCTGAAGACATATAAATAAACCCAGGGCCATACCAAGGCCTACTTTGTCCTCGCTGACCTATAGTTGAGGCAAGAACCAGCTTCTCTGTCCCTAAAGAAAACATATACTCCACTTTGACTTTACAGTTACGTCTATTTGGACAGCATCTCACAGTATAGCTCTTACTGCTTTGGAACTTGCCATGCAGACCAGGCTGTTGAACTCAAAGACTCCCCCTCACACCATCAGGCCTAGCCAGTTCCATCTTTTAAATTTAACCCCAGCAATACAAGTGAGACAAAAAGGCTATGCACAATTTTAGCTCTAATAGTACTGAAATCACCAAATTAAGTCTATTTCACAACAGTCATTAAAATATAATGGTCTCCAATTATGTGAAGAAGAACACAATGAAAAAAGGTAGTCACAAAATAATGTTTTCTATAGAAGAGATAAGAATGTATACATTCATACATCCACAGGGGAAACACTTGAAGGATGTATATTAGAAAATGAAGAGTATATCTACAAAGACAAAGATGGCTTTTAAAGAACACAATGTGCAGTGTCTTTTCTAAAGAAGTGGCTCTGGTTAGTTTGCACGCACGCACGCACGCACACACACACACACACACACTTTCCCAACACAGTTCTTAAAGACAAGGGTACCTGTCTCTCCTTCTTCTAGAGATCCACAGGATTCTGTTCACCCACTTACTTCCTCTGCCATGCCAGGTCAGGAACTGTGCCAGCCGCCAAGCACAGAAATCAGACCATGTCCTTTAATGAGCAGAAAGTGTTCTTGCCCAATTCCTAACTGTGAGGCCAATGAATTCCTGGCTTCTGGCCCATTACTGGAGCCACTGCCCCTAATGGTAGGTAGCTACTTGCCTTCTGGTAGCTGGGGTTGTAGAACCCAGCCCATAGTACTCTCACTCTCTAGCACTAGAAGCAGAATACTAGAAAATCTCCACTGTAAGAAAACCACTGTCCCGTGACCCACAGGTTGACCCAGATAAGCTACCCATCATCTTCACCTGTGTCGCGTGTGGTGACATATGACTTCAATGTCAGCACTTCAGAAACAGATACAGGAGGATTTCTCAGAATTTAAGGCCAATCTAGTCTAGATAGCAAGTTCTAGAATAGCCAAATATACACAAAGTGACTCTGTTACAAAGAGAATAAAAAAGATCTTCACCTGCTTCAGTCCAAGGCCAGGCTAGTGCCCACGTGAGCCACAGCTGAGACAACAGCTATTGGGCATGGCTAGTGACGAAGTTTACCTAACAGGAAGTACATGAGGACTAGGAGTAAGGTATATTGAAGATGTATTTGAAAAGGGGCAAAAGTTTTCAAGACACTTTTTAAGTTTTTTGGTCTGGGTGAATGTACCTCCCCAGAAGATGAAAACTTAACTCCAAGCTGTTTTCTGATTTCCACAAGTACGCTGTGGAGCTCCCGCTCCCGCAAATAAATGTTTGTTTAAAGGAAGGAAGGATCTTGCTATGCAGCCCAAAGCAGCCTCAAAGTTCCACCAATCCCCCTGCCCCAGATTGCCAAGTGGTGAAATTCCAGATGTATGCCCCACTGCCTAATTAAAACAAAAACAAACAAACAAACAAGAAAACTCTCAAATCTGAGCAGTACTGCTGATCACCCTGAGATGAGATCACAGAACCAGATCACAAACTGCAAGCTCTGTCTCCAGTACAGAGAGAATGCCTGAAGAACTCTCTCATTGCTGTCTGGGCATCCACCTGAGGGATGAGGAAGAGGAAAAGTGATCTTATACTTTCCCGGGTCACACAGAACAGTCTTAAATCAGTCTTATGTGAAGTGTGTTAGAAAGTTCGGTCCCCAGAAGGCTCACCAAAAGGATCTATGGTGTCCTATTTTTCCCCTGCTCCTAACTAGAGCCTAAGACTGACTCCAACAAATCTCAGAGTTGGGGAGGGGAAACTGCATGAGACCCCGAAAATCCAGCAATGTTCTCATGAGCTGCCACCAGTGCTCTTTGAGAAATGGAAAGAGAACTAGGCAATATTATATTGCATTTGACCTCAATTATACATTCATCATCCTTTGCCCCCCCTCCTAGTCACCCAGTGTAGAAGTACACAAGCATGCATGTATGCATGTACATGTGTACAGGGGTTAGGTGGCAAAGACAGACAAAATACTGGTCTAGCAGGACTTGACACCTAAAATCATTTCCAATGAAAAACAACTCTTTTGTGCTGATGCTGATACTGTGTTATCCTGCATCAAGCCAAGTCAGCTCTCCGATCTTTGCCTTCTAAAAACCTGCACTTGCCACCACCAAACCAAGCCAAGCTCAGAACACACCGCTGTCACTTATACAAGAAAACAGCTCTATATAAGGCAGATCTAATCCCACTGTTTGCAGATAGGAAATATGTAAAGGATTTTCATAGAACCAGCTAAGGACTAGAAGGCTTTATTCTCTTGCAAGAGCTCCTATCCACCTATGAGGAACCCCATGGGTTCCCAGATATCCACTACCAGTAAAAGGTCCCTTCTTTGTTATTCACGGCTCTTCCCTGTTTCCCAACTAGTTAACATAGTCTGGGACCAGAGAAGAGGGGTCAGTGTGACATGGTAGGCCCAGGCCCTAGCACAGCTTCCTCCTCAATGATTAGAAGCTACAGGGTACATGGAAATCACCTTCTGTCTCAGATGACCAGGTCCAGACAAGTACCGAATCAACTCTAGGGAAGTAGTGGTATGTGTGTGTTGGTTAAACACAAAGCACACAAGGCTGGTCAGTCAGACTGCTCAGTGGGTAAAGGTGCTCACTACCACACCCGACACCTCAGTTTGGTCCCCCGGACCCATATTTTTTTTTTCCTGGCGGTGTGTGTGTGTGGGGGGGGGGGTGTCTTTTGAGGCAGGGTTTCTCTGTACAGCCCTGGAACAGGCTGGCCTGTTTGCTTACCTCTGCTAGGATTAAAAGCACCACCACCCAGTGGACCCAAAAGACTGAAGAAGGAGAACAGTTTACTGCAACTGACCTTCACACGTGTGCTGTGCTCACACAAATAATAAAGGGCTCAAGAGAGCTCAGTGATTAACAGCACCAGCTGATCTTCCAGAGGACCTGGGTTCAATTCCCAGTACCCATATGGAGGCTCGAAAACTAAACTGTCTCTTTAACTCCATTCCCAGGAGACTGAATAACCACTTTGGGTCTCCACAGGCAATGAACACACACATACATAATAAAAGATTAAAATATTTAACAAATAGTACATAAAAACAACAACAAACACCCTAAACAATAGCAAGAGAATACCAACATTCCTTTGCAAGCCATAGTATACTTTTGGAAGGGGGCACCTGGATCATTTCCTAAAGCTATCCACAGGGCAAAATCTTTTCACTTAGTTATTTTAAGATGATTGTTTTTGGGGGCTGGAGAGATGGCTCAGTGGTTAAGAGCATTGCCTGCTCTTCTAAAGGTCCCGAGTTCAATTCCCGGCAACCACATGGTGGCTCACAACCATCTGTAATGAGGTCTGATGCCCTCTTCTGGTCTGCAGACATACACACAGACAGAATATTGTATGCATAATAAATAAATATTTTTTAAAAAAAGATGATTGTTTTTGAGTGGAGGGCACAGGAAAAGTCCATTATTTCAGAGGAAGAATAGAAACAAAAGACAAGTGGCTGGGAGGAGGGAAGGTGCTTACAGTGCAGGGCTGATCCGGGTTCTATCTGTGAGCCTACATTTCCCAGTGCATGGCCCTTTACTCAAACAGCAAGGAAAGTCAGAGGACACAGTTCTACACATGAGTCTAGACCTCCTCTATGAGAAGTGAAATATTTTTTTTTTTTTTTTTTTTGCCAAAGGACCCACTGGAACATTTAAGTCACCACATACAGAATGCCTAGAACACTCAACAATTTGATCCCCACCCCAAGAAGTATTTATCAATAATAATCTTCACCCTCAGCAATGAAAAAGGTCACCAAGCCATCTCTCAAAAGGGAGGATCACCATTCCAGGAGCTCTCTAGAATAGTATGCTTCAGTTCCCACCCCAGATGGGATAAATCAGACTCCCAAGCCTGTCCCCTAGGCAAGAGACCTGTGGGGAGCGGGCCCCGATATTCTCACACTACCCCACAGACAAGAGATAACTTGGATCCTGGGTGTTTCCCCCAGGAAAGGAGAAAATCTCCAGAGTCCTACAGCTGAAATAAGAAAAGATAGGGATATGCCAGCTCCTTACCCCACAGCTGGCATAAAGCTCTGCTCTGCTAGAGGAAGAAGGCCTAGGGTTCCCCTTCAGTTAAATTTCCAAAATTCAATTTTTCACTCAGGAAGGGGAAGAAAAGTCCAGGCCTCGGGGAATCCCTCCGGACCAACAAAAGGGCTAAACCCATGAACACCTGGTACAAAGACTACCAAGTATTTTCTGTATTGTCCAGTTCTAGAAAAACCTAAGGGCTACCAACACTTTGTAACAAAGGCTATCCTCGGGGGCTGGAACACCTTCTGAGTTACACCGAGGACTTGGTTCAACCACATGTAAAGTAACTAACGTTTTATGGTGAAGGTATAGTGACCCAACCCTGTCTGGCCACGGCACAAAGAATGGGTAGGGGAAGAAATACTGGATTGAAACCATGGGTCAGTATGGGTGGAGGAATGGGATGGGCTAGTTGGTAAGTCTACAGGAAGGATTAGTTGGCCAGAGTGGAACCAGAATGGGAGGTCAAAGATTGCTTGGTGCTGGTTATTATATCTTACAGACCAGTACCTAACGGGCTGAGTTTAGCCTGACTGTTGGGCTTAGCTACCTGAGATTCACAAACCAGCCAGCTATCCCACCCTTACACCCAGCTCTCCTACCAGGCCAAAATCAATGTCTTATTGGGAGACCCCCAGAACCCGAGTAAAGCCAGGAGCTCTCGGGACACAGTACACATTTATCTACCCAGTTACCTAGTGGTCTCTCCAGACAACAGGTTTCCTTATGAGTACAAGAACCAGGTTACTCTTGCAGCAGCAAGCATAGAGCCTAGCTCAAGGCCTGACCCTAGCAGACTCTTGTGAAGTTCTGGTCCCAACCTTTTGCCTTTAGTCTGAGCCTTCCTGAGCCTAGCTATTACTGGCTCTCAGAGGCCCTGGGCCCAAGGCCAGGCACTAACTCTATCTGAAGCATAGTTGTTGAGAGCACTGCCAGTCATCCCTGCAACAGCAGCTTCCTCTGCTGCACTAAAAGCTGATAGGGCTCTGCAGGCATGAGAAAAGTCAAAAAAGACAAAAACCTCATCCCAAGCAAGGTGTGAGAAGCTAATGATTATAGCTACAGTTAAACATGACATAGGCCTCACATATTTTTTTTTTTAAAGTTTCTCTGTGTAACAGCCCTGGCTGTCCTAGAACTTACTATGTAGACCAGGGTAGCCTCGAACTCACAAAGATTTGCCTGCCTCTGCCTCCTGAGTACTGGGATTAAATGCATGCACCACCACTGCCCAGCTGGGTATCATAACCTTTAAGATAAAGATAAATTCATTTCTTTTGCTGGTTCCATGAACAAGAAAATCAAGATATATGCGTATAAGTGTTTGCCAGATGGGCAGTGGTTGTGCATGCCTTTAATCCCAGCACTCAGGAAGCAGAAGGTGGATCTTTGTGAATTCAAGGCCAGCCTGGTCTACAAGAGCTAGTTCCAGGACAGGCTCCAAAGCTACAGAGAAACCCTGTCTCAAAAAACCAAATGTTTGCCAAAGTCAGAGTCAGCAAGCCACAAGACCTGGAGTACGTATTCTGATATTAAAGGGCATGACTTAACCACCAGGAAAAGGTGGGAACGAAGCTATGGGCCAGAGAAGACCAAATGGCACTGGCCTTGAGGGCCAGTGAGTGACCTGATCATCTGCTAGCCTCCCCAAGGTCCTCCACCAAACTTTGCTCCAGGAAGGCTCCTCAGCAAAACCTTGGACCAAAGCACAGGGTTCTGCCTCACCCTTGCCAAGAGCCCTGACTATGGGAGTCAGTAAAGCCACAGGGAGGGAGGTGACCCACTTCTGTCTATCCTTCCCAGGTCAGCCTAGGTAGTCAGAGCCAGAGCCTAGAGATGGTCAAGTCTTTGTCCCATTCCTACAAATTCCATCAACACCCCAACAGGAAGTTTCTCTGCAGAGTAATAAGAATGTACAGGTAGCTCTCTGTGGCCTGGACTGTCATTTCTCAGAGGCCTCCCTCTACCCACACTTCCTACCTAGGCCCCAGGCCTGAAGATAAAACACAGGAGGGGCTGCGGGCAGGTGGGGGCAGACTTCAGAAAATCAGACCGCTTGAAACCCTGCAGAAATGAAAGTTATAGACCAACACCCTCACCTTGTATTATAGTGCATGAGTCTGCGGGTCTAGGGGTGTGGCGTGGCTAGGCAGCAGTTACTTGATGTTTGTTAGCCTGGCCAAGCCCAACAGACTAACTTTCGCTTGTGGTATCCCATGCATTCAGTGCTCCCACTCCTGTCCAGACAGGGACTTTGCAGTTCAATAGTGGCTATGGCCACCCCCACAGGTGGTACCAGTTCCTGATAAAGGGCTGAAATTCCAGCGCCTTGACTGGCCTTTTCTGAAGAGATTATTGGATTCTAGTCAAATCAGCAACTACCACCTTCAGTTGTGTGTTAACTTAAGCAAAGACTGTGTAGGTTTCTTCTAAGGAGATGCCACTGATTCTCTTCCAAAGGATGCCACTTTCTAGTGCTGAGCAGAGGGAAAAAAACTTTTCACACACAGTTTGTTTTTTTTAAAGATTTATTTATTTATTTTTACAGTGTTCTATCTGCATGTATGCCTGCGGGCCAGAAGAAGGCATCAGATTTCATTAAAGATGGTTGTGAGCCACCATGTGGTTGCTGGGAATTGAACTCAGGACCTCTGGAAGAACAACCAGTGCTCTTAACCTCTGAGCCATCTCTCCAACCCCCACACACAATATGTTGAAGCAAAGTGGGTGATTCTTTGGTCACCATAGTAAAGCCTTAGTGTAAAAGCCTTAAGAATCCCCTCCTCCACCACTAACCAACAGGAAGATGCTATGTAGTAAACAATTCTAGATCAGGTTCTAACTCAGCCTATGGTGTTGGGGATTCCAAGGGCCCAATGACCCCTCAAGTGCTGGCATCTGTGAACCTATCTCACTCAGGAGGGATAGACCTTTCTCATCACCAATTCAACCTGCCCTAAAAATGCCAAACTCTAGTACATGCACAGCTAACTCATGTCTCACAACCACTCAAGAAAGCAGGTATCATTATGACAAGGAAACCAAGGTTCAGAGAAGCTCACTCAACTAGCAGGTAGCCTCTGCCAAGCACATCTTGCCTCATAAGCTAGCCGTGTGTCTTAAAGAGAACTGCTGGGAGCTCTACAAGCGCAGGTCCCCAGCATCCAGAACCAGAGTCTCACTGTAAACCTGTTTCCCCTCTCCATTGAGACCAAGCAGTTGGATTCTCACACCAATCTAGGCACTCAAGGCCAACTGTGGGAAAGCGTGAAAGTACCCTCAGGCAGTACTATAACCCACCACCAGTCCCGTGGTTGGGGTGCTTCCCTTGCCCTGAACTTAGACTTAATGCTCCAAGAGGGGTTTAGCCCCTAAACAAGGAAACAGCAAAATTACACAGGCTGATACTGTTAGTTAAGTCACTGTTTATTTGAGGAAGGATTTTTGAGACAGGATTTCAAGTAGCTCAGGCTGGCCTGAACTCTCAATTCTTCTGTCTCCATCTCTCAATTACTAAAATTACTGGTGAGTGCTACCTGTCAAATTTCATTCCTTTCACTATATAGCCCTCGTTGGCCTGGAAGTCAAGAGTTCCACCTCATGAGTTCTGAGATCAAAGGCAAAGACATGCACCACTACTCTTAGCTTCAAATTTCATTCCTGAAAACATTTCCATTAAGCTACAGCCCTGTGGATTCCCAAGTCACTCCCAAGCCCCATTCTGCTTCAGACACAAGAATGCTCTGCTGCAAACTGGATTCAACTGTCACTGTCCCCAAGATGATGCTACCCTAACACAGATAATTTCTGTCTGGTGATAAGCAACCGCCTACAGTACCACAAACTTTGTTGTTGTTGTTCATCTTTGAAACAGGCTAACTAATAAGTCCAGGTGGGGTTGGAGAGAGGGTTCCTCAGTTCAAGGGCACTGACTGGGTGGTGGCGCTGGTGCACACCTTTAATCCGATAACTTAGGAGGCAGAGGCAGGAGGATCTGAGTTGAGGCCAACCTGGTCCACAGAACAAGTTCAAGGACAGCCAGAGCTAAACAGAGAAATCTTGTCTCAAAAAACCAAAAGTAAAATGCATGCAGATGGCATTGACATACATGTGGGCAAAACCCTCATGCATATAAAAAAAATAAATTAATAATAAAGGGAAAAGAAAAAAAGCCCAGGCTGCTGTCAAATCTCCCTGCCGTAGCCTCCAAAGACAACTTTGTGTCACCTCTACTGCCCTAAATCAAAAATCTCAAACAGCTGGATATTGGGAGAGGCTTCTGTCTATACAAGAAATTATTTTCTACTGTCCTGATTATGGGAGTGGATACACTGATAAACACCTAACCTAGCCAGGACTGAAGAGGAAAATATTCATTGTATACTGGGAGCCTGCGGTTTGGAAGCAACCTGGGGGCCACATCAGCAGTGAATTGCTGTTGAAGTGGTCCTGGGACATGAAATTGCAGCTTCCCAATGTAGAGCTTTCCAACTTGGCAAAGCCAATCCTCTCCCCAGCAAAAAACTGTATGCACCCATTCCCACTCACAGGGTAGGAAGCAGCTTTCCCCACACAAATGACTGAGTTTCTATTATCCATCTGCTTCCTCACACGCACCAGAATTCTGACCAAAAATTAGGGATTCCCTTTTTCTTTTTAACCTTATTACTACTGCAAACATCTCCTTTATTTTAATCCTTCCATAAAAAGCTGGCAAAGAATGCCACCAGCAATCACACATGTATAGAAGTTCCAGTTTTGTTTTGTTTCTGAAAGGGTGTTTAAGGACAATTCTGAATTACAATTCAGTTTTAGATAATAAAGAATTAAAAAGTAAGGTCTAAGCTGCTGGTTTCTAAAGGCATTTTAACTGAATGGAGCAACTATAGCATGTGCTAAATATTCCTTAATTGGCATATTATACATAGACCACAGTAAGTGCCTTTCAACAGTAAAAGGCAGCATCTTTTGACTTAGGGAATTCTAATAAAACAACACCATTGAGTCAAGAATAGACAGTTGCCTCCTGACCTTTAGCCATGGCCTGTAACAGCAGAGAATACAAACTTTACCACAGGCGAGTCTTCTCGTTTCTGAGATGGTGACAGAATTTCCCCAGTGTTTTAAACATATTCATATGTCCAATTATATAAATTTAACTATAAAACCACTTAATAGGTTTGAGGAGAAATCCCCATCCTTGTGGAAAGTAGAACTTTAATATCACGCAACTGGAATCGTTACTTTTAAAAAGATCATATCCACTTTTCTACAAGTCAGTTTTCCTTAATCAAGACTAACCAACAAAACACTGTTAGCTGTCCCTAATCAGGACTGTCCAACAAAGCATTGTTAGCCATTCATGATCTGAATTGTGGGGTATGAATTAAATTATGGAACACATTAAAAAGCCATGAGACATTTGTTTTATAATAAATAAGGCAGTGGAATTACTCATTAGTAGCCTTTTTAAGATAAGCTATTAGGTCTGCCCTTTCTCCCTTCTTCGTTTTGTTTGTTTGAGACAGGGTTTCTCTGTAGCTTTGGAGCCTGTCCTAGAACTAGCTCTTGTAGACCAGGCTGGCCTCGAACTCACAGAGTGCTGGGATTAAAGGTGTGTGCCATCACCGCTCGGCTCTCCCTTCTTAATTCCAGCGGAGGTAGTTTTTGTTCCATGGATGTACTTTTTGGGATTCTCCAAACACTCCATCAGGGTATCCTCTCCCCAGGTGATGCCTTTGTTCTTGTTGGCATCTGTGTATGAGAATCAGCCACCTGACCTGTCTTCCTCCCAAAGAGACCACGAAGATTTGGTCCAGTCTTATGCTTGTCTCCCTTTTCCACAGTGTGGCACTGGGCACACTTCTGAACAAAAATCTTCTTGCCTTCTCAACATCACCCATTTTTAATTCACTCCCGGGTGATCAATACCACAAACACTGCGACCCGAGGACGGATGTCCTGCTCTCTAAAGGAGGGATTCTTAAACACCATGACATTTCCTCTTCAACATGGAGCAATGGACTAAGATGGGTCCTAAAGACATCTCAATGATGAGCATGAAGTCATTACAGAACAGGAACAGATCAAACTGGGGGCAGCTCTATGCCAGCAGTCCTGGCTCCTATAAGCTAATCAGGACTTTGTGCTTGCCCCAATAGGAAAGGAGAGAAGCTTAGGTCAACAATGATGGGGGGGAGGGGGGGTGTTGGGGGAAAGGACAGACAGAGCAACTAACATGTTGATCTACCAACAGTCTCTAGACCCTGTTCAAAGACGCCTTCGAGTTTCTGCATACTACACTTTCTGTAGAGGGAGGCCTGGAGTGGCCAGGTCATCTATAATCCAAGCAGGTAAGCAAGAAGATCACAAGTCTGAGGAGAACTTGAGCTACCACAGCAAGTTTGGGGATAACTTCAGCTACACAGTAAAACCCTATGTCTCAAAAAGTAAAAACGTAGAGGGGCTCTGACTTCCACACCAAACCAATCCCACCAACGATGTACCTTACCTAACCAGTCACTGGGTTAAAGGCATGAAGTATGGAACCCATCTTTGAACAAGCTAACTGCCAACATGACACCCAAGGCCTGGCCAGATGGGTCAAAACTAACCAATAGATCTCATGTACCCCATAACATGATAAGCTTAACTGGGGAACGTATCATTAATGACTGAAAGTGGCACACAACATGTCAGGTATGACATTCACTCACAGCATTGTTAATGTGAAATGAGCTCAGGGAAGTACAGCAACCCTTTTTCATTTCTTTGGACAATTTCCAAATCTTTCAAGACCCAAAAGGAAAGAAACAGAGAAAGTGTGGCCAGCAGACAGTACACTGAAACTCAAGACATCCAGTTAAATCTGAATTTAGGATAGGCCAACAGTGAAAACCCTCACCTCACAGCTGTGGAAATGCAACCATGGCACTTCTGTGGTCAAAGGATCAAAGAGGGAAACAGGTTCTCTCCCCAAAAACCAGGGAGGTCTGCAATGCTGGAATCTTCCCTCCATAAAGAAAAGGGCCTGGCCTCCAGCCCTGCTAGGGGTTCACACATGATTAGGAGAGGGGTCAGGAAGTTTTAATGATGAAAACAGAGCCAGGGACAAAGAGTTTACCAACCAGTCTGCACTTCAAGCCCTAGGAATAAAGGGTTCACCTATGTATGTGTGGAGGGGTAGTCGAAGCTCTTGTTATCGTAAATAAAGGCAATGCCCCATGGCCTACTAAACAGCAATATCTTGGGTTCAAGCAAAATCCAAAGCCCCATAAAATTTTGCTTCCAGAAGCAGAATTGAGGCAGATGGCGCAAGAAGCTAAAAAGCCCACAGATCAAAATGTCAAAAAGGATGTCAGAAAGGGGAAGCAAGGTGAAAAGTCAGGATATGCATTTAGGCCAAGGGGAAAACTAAATGGGTAACAAGTTACCTTTCCTGGCCTTTGATGACCAGAGCTAATAAGTACTTCCTAACCCACCACCACTCCATCTATCTCACTAGAATAAGCTGCTGCCTTCCCACTAGAACTGAGACATGACTTTCCTGACTGGTCTTAATAGTGAACTGGATTATAGATGTGGCTCAGTGATAAATCCCTCACTCAATTCTCCTAAGGTTCTGGGTTCAGTTTCCAGCAAACTGATTTTCAGATCCCACGCCTGGGATCCTGCCACTGGAAAGCAATGATGAACAGCCAATCCCCACTCCTAGTGCTCAGCATGTGAGACTTTATTCTTTAGCCTACTTGTGACTGTCTCATATGCTACTGCCTGGTGCTGTACATGAGATATACAGAATCTCAGGCAGCAAGAGGCTAAGGAAAAGTCTGAGGTCTATGCCTGTTATATTATAGGCAGAAGGGCAACAGTAACCAATCTGAGTGCTTACAATTCCAGTCAGCAATGGATGAACTATGTTCTTCTCTCAATTATGGTGCATATGATGTGCTGTGGAACGGTGAAGGCCAGACCACAACAAACAGGATCTGGTATAAGATGACAAGGCTGACAATGGGATCGGTACTATCTCCATCCAGGAACCACTCTGTCCTAAAACAATCTTTAAGCCTGGGCTCTTCCCAAGAGATGAAGGAAAGTCAGGAAGAACAAATGCAAAAACACAATCCAAGTTCTCTGAAGGAGACCTTGATGGTGGACTGATAGCTACTTGGTACTGGTTTGTCCCAGCTCATACCTGTTCCAGCTACCAGCAGGACATTGTAGCTGGTAGGCCACTGCCACCTTGAGCAACATCTTGTCTTAGGACAACAGAACTCCAAGGAATGCAAGGCAAGCCACCTCTTGATCCCTGGAGATCCCTCCCAACTTGCAGACTTGGCTCATGGCAGCAAGCATGATGGTGATAATCAAGAATGGGCTTGAGTCAAGTGTGGGGAAGGCTGCCTTCCCTAGCTGGCAGACTCTCAGTCACCAGCAATCTTGACCCTTTCCACCTGAGGGCTGATCCAAAGTTGCCCCAGAAAGGCCCTTCATCACAGCATCCATGTGGGGGCAGCAGCAGACTGAAGAGTACACGGTGACACACAGTCCATTGCAAATGGACAGGGTAGTAGAACGGAACAGAGCAGAGACAGCCTGCAATGCAATCCAAAGGCACCCAGGGCACAGAATTCACAGGCTGTCCCTGCAAAACTCCAACAGCAAGCACACTGCTCACTGCACTCATGCTATCCATGCACATGTATCAGTCACTACAAGGGCAAACTAGCTGCCTCCTTCAAAGGGGTAGCTGTCTGGCAGCAGGCAAAAGTGCCATTGGAGGCAACCCAAAAAACATTTCACTTTGGAATGAGAGGACAAAGCAACAAGGAAACTAGCTTCTGTGTACCTTGACACGAGGACGCCTTCCACATGGAAGCTGGGCGGAAGTGCGCAGGGCTGCTTGCGAAGGAGTCTCTCATAGTCCCTCCCACTCTAGCCCTGTTGGTCAGCTTCTACCAATGGTGTCCTGGTAGTTTGGAGACACTTCCTGGACAAGACCAAAAGAGGGTCTTTGCCTACCCTCCACTGATTTCTTCTACGGCTACTTCCAAAACCAAATGGCAGGCTATGGGAACTCTGAGAAGGCAGCAGGTATAGGGGGAAGAACACTGGTTCTTGTAGCAAAGGTAAGTGTGCCTATACTGCCAGGGTTCTCTCAGCCAGGGCAGGAACAAGTGCACATGTGAATTCTGAGCATGACTCATGTCCCAAAAGGGACAGGAAAAGAGTGAGGACCACAAGCAGCAGTTGTGTGTGCCTCCCTCTATAGCTATCTGGCACTGACTGAAAGTTCCTGCCTTCCTTCTCCCAAGCCTGCTAGGAACTAGAGAACTTTCCTCATCCATGCTAAGCAAGCACTCTTATACATTGAGTAACATTCCCAGTCCACTGTATTGTATTTCTAGCAGGCAGTACTGATTTAGAGAAAGATGTAATCCTATTAGTGCTTACTAGTACTCATAGTGGTTGGTGGGACACAATGCCAAGGTTTTTCCTTTTGGACATTTTTGATGATGAATTGTTATTGCCTGAGTAATTTAAACAAATTTTCCACTTCAAAAGGCTAAAAGGCCCAGCACATAATAGTTGGTGGCCCAGAGGACTTCATAAACCCTGTGGAGAGCCAGTCCACCCTTCCTACTCTTCAGGCCAGACCTGAAAAATCCCCAAAGTCATCAGCTCTCTTTCCAACAGATCTGTATGGCCCTAACATAACTAAAAGAACATTTCTTGAGGGGAAGAAGGGCCGAGGCTCCCTGGCAGGATCCAAAGTCCCCAAGACTTGGCTCAAACCCACTCACTAGTCTTATGTCCAGAGAGCCCAGCCTCCAGCCTGCCAGAGGGGCAATGGGACTCCCTCCTTCCAGAAACAGCTTAAGTTTTGTAGTTCTGTACATATGCATGTATGTACATATAACACACATTCTCTTTCTTCTCTTAGGGAGAATGCAGACTAGGCAATAGGTAAGGTAGTAACTTGAGTAAATGTTTAACAGGCAAATCTCAGCTACTAACTACTACTGCACAACCTTAAGTTAATTCCTGAACCTATAGGAGCTCCGTTTTCTTTTTTCTTTTAAAGATTTATTCTTTTTATGTGCATTGATGTTTTCCTTGCATGTATGTCTGTTATGAAGATATCAGGTCCTCTGGACTGGAGTTACATACAGACAGTTGTGAACTGCCACATGAGCTCTGGGAAATGAACCCAGGTCCTCTAGAAGAGCAGCCAGGGTTCATAACCACTGAATCATCTTGCCAGTCCGTTTTCTTACAAAAAAGGATCATTCCCAGAACTGGGCCCCACATGACTGTGGTAAAAATGAATGAGATGGAGATTCAGAACTCTGAGAAGCATGTAAGAAGTAAGCATATCCCAGCACTTTAACCAGAATCTCTAAGGCAACCTTGCCACCCATGCAACAGATCTAATGAGCACAGCAGCTTGGCTAAGTGCTGTATACAACACCCACTGTGAGAAAAAAAGACCAAAGTCAGAACTGGCTTCTCCATGCTTTCTCAGCCTGCTCTAGACCTACTGATGAAAAGTCTTATCCAGCTGGTCAAAACCCACAGTAAGGTCCAGCATGCCATCTCATGTAGGCCAGACTGGTCTCCAAACCTGTTGTGCAGTCAAGGCTGGCCTTAGACTCCTTTCCTTCTCAGCTTCCCCAGTGCTGGAATGAAAACATCCCTCTGATAAAGGTTTCTCCTGCAATATCTCTGGAAAGGAAAGCAAGAGGGCAGACTCTATACTTTTCAGCTGCCTAGAGTGTTTTAAGGGCACAGAGCTTCACTGGGCCCCCAACTTGATCAGATACTAGAGCAGATGAAGCCAAAGATTGTAGCCACGAGATCTCCAGTGGTGGCACACACCTTTTATTCCAGAACTAGGGAGGCAGAGGTAGGTCTCTGTGAATTCCAAGGCCAGCCAAGTCTACAGAGTGGAATTCCAGGACATAGATAGGGCCATGCAGAAAAACCCAATCTCAAAAAAACAAAAGATTTTCTTTTTAATTATATGTATGGCGGTGTGTGTGTGTGTGTGTGTGTGCACTTGTAAGTGCAGTACCCGCAGAGACCAGGAGGACACTAGAGCTACCCCACATGAGTTTTGGGAACAGAACTGAGTACTCTGAAAGAACGGCAAGTGCTATTAACTAAGTCGAGCCCTCTCTCCAGCCCACACATTTCCTAGGAAAGCAGATCTGCAGGTATAAACAAAGACCTTGCCTACATTCTGCTCTGACAGAAGGCAAAGGAAAATTTTGTATTGAAATCTTACTTGAATACCATGATTTCAAGTCCTGTTTTAGATCAAACAAAACAACCTTCTGGACTGCTTAAAATCCCTAAGAAACAACACACTAAAAACGACCTTTAACCCTTACCATCTTGGAATTTTGGCTCAATCATTTTCTGGATCATATATGCTACTAGGTATCAAAATGTGTCTAACTGAGGGAACAAGAAATCTCCAGCAAGTAGCTATGTTGTTATTTCCTTCATGTCTACTGTTGTCTTGCACGAGTTTGCTGTAGGCCTTTCTGCTTCCATCTTGCTCCCCACCCCATTCTCCACAAACCTGAGGAATCTTTAAGCATTTTGTTGCTGCTTTTCAAGACAGAGTTCCTCTGTGTAGCCCTGGCTGGCCTCATCTTGAACTCAACAACATCTACCTGCCTCTGCCTCACAAGCGCTGGAATTAAACCTGTGTGCCACCACCATGCAGCTTATTAACCTGAGGAATCTTAAAGCATGTCACTGCCAGTGTCATTGCTCTCTAGTGTCCACAACAGAATGCAGAGTCCCCTAAACATCTGAGCCCTCCTCTTTTTTTTTTTTTTTTTTTTTCGAGGCAGGGTTTCTCTGTGATTTTGGAGCCTGTCCTGGAACTAACTCTTGTAGACCAGGCTGGTCTCGAACTCACAGAGATCCACCTGCCTCTGCCTCCCGAGTGCTGGGATTAAAGGCTTGCGCCACCACCGCCAGGCTGAGCCCTCCTCTTCTACATAAGCCATCTCTGTGCTTGGAGGAAACTAACTGGGTACAGTTTCTCTGGCTAGAATGATCATGCCAACACCTTAACAATGCCTGCCCCTAGTCACTGCCCAGTACTTCTCTACGAAACTGCCTCCAAAATAGCTGGGATAACAGGACTGCACACACACCCTCAAGATGGCGGTTTCTTTAAGGTGCTATTTTGGCAGGTGATTTGTTAGGCAGGGACAGATAATTGGTAGTTAGTTCACTGCTTCCCTATGGGAATGTAAACAATAAGGCCAGGCTGCTCGCTCTCTCTAGGGCCCAGGGCCTATCTCTTAGTAGGCTGTTCAAACCAATGGCAGACTATGTGACTTTTCAACCTGGTGAGAGCCAAGCAGTTCCTGTCACATAAAGGTCAGGTTCAAGACATGGGATCTGTTTGGATAAACCTGAGCACTGTCCTAGTCCACCTCTCTGAGATGGCTGACACTTGGACCCCAGATTCTACCAGCCCTACGTTCTACATGTTCAGACCAGAAGAGGATATCTCAGTAATGAAGCAATCTAAACCACACACAGGATGTAGGAATCCTCATATTCCTTCCAAGAAGTGTCTATTTGCTTGCTAAGTACTCAGCACCTATGGGAGCTCACCCTACCCAGCATGAGCCAGAAGTTTTGACCTAGACCACATACCTAGAGTCCCACTGCTTTAGCCTAGCTCTAGGGAAGAAAGCTTGGTCCAATCTGAGTTGCTTCTCTGAATGAAATCTCGACAATCAGGATCTTAACTTTTTTTTTTTTTTTTTTTTTTGATTTTCAAGACGGGGGTTTCTCTGTAGCTGTTGGTTCCTGTCCTAGAACTAGCTCTTGTAGACCAGGCTGGCCTCGAACTCACAGAGATCCGCCTGCCTCTGCCTCCCGAGTGCTGGGATTAAAGGCGTGCACCACTACCGCCAGACGGATCTTAACTTCTGGCTCAGCTGATACAGTGAAAACTAATCCGAACAGGAAAGAGCCTTGATAGACCTTGTGGTTAACAACTCCCATTCACAGGAAGCTGGAAAGGAAGTGGGGAAGTTCAGTAAGGTTGCCCAAGTATCTCAGTGGGATGCACAGCTGATCTTCCAATGTCCCTGCCTGTTCCCTTCCCTCCCCCTACATAGAGCTCAGGACAGCACTGCCTGGGAGAAGCCTCTGACCAGAGAGAAATACTCCAAGGAACCTTGGCTCCACTCCTCAAACAAAAGGACACTGCACAAGACTTCTGCCTGGCATTTTTCTTTCCCCTTTCCATTGTGGTAGTTAAGTCCTGCTTAGTCATTCTCACACCTATGAGATGACTAGGGTAGAAGGGGCTTTAAGAGAATGAAACCATTGATGTTATTTATACCCAGTCCACAGGAAGGGGCAAAGAAGGAAAGGCTAGCTGGGGCTAACACAACAATTTCCTTGGCAAGCTCATCCATAGCTTTGCTCCAGGGCCTCAGGCAGCAGTGCTCTTGGTATCTCGTCCACACCACACTCCCTCCCTCTCCCTCAGGAGATTAAGTAGTTCCCTCTCAAGAGTCTTCCAGTTTCATCCACAACTCCTCAACTATTCTACAAGGCCAGTCTTCAGCTTATATCTTGATCAGAACACAGTCCCACAGGCTTTATGCTAGAAGAAAGTCTGATGAAAGATGAAAACTAAGGCCCTGCATGTAAACAGCTACTAACCAGTAGTCCTGAGGGGCTGTGCTTTGGCCACCAACTGTCAGTGGCAACACACTTTAACTCCAGACCATGTCCCTCACCCAGTACTCTCAAGCAATTCAGCAAAGTTTTATGCAGCCTTTGATCTTTAAAGCAAAGTTGGAAATCCCTAAACTTTTAGATACTCTCTCCCCCTCCCATACTCTCCCCACACACACACCCTCATTTGGAGGTGGGTCTCTTCACACAGCTTTGGCTGTCTTGGAACTCACTTCACTATATGTTAACCAAGCCAGCCTGAAACTCACAAAAATCTGCCTGCCTCTACCTCTTGGGTGTTGGGATTAAAGGTGTGTACGCCACCACACCCAGCCTAACTGCCCCAATTTTAAAATATGGATGATTTCTTTAAATTGTTCTTAAGCAAATCACTTGAAACCTGCCAGGAGGCCAGACACAAGGATGTAGATGCAAATAGACACTTTGTGACTTGTTTTTATATTTTGAAACAGAATCTCACTATGTGTTTCTGTCTGGCCTGAAACTCCCTATGTAGACCATGCTGACCTCAAACTCAGAGACCCATCCATCCATCCACCTTGGCCTTCCATGGGCTGGGAGGCAATGACTGTGCCCAGCCTTTTGTTTTTGGTGTGGCTTGCAGTCGCAGCTAGCCTGGTTCTTGCTGCAGTATCTCAGGCCGGCCTTAAACTCAGGGCAATCCTTCTACCTCCATCTCTAGAACCAGAATTAAAGATGTTTATCACCACACCTAGCCTACCTGTGACTTCTTTCTTTCCAAATAAAAGCCCCACTGTGGTGAATTTATCTTGCTTACTATTTAATTGTAAGGGAGGGAGTGGCAGCTAACAGTCTAAAAATTTTCTAAATCAACAAACTTTGCCAGTTTATTGCTACAGGTTGCTCAAGAAATCACCATCTAAACTATTCAAATGCTACTGGGCAAGGAACTCAGCACCTTCTCTGTTCACTTGGGGACACTGTTCAAAGTTACCAACTAACCAAGCCAAAATCCACCAATGCTTCCCACAACACCTGCACCAAAACTTAACCATGAAGTCACTGAGATGATAGGACTTAATCCCAAAACAAGGCTGTGTTGCTTATGTCAATAGATCTTTTTGTCACACACAGGAAAGGAGAGCTATCTGCAACAAATCCAAAGCTGTGAAAAGACACAAAAGCACTAAATGGCCAATTTTACCACAAAGCATCCAGGCTTGTTTTCCACTAAAAAACTCCAAGAGAGGCTGGAGAGATGGCTCAGCGGTTAAGAGCATTGCCTGCTCTTCCAAAGGTCCTGAGTTCAATTCCCAGCAACCACATGGTGGCTCACAACCATCTGTAATGGGGTCTGGTGCCCTCTTCTGGCCTGCAGGCGTACACACTGACAGAATATTGTATACATTAAAAAAAAAAAAAAAAAAACCCAAGAGCCACAATTTGGCAGCACATAAAGGAGGACTGAATCAGATTGCTGGGACACTCATGCACCTGCACCAACTCCAGCAAGTTGTCTTCTAACCTCCAAACACAGGACGGAAGACAGGCAGGCAGCAGACAAACACTAAGCACACATATCCACACCCAGAAAGAGAGAGAAACCACCTCCATCTGGGTTTCTTACAAGGTCCTTAAATCCGCCTCTACAATAAGTCAGTAAAAGGCAGGGTCAGAAAAACTAGCTGGAGGATGTAACATGAATTTCCTCCCTTTTAATGCTCAGCTCCAAATCCTAGGGATCAAGGGACAGAGGATGCTGGGCCATGAAAAAGAATGGCTTCATCCTCATTGTTAAGCAAAATGAAAGGCCAAATTCAAGACCTCAAGAGTAAAACCCCAGTTTCTGAACCAGGTTCCTGTGGAGAACTTCCAGACACACTCACTGAAGCCCATCTTCTAGTGGTTCTAGTAGGTAGGTGCTATCTATGGTTTGAATATGCAATGTACCCCAGAGGCTCACATGTTAAGGGTTGGTCCTCAGCTGGTGGAATAATTTTACCTAAGATTTTAGAAATGTCTTAGGAAAAGTGGAGCCCTAGCTGGACCTAAGTTATTATTTGCCCAGTCCTTCCTCACTGTTCCCACATCCACCAAGAGATGAACAATCTCCTCCTCTATATAGTCTTTCTGTTCTATGTTCAACCTGTCTCAGGCCAAAGTAACCAGCCAGCAGCACAATACTGAACCCTCTGAAACCCAAAGCCCAAACACCTGATCTAAGTTGTTGTGCCAGTGTCATGCTGTGCCACAGCAGCCTAAGCGGTGAAGGACCCTGTAATGGAGTACTCCATCTCTGCATCCCCTTCCAATTTTAATAATCCCCATTCTCTTCAAAGAGGAGGAGGAAAATCAAATGCCATGGCACACCTACCATAACAAAGCCTACCCTCCTTAGGTAAGCCTTTTCAGGAAGATACTTAGTAGCCGGTCTAGGAAAATGCAAACGTCTTGTTCCTGAGCACAGGTGTTAATTCAGCTGAATTCAGACATGCAGGAAAATGGAGCTAGTGCCAGGACAGGCTCCAAAGCTACAGAGAAACCCTGTCTCGAAAAATCAAAAAAAAAAAAAAAAAAAAACATGGGGGCTCCTTTTTGTAACCTGGAAATTCTATCCCAAAAGATCAGATATGAAAACCCAAACCATTTATCTTAATGTAAGAGGTCATCATCTTGTAAAAGGAAAAATTTGACCACATCACTTTTCACTCAAAATCCCCTAAGGTTCCCCATGGTCCTCTACTTAAATTGGAACTTGGCACTACGATAAAGCAGGACTGCCCACCTTTCTAGTAGCTGGCTACACTCCAACCACAAGAACTCAGTTCCTGAGCCCCACCCTGCTCTCAACCAAAAACGAAGTGACCAAAGGCTCTTCTCAGTAGCCACTCACCCTTTCTATGCCAGTTCAACCCTGCTCCCCAGCAACTCTGAGCTTAACTCCACTGGATGTCCCTGCTACATCACGTGCACTCTTCCCACATGGCATTTTCTTGCACAATGAACTCTGGGTACATGTCCTCCTATCCACTATAGTATCCTCAACACTTCACACACTTGAAGTTTATTTACTTGCTCATCAGTGTGTGTTCATCGCCCACTACAACTTAGCAGCCTTGGCTAAAGTGCTGGGGACAACTTGACCAAGTAGAGACAAAGCTAAAAAGGACAAAGCAGAGTCAGAGGAATGGGATACAGTCCAGGGCCAGGGTTTCTAGACTATGCAGGGTGGTCTGGGAAGGCCTCATCATGACAACAATCCAGAGACAGAGCATTCCAGAACCAAAAGCATGTCAAACACTCTCCAACACTGCTGGGAAGGAAGAAAGTGGTGCTTGGAGCATACTGGGTGGGGGACCCAAGTCAGGAAATCTTAGGATGGAGTAAGGACTCCTGTTCTGAGAAGCTATCAGAGGGTTCTAAGCAGGAGTAACAGAAGACAGTCAAAGAGGCTGATGGGGCAACCTAAGAGAAAATGATGTCCAGTTCATACACTCAACAGAGTGGAAAGAAATATCTAGACCTGAGGCCAGGCAGTGGTGGTGCATGCCTTTAATCGCAGTAAGTAAGTGCTCAGGAGGCAGACAGGCGGATCTCTGTGAGTTCGAGGCCAGCCTGGTTTACAGAGCTAGTTCCAAGACAGACTAGACCCCAAAAGCTATAGAGAAACTGTTTCAAACTGGGCGGTGGTGGCGCACGCCTTTAATGCCAGCACTTGGGAGGCAGAGGCAGGCGGATCTCTGTGAGTTCAAGACCAGCCTGGTCTACAAGAGCTAGTTCCAGGACAGGCTCCAAAAACACAGACATATATACATACATATGAAAAAATCTAGATCTGGAAGCAAATTTTAAGGTCCAAAAAGATAGCACTAGTGAATCAGATGTGCTTTGACAAACACAAGAGAGTGCAGGATGGCCTTAAGTTTCTCTGCACACTTAGGATAGTTGCTCAATCTCTTATGAGCCTGTTCTTCATATGGGAATTAGGGTAGCAGCACCTGTTGAGACTACATGGTGACTTCAAACAGAAAAATTATGCAGGTTGGCTATTGTAGGATGCAGGAGCCTCTGGTGGTCAATAGCTATGTGTGCTCATAGTACCCTTGACTAAGATGAAGATGCTCACCACCTGGCCAGTTTTACACATTTCATCAGATGGCCCTCTCCTGAGTTCAGTCAAAAGACAAAGGTGTCAGTCACATCAAGCCTGTCCTTGTTATTTCATAGAAAACCCGCAGGGAGACATCTCAGGTCACCAGCCACAGAAGGCTGGCCATCTCGAAACTCAACAACTCCTGGCTACTCACCCTCATTTAAGAAAGGCACAGAATACCCCATCCCCAAGTCCTCAATTTACACAAATCTGGTTGTGGAATGCATCTTCTGGCTGTGTGCCGATTACGCCTGTGTAAGATGTTGATTCTGAGAATCAACCTGATTCTCGGAATCTAGGAAACACTGCATGAATCCATAGTGCATAAGGAATGAAGAGGCTAGGCAAGCTAGGGAAGGTATAGAAGACTCTGCCCAGTGGTGGTAGCACAAGCCTTTAATCCCAGTACTGGGGTGGGAGAGGCAGGCGGCGGATCTCTGTGAGTTCAAGGCTAGCCTGGTCTACAAGAGCAAGTTCCAGGACAGATTCCAAAGCTACAGAGAAACCTTGTCTCAAGAAGAAAAAAGAAAAAAGGCTCTGCCCAGGTTCTACTTTAAATTTCCTCAGCTTCTTCCTTCACTTCATTAGCTGTTATCAAAACCTCAATCCCAAGAGGTTAAGGTCATTCTCGGTCCTGGCCACTTCTCTGAGATCATCCTGGGCCAGCCAACAGAGGTCTGTGAGCCTTGACTGAAGAAACCCTTCGAGCCAACCAACACCTAGTTACCCCTCTGAGCTCCTCTTGGATTTTGTGAACAGAGGCACTCCCAAATCTGCCAAGCTCTCCATTTTTAAGAGGGCTTTGTGGTTTGAGGCACTGCTCCTTCTCTCTCTGCTTGTTTCCCAGAGAAGACTGGAAGCTGAGAAACAGCATAAAATGCTGACTCTGGCTTGGGACCCACTGCAGATCCAGACAAAAATCTGCAAAGTCTCTCAGGAGGTTCACAGTCAAGAGTTGTCCCTACCCCATCTCAAAAGCCAGAGCAACCTCCCAATCACCTGTCCTTGCTGGGCAGGTAGCTTGAAGGTTGCTCCCCTCCCCTGCAAAGAAACCTAAAAGTGCCTTCTACAGAAGAAAAAGTGACACAAGCCAGGGTGAAAAGGCCTTAAGCCTCACGCAAACTGTTCTTGGTGTTCATTTGCAAAAACAACCAAACTCAAAACAAGGGAATGACCATATGACCTCAACCAAACAGGATAAAATGCCAAGATTACCTACCCAGCAAGTTAGAAATGCAGCTAGGAACCAAAAGTGTAAACCCAGTTTCCAGAGCCAGAGTGTGAAGACTTAAATGATGCTGTAAGGTACTAGTTTAGCAGCAGGGACAGGGCAGGACCCACCTTGAGTTAGCTGGCTTTGGAACCCTGACTCTGCAATCATCAGTTCCATTTCAGAGCCTCAGACAACATAAAAGAAGCAGCTAAGTCTCAGACTCTATCCCAAGCTCAGGTAAAGCTTTCTCAGTATAACCAGTGAGAGGCAGACAGACAACAAACTCTTACAGGCTGCTTGCTGTACAAGGGAGAGCGTGGTTGAGTGATCCCCAGGGTCTTGGAGATGCAAATTAACTAAAGTTTGCAGTGAACAAAAATTTGATTTGCAGCACTAGGGAGGCAGAGGCAGGAGGATCTCATTAGTGTTCAAGGTCAGCCTGGTCTACAAAGTAAATTTCCCAAAAGCCAGGGCTACACAAAGAAACACTGTCTTCAAAAACAAACAAACAACAATAAAAGTAGTCAGTTCCTTGAGGGACTGGCCAACCTTTAAGACTCCTTACTAGTCAGGTGTAGTGGGGGCACACCTTTAATTCCAGCAGGTCTCCAAATCCAGGCCCGCCTGGTTTACAAAGTGAGTTCCAGGACAGCCAAGGCTGTTACAGAGAGGAAAGAGGAAGGGACAGACACCTTGGGCTGGCAAAATGGCTCAGCAGGTAAAAGCACTTGCAAACTAGCAAGACAATCTGAATTTTGTCCTCAGGACCCATATATGGTGGAAGGAGAGGACAGACTCCTGTAAGATGTCCTGACCTCCATGCCAGCCCCCCATCACACAAAACAAGTTGTTTAAAAAAAAAAAAAAAAAAAGCTGTTCATACATATGCTTTGCATTCAAAAACAAGAAAGGGTAAAAATGTTCATGAATTTTTATTAAAAGGGTGTATCAACTCACTGAGTCAAAAGTTATTTTATTTTTTCTTTTTTGCACTCAGGAGGCAAGCTGAACACCAGAGTTCAAGGCCAGCCTGGTCTACAGAGTTTCAGGACAGCCTCCAAAGCCACAGAGAAACCCTAGCTCGAAAAACCAAAAATAATTGTCGCCAGAAGCTTGCTCTGAACAGTCAGTCAGCCATCCTTCTGTCGGATGAGGGATGATAGGTGCAAACCACCATGCCCAGTTCAAAGGTTAACCTTAAAGCAATCCGTGTTTCTTGTGGGGGTGCTGAGCTATACACAAAAACAAAACATGTGCATCTTTGACTGCTTTCTTTCTTCCTTTCTTTCTTTTTGGTTTTTCAAGACAGGGTTTCTCTGGCTTTGGAGCCTGTCCTGGAACTAGCTCTTTTAGACCAGGCTGGCCTTGAGCTCAGAGATCCAACCGCCTGCCTCTACCTCCCGGAGCTTTCTTTTCACAAGTAAACAAGTTAAAAAAAAAAAAAAAAAAAAAGTAAAAATAAAGATGGAGATCCAGATAAAAGTTCCTGAGGTCCTATAATCTCCCAGGCACCAACTAAGCCAATGGTTCTGAACCTGTGGGTCATGACCCCTTTGGGGATCGAAGAACCCTTACACATGGGTCCCTTTAGACCACTGGAAAGCATAGATATTTACATTACAACTCATAACAGTAATAAAATTCCAGTAATGAAGTAACAACGAAAATAGTTTTATGGGTAGGGGGTCATCACATCATGAGGAACTCTATTAAAGGGTCACAGCATTAGAAGGCTGAGAACCACTGCTCGAGACTAAATCACGCACAGGTGTCAGTTATCAGTGAATGCTCACTACTACTCTTTGAGGAAGGTACATCATAAATTAACCTGTTGTACAAATGGGGAAGGTGAGACACACTGCTAACAAGGGGTACAGATAGCACTGTGAACACGTGCAGTCTGAGCACCTAACCTACGTATCTCTTCCCACACAGGCACTCTACAGACTCAGAGGGTGTGTGGCTTGAATAAGGGTAAAAGAACGTAAATAATACTATTAGGAAGGGTGTCCAAAAGGACAAATCCCAAAATTTAAAATTACAAACCCACTGCACAACCTTAATCACAGCACTGAAGAGGCAGAGGCAGGTATGTCTCTGTGAGTTCAAGGCCATCTTGGTCTAAAAAGTAAGTCCCAGAATAGCCAGGGCAGTTACAGAGAAACCAGTCTCAAAAACAACAAAAACTATAAACCTAAGCCAGGAATTGTTATATACCTGCAATCTCATGAATGGGAAAGCAGAGGCAGGAGAATAAGGAGGTCAGGACCACCTTTGATTAAATAAGTATTATGCCACCTTAGGCTACATTAAGACCATGCCCTCACCCATCCCCCAAAAAAACTACAAACCTAGGACTTGAAAGTTTAAACTAGATTGAGAACTCCTATGGGAGGAAAAAAATGGTAAAACATTTTATTACTAGTACTGCTTGTGTCTCTGAAGAACTAAAACATCAGTATCTGAGCCAAAAGGAAGCTAAAAATAGTCATTTGCAGCAAGCTTTGAAAAGCTTAGCTTGCATATGAGACACTCATTTCTGTAGACTCCCAAGAACATATGCATCACAGAACACAAAAATCCCAAGACCACACAGTCACTCCACGAGTGTCCAGTCCGCAAATAAAACCAGGGCTGGAAAAAGGACCTACAGATCCCATTGGCTGACGAAACAAGGGCATGACCAAACCTTACCCGCAGACAACCCAATCACAGAATTCACTCTACAACGCATCAAGACCTTAACAAGCTTAAACTCAGAAGCTGAAGCTACTGGATTAATTCCGGTAGTCTGCCAAGAGACTATTTCAAAGATCCTAAGCAAACTGGTAGTCACTCTCGTTTTAAGATCCCCCCCCCCAATAAAAAACAAACAAAACCAGGACAGGCCCGCGGTGGTGGTGATGCTCGCCTTTAATCCCGGCACTCCTAGGCAAAAGCAGGTGGAATTCAAGTGAGTTCAAGGCCAGCATGGTCTACAGAGCAAGTTCCAGGATGGAACTACGCAGAAAAACCGAGTCTCAAAAAGCCGAAATAATAAATAAACTATATAAAAAGGAACAGAACTTATCTACTCTACATAGAATTTGTTCTTTGGTCACTTAAATCGTGTCTGGCTTTATCCGGAGGGAAAGTTGAGATGCCAGTCAAGCTGTCTTCTTCCCACGATCAATAACCCCAGTGACGCAAGCTATCAAGGGCCTTTGGCTTTACACAAAATGCCAGCTCAGGCACCCAATCCTGCCTGAAGTCACAGCTGATTTAAAACCCACAAGGCAGGTTCACCAGTAGCTAAGAGTGGCGGCCTGAGTGAACAGCCTCATTTAAACTTCTGAGGAGCGCGGCTCCCTAGAGGATGATTATACCTCTGGGTTTAAAGAGGGGCAGGACCAAAGAGCGTCTTAAAAGTTGTTTCCCCCACTCTGTGGGTGGAGAGCGAGGATCTGAAAGAAAATGGAGGTTTCAGCACTGCCCCTTGCATAAGAGGATTCTGGAAGGGAAGGAGAGGAAGAGAACACTAGTACTACAGCACCCCCAACCCCATGTGCCCTCCTCCTAATGAAGCAACCCTACAAGAAATCGAAAGGGCAACCAACGTGCTGCTGAGGATGGGCTTATGCTGAGTTCCCCCAGGGATAGACCTGCACTTTCCTGCACTCTGGAACCTGAAAGCGGCTATCTCCGACTTCCTCGGTGCCCACGGTGTAAGGGAGTTTAAAAAAATAAAGTACTGGGACTCGGATGGTCAAACTCCACGGCCACGCTCACTACGAGGCACCCGAGAACACACAGGCGGAAATCCTCTGTGCCCCTAAGGCTGTACCCGAGGCGCGTGCCCGTCGTTGACCAAGCCGATCGCCCTCGGTTGGGATTCCCTAGTCACCTCCCGTCCGGACTCGGAGGGGGAGGGGAGCCCCGCGCGCAGCCCAGGCCGGCGAGCGCAGCGAACAGCCCCGGCGCGGCGCATGGCGCCCAACTGTCACCCGCCCGCCCCGCACCGGCCCGGCCACTCCTTCGCCACCACACACGCCCCTCGCGTCGCCGCAGGCCGCCACCGGCTGCGACGCACGCCGGAGCCCGCACTCCCCACGTCTCACCCGGCACCCCAAGGCGCAAAGTTGCTAAGTTCAAAGCCGGGCCCCGCTCAGAGCCGTGACACATGTTTACTGAACACGCACTCCCGGAGTGGCAGCAGGCATAGGGAACACAGGGCACACCGGGAGCACACCGAGCGGCCCCGCCCGGCACGGTCCAGCCAGCTAGGCCCGAGGCGCGCCGTTGCCACCAACCGCTGCTGCCCCGGCAGCCCCGCTCCGAGGGAAACGCCCGCGTCACCGCGCGGGCCAGTGCCGCGACGAGCAGACCCACCTGGAGGCGGCTGCCCGTTCACCGCGGCCGGCGGCGGCGCGTGCTTCGTCCACGGGTTCACCTTGGGCGGCGGCGCCTCCACGAAGTCACGCCGGCCGCCGTCCTCGCCGTCGCTTCCCGCTGGGGCTTCGGTGGCTGCGGGTGGCCGCGGGCTCTCGCGCTCCGCGCCGTCGCGGCTGGGCCTGGCGCAGGCGGGCCTTGGCCTGCGGACGCTGCCGTCGGGCTCGCCGCCGCCGTCGCTCGGGCCCGGCTCGGCCTGGGCGTCAGGCACGGGCTTCTTCCTCGCCAGGCCGTGCTCCTCGGCCTGCAGCAGAGCGGCACCCGCCGGCAGCAGCGGCTCTACCTGAGTGGCCATCTGCGCGGAGCGGCCAGGCGCGCCGCGGGCCCCGCTCGAGGCCGCTGGCCGGGCGCCGGGGCCCGGGCCGCGCGGACGCGGGGCGGCGCGGGCGAACGCGGAGCGGCGCGCCGGGCAGCGGAGGGCTCCGGCGCGCCTAGCTGGCCTAGCTGGTCTCGGTCCCCGGCCTGCGTCCCCCCGCCCCCGGCCCGGGGCGGCTCGGGGGGCTGCAGCGGTGCGGACGGCCCGGGGGGGAGCGGCGCGGAGAGCCGAGCCAGACCACGCGATCCGCGGCGGGCGGCGGGCGGGCGCGCGCCTCGAGACGCGGCGCGCGAGGGGCGGGGGCGGCGCGGCGGCGGGCGGGCGCGCGCACGGCGGAAGACCCCGCCCCGTCCCCGCCCCCCGGCGTCCATTCCTGCGGCGCGGCAAGCAGACGGGGGCGAGCACGTGCCTGATGCAACTCGGGAGGGCGGGGGTGGGGGAGGAGCCTTAAAGGACCAGCGCCCAAGAGCTACCGCAGGTGGAGCACATGGGGCCTGGCCACGCGGCCAGACGGCCTGACAACGCTGTCGACGTGGGTTGCGGGACTCCAGGGAAGAGGGTCTTTTAATGCGTCGGCCCTCACTTGGCAAATGCTGCAAAGGGTTCTCTGACTGCCCCTGTGCATGACTCCTGGGCCCACTCCGGTGACCTTGGCCCAAATGCTGCCTGGCCAGAACACCCGCAGTGGGTCCAAGTGAGTCCTTACCCCTTAGAGGCAGCGAATGCCTTGGAAAGAGAACGGGATTCAGTAGTACCCACCCTAGTCAGGCCCCCGAATCTCAGTGTTTTATGGGCAGGAAATGGCTTTCCTTTCAAGTAATTTGTGTTTTTCTAAAGAATTGTTTCAGGTGGAGTTGAACTGACAGTTGGGGGACTCGGAGCGCTCTGAGATTTGTATCCTAACCCTGACCCCTTTGCTGTTTAGGACATCTGATCTGCTGTAGTCAGGTCCGCCTCCTGGGGCTCGATTTCTTTATTGTAAAATGAAGGAACCATTTATTCCAGGCGGTATGGTATTGTTATTCGGTATGATAAATATGTACTGACTTCGTGCTCTGGGGGCCTGCAAAGTTCTTAGAAAGGTGTGCCAATAAACCAGGCTAACATGCACCTGTCCTCCCGGAGTTTACACTGTAAGGTGGGGGGGGGAAGGCACGGTAAACACGAGATGCAAATGCTGTTCAGTAGTCACTACACGAGATAATGAAGAAGACAAGATTGACTTCTTTAGTTGTTGAGAAGGTTTCCTTCAACTCAGATCCCAAAATACTGGAAATGGGAGAAGTTCTGGGACTGGTTCTAGAAACCTGAGGACATTAAGACTGCAGGCTTCCCAGGAGTCCCACACTCACCTGGAAGAAGGACTAAGGGGCAGGTGGTCCCCTGGATGGAGGGCCAGGCTTCCTGAAGACTCGGAGGTGAAACCTTGGTGTTAAGGTCATCAGGAATACTGGAAGAAGAACTGATGGCAATCTGATGTACAGCTCCAACTCCAGCCACTGCCTGAAAGCCTGGGACAGCTCTCCATACCTCCCTCAGGGCCCCTCTCTCAGAGGAAAATTAAGGGCAATTAATGCCTTACTTAAGGGGTCAGTGAAACAGCCGAAGTCCCTATTACAAAACACATTAAGGCCAGTGCTTGAAGAGGTGCCGAAAAACCTAAGGTTTAAAGGAACTTGGGATTTGAAGCAGGATTTTAGAGAACTGTGGCCGGCATTACACAGCAGTACACACCTCCATCAGGGTACACTTTTACTTCTTGGTAAATACTTTCTGAATATGGTATTTATACTAGACCTACTCTAGGCTCTGTCAGCATTGACATAATTATCATTAGTGGTCATGTTTTGTTTTGAGACAGAATCTCATATAATCTAGGCTGACCTCAAACTAGCCACATGACCCAGGGTCATGACTTTGAACTCTTTTTATGACAAGGTCTCTTAGTAGCTCCGACTGTCCTGAAACTCTGTAGACCAGGCTGACCTCAAACTCACAGAGATCCACCTGCCTCTGCCTCCCAACTGCTAGGATTAAAGGCTCGGTACAGCACATCTGGCATGGAACAGTTCTTATATACTTCCCTGTAGAGGGGAGATGTACGCCCATTTAGCATTTAGGCATAGCGGGACTTTGTGCCGCAGGTGACTAGCTGGCCTGTCTACCCAGCAATCTGTGTCAGTGCCAACAAAGCTGGTCAGGTCCTGCTGGGTGGGACCTGGGGCTCTGAGGTGGTTGCTCTGGGCCCTGCCCTGGGCCAGGGAAAAGCAGGGGTGGGGGTGCTCAGAATTTAAGAGACCCTTTAGAACTCTTTCTCAACTAGAGATACTCAGCCCTGGGAAAATAAACTGAATGTTGCTTCATCTTCTTGTTTTGAAGATGAGGTCAGTGGAATTCAGGAAAATCAAGATACTTATCCGAGGGCACAAGGTCAGTCCAAGGTAGAATAAAATCTAGTTTTTCCTACATTAAAATAATGGAGGGCTGGGAAGCCGGGCAGGATGGGCACACACTCTTAATTCCAGCACTCAGAAGGCAGAGGCAAGCGAATCTCTGAGTCTACAGAGTGAGTTCTAGGACAGCCAGGGCTACACAAAGAAACCCTGCCTTGATTAAATAAATAAATAAATAAATAAATAAATAAATAAATAAGAAAATGTAGGCTGGGGCTAGAGAAAAGTCTCAGTGGTTAAGGGCACTGGCTGCTCTTTTCAAAGGACCTAAATTCAGTTCCCAGCACCCATAAGGTGGCTCACAACTATCTGTGACTGCAGTTCCATGGAATCTGATGTCCTCCTTGGGCGCCAGGCACCCATTGTTACACAAACATACTAGAAGGCAAAGCAAAATGTATTTAATAGAATATTTGGGTTTTTTATTTGTTTGTATGGTTTCATTTTTTTGGGGGGTTTTGTTGTTTTTTTGATTGTTTGTTTGTTTTTGAGACAGGGTCTCTCTGTGTAGTCTTGGCTGTCTCAGAACTCACTCTGTAGACCAGACTGGCCTCAAACTCACAGAGATCCAGCTGCCTCTGCCTTCTGAGTGCTGGGATTACAGGCATGTACCACCACGGCCTGGCTCAAAAATGTGTAGCCCAGGCTGGCCTTGAACTCATGATCCTCCTGCCTCTACCTCCAGTGTGTGCCACCACACTGGCAAAACAGAATCTTAAAATAAATAAATAAATA
>NW_026067978.1:6396250-6411207 GCF_014885135.2 Alexandromys fortis | reverse complement strand
TTTGTTTGTTTTTGTTTTTGTTTTTTTTTTTTTTTGGTTTTTCAAGATAGGGTTTCTCTGCGGCTTTGGAGCCTGTCCTGGAACTCGCTCTGTAGACCAGGCTGGTCTCGAACTCACAGAGATCCGCCTGCCTCTGCCTCCCAAGTGCTGGGATTAAAGGCGTGCGCCACCATTGCCCAGCTGATTGTTTGATTTAGTAGATTTTTTTCTCTTTTTCTTCTCTCTCTCTCTTTCTCTCTCTCTCTCTCTCTCTCTCTCTCTGTTATTTTTTTTAGCCCCGGCTGTTATCAAATTAGAAAAGCCTAGCCTCAAACTTAGAGATCCACCTGTCTCTGCCTCCCAAAAGCTGGGCTTAAAGGCGTGCGCCACCAGACTATTTGGTAGATTTCTGATGTATATGGCTGTCTTGCCTATATGTATATGTGTGCCATGTGGAGGCCAGAAGAGTGTGTCAGATCCCCTGGAATTGGAGTTACAGATGCTTGTGAGCCACCATGTAGATGCCAGGAACTAACCCAGTCTCTCTGAAAGAGCAGCGAGTGCTCTTAATTGCTGACCCATCTCTCCAGCCCCAACAATAAATTTATAATCCTCCGGTCTCTACCTCTCGGGTCCTAGGATTATAGATATGCACCTCCACACCTGGCCTTAGACAAAGGGTTTTCTTCCTGTGCGAGTTTAATTTTCCAAAGGACCTTGGGTTTCTGGAAGAAATTGCGCTGAGCCACTCAATTCCTCTGGTAGCTCTTGGGTAGAGTACTGCCTATGCCAACGTGTGGGGGGGGGCAAGGTAAAGAGGGGGAGAGACCTTGGCCAGAACAAACAATGCCAGCTGGGGAGCATTTTCCATCCCCAAAGACTCACAAGTTCTCTGGCACATGCAATACAATGACTTCAGCTGCTGATAAGAGGCTCAGCTGAGATCGACTCTGTGACCTGTCATGTGGGAGGGGGTGGGGAAGAGACGCTTTTGTCATTGCACCTAATCCTAGAGCAACCTTTTTTTTTAAATTTTTTTTATTATTTATTTATTGTTTTGTTTTTCAAGACAGGGTTTCTCTGCGGCTTTGGAGCCTGTCCTGGAACTTGCTCTGTAGACCAGGCTGGTCTCGAACTCACAGAGATCCACCTGCCTCTGCCTCCCAAGTGCTGGGATGAAAGGCGTGCGCCACCACTGCATTGTTTTTTTATCAGGTACGATGATGCACCCCCAGTAACACACAAAAGAGGCTCCAAAGAAGGCTGAGATGGTTTGCAGGGGAGAAGGGTTCTAACAGAAGGCCAGATTTCCACACATTTGTCCCCAGTCTGGCCCCGGGCACCAGCCGACCTTCACCTCAGCAATTCTACTTAAGTAAACTCTCTTCTGTCCTGCATCTCATCTCACTGCCTTCCATGGTGGTCTCAGGACAGGTCTCGGGTATCCCAGGCAGGCCTAAAACTCACAACAAAGATGAAGATGTCCTTTGATTTCTAATCTCCCTCTACCTCCAGAGGGCCGGTCATGGTCATATAGCAAGCACCATAACCATTCATACTTCATGCAGTGATGGGGCTTGAATCCGGGGCTTCCTTAAGCTAGGCCACACTAGTTAGTTTAGTTACGTTGGCTGTCCCAGGCTCTCCTCCTGATGGGACTTCCTACTGGCCAGCCTACTGTGTGAGGCTCACCACACAACCTCCCTCAGGCTGCTCTCTGACTCTGCTGGACTTTGACAGGCCCCACCTCTGCTCAGCACAGCACCTCAGTGTTCCACGAGCACAGCCTGACCCTGGCCTCCTCCCTCCGCACCCTGTTGTCTTCCTCCCACACTCTCTACCCTCCAGCAACAGCAGACCAGTCTTGAGCCAACAAGGAGACACAAAAGATAAGACAAAGAAATTCCATCTCACCTGAGTTAGGAAAGCTCTCATCCAAAAAGAAAAAAAAAATTTTTTTTTTTTTTTTTGCAAGGATGTGGAGAAAAAGGAACCTTATGCACTCACTACCGAGGGAGTGTGAATTTGGTGTAGCCACTGTGGGCTGTCAGCTGGCAGAAAAGTAAAATGGAGCTACTATTATGACCTCGCTATGACACTCCTGGGTATGTATCAGGAAATGACTTTCACAGACAAGAGGGACAACTGTGTGTCCTGCGTGCACTGCAGCACTATTGATAGGAGCCAAGATCTAGATCAGCCTAGGTGTCCATCAACAGATGAGAGCATGGGCTAAATGCGCGGAAACGCAATGGACCATCATCCAGCCTCAAGAAGGAGTGAAACATGGCCATCTGCTTGAAAATGATGAGAACGGGGACAGTAAGGCAGAGAGTAAAGGTGCTTGGCGCCATGCTTGTCAACCTGAGTTTAATCCCCAGATCCCATATGGTGGAGAGAGAGAAAACAGATTCCATGCAAGCAGCTCCCTGACCTTCACACCTGTGCACCCTGGCATGTCCATCTACACATACACTCACTGAATCAACAAAGTGAAACCAAAACACCAACATTTAGAAAATGATGGAGAGGGGCTGGAGAGATGGCTCAGTGGTTAAGAGCATTGCCTGCTCTTCCAAAGGTCCTGAGTTCAATTCCCAGCAACCACATGGTGGCTCACAACCATCTGTAATGAGGTCTGGTGCCCTCTTCTGGCCTGCAGGCATACACACAGACAGAACATTATATATGTAATAGATAAAAAAAAAAAAAAAAAAAAAAAAAAAAAAAAAAAAAAAAAAAAAAAAAAAAAAAAAAAAAAAAAAAAAAAAAAAAAGAAAATGATGGAGAAACAGAAAAACAAGTACTCAAAGAAGAGAAGACAACCTAATGGCAGGCCAGGGATTATTAGGGCCTGGAAAGGGGGCTAGGAGGCAGGAGGGAATAGAAAAATGGACAAACCTGATATTGATTAGGCAGAATGTGTTCACTGTGGGCCCCATTCATTTGTACAATTATGATTATGATAATAAGAATAAAGAACATGTGGGCAGTGAGATGGCTTAGAAGATAAAGATGCTTGCTACCAAGACTGATGATCTGAGCTCCACCCTGGAACTGACTCCTGCAAGTTGTCCTCTGACCTCCACCTGCACACAGTAGCACCCTCAAGAAAATGCACACTGGGGGGGGGGTAAGTAAATACAATTTAAAGAACAAATTGTAGCAAATATAGAAAGGTAGAAAGGTAAAGCACTGGGCTACTCACTGCTTCCTCAGTTAACACATAGTAACTGAATATCTAAAATGTTTCAGGCACTGCTAAACCCCAGAAGTAAAAGTACAGTACACACATATCCCACCTTCAGGAAGTTTTTTGTCCTCTCCTATCTCAACCATTGACAGGGCTACCTCTCTATCTAGTTCTGGCTGTCCTGGAACTCGCTCTGTAGACCAGGTTGGCCTCAAACTCAGAGATCTCCCTGCCTCTGCTTCCCAAGTGCTGGGACTAAAGGCGTGCAGCACCACTATCAGAGAAAAATTAATTTTTATTGTTTGTCTTTTCAGATTTTTTGTTTTGCTTGTTTTTTGAGACAGGGTTTCTCTGTGTAGCCCTGGCTGTCTTGGAACTAACTCTGTAGAATAGGATGGCCTCAAATTCAGAGAACCATCTGCCTCTGCCATGCCTCCTGAATGCTGGAATTAAAATCATGTGCCACCACTGCCTGGCACAATATCCTTTAGTTTTTGTTTTTCGAGACAGGGTTTCTCTGTAGTTTTGAACCTCAAGTCCTGGAACTCACTCTGTAGACCAGGCTGGCCTCGAACTCACAAAGATCCACTTGCCTCTCCTTTCTGCCTTTTAAAAGATAAGATGAACCACTATTTATGAAAGAGTTTCCCAGTCCAGCAGATTTCCTTGACTCTCTCTGCCTCAGTTTTCTTGACTGTGAAATGTTTGATAATAGCATCTATCTGCAGGGTTACATAAAGAAAGCAGTTGCTGGGTGATGGTGGGGGTGCATACCTTTAATCCCAGCACTCAGGAGGCAGAGGCAGAGGCAGATGAGAAAAACAAAACAAAAGAATAAGGGAGGGGGGGAAGGATAGGAGGGGCTGGAGAGATGGCTTAGCAGTTAAAGAGCACTGGCTGGGCCTAGGTTCAATTTCCAGCTCCCACATAGCAGCTCACAACTGCTGTGTGTAACTCCAGTTCCAGGGGATCTGATACCTTCATACACATAAAATAAAGTTAAATAAATTATTTTAAAAAAATAGAAAAAGAGGGGCTGGAGAGATGGTTCAGCAGTTAAGAGCACTGGCTGTTCTTCCAGAGGACCTGGGTTCACTTCCCAGCATCCACATGGCAGCTTACAACTGTCTATAACTCTACCTCCAGGGGTTCTGACACCCTCACAAAATACCAATGCACAAAAAGTAAAAATAAATAAATCATTTAAAAAATAGAAAAAGAAAGTGGCGGGCTGGAGAAATGGCTCAGTGGGTAAGAGCACTGGCTGCTCTTCCAGAGGTCCTGAGTTCAATTCCCAGCAGCCACATGGTGGCTCACAACCATCTGTAATGAGATCTGGCACCCTCTTCATGCAGGTATACATGGAGGCAGAATGTTGTATACATAATAAATAAATAAAATATTAAAAAAGAAAAGAAAAAGAAAGTGGCAAAATGGAGAAAAAAAAAGAAGGGCGTTAAAGAATGGGAAGACTTGGAGTGTCCCAGCTGTACACCAGATCCCACACAATATTTAGATTTTAGAGATATTTTTGTGATAATTTTTTTGGTTCTTTTGTTTATCAATTCAGGGTTTCTCCATGTAATTGCTTGGGCTGTCCTAGAACTCGCTTTGTAGGCCTCAAACTCACAGAGATCCACCTGCCTCTGTTTCCCAAGTGCTCAGATTAAAGGTGTACACCACCACCGCCTGGCAACTTTAAATCTCTTTTAAAAATTACATTTACGCCGGGCGGTGGTGGCGCATGCCTTTAATCCCAGCACTCGGGAGGCAGAGGCAGGTGGATCTCTGTGAGTTCTAGGCCTGCCTGGTCTACAAGAGCTAGTTCCAGGACAGGCTCCAAAGCTACAGAAAAACCCTGTCTCGAAAAACTAAAAAAAAAAAAAAAAATTTACATTTAGTAGCAGCTAAAAGCTCTTGCTGTTCTTGCAGAGGACCTGTGTTTGGTTCCTGGCACTCCAATTGGGTGGATTACGACCACCTGTCACTCCAGTTCCAGGGGATCCAGAGTCCTCCTCCAACTTTCTCAGACAACTGTACACATGGGGATATGTGCTCATGCAGACACACACATGCATAAATAAAAATAAAATGAATTGTGATGTGTGTGTGTTACTATACAGCCTTGTGCACCATGCTGCACATGTAAAACATGTGGAGGTTCAGAGGGCAACCCGCAGGGTTCAGTTCTCCTCTGCCATGTGGATCCTGGGGATAAAACTCCAGTCATGAGGCTTGCCAGCAAGTATCTTTACCTGCGGAGCCACTTCCCAACCCAGTATTATTTTTTTTAATTGAATTTAAATATGTATCAATGGGTCTAACACATAACAGTGACCCTTTTATCTTGCTTTCCTCTGATGTTGACCCCAGCCCACTGCCCTCATTCAGATCCCTGATGACCCCATCTTTTTAGTCATGAGGTACAGACAAGTCCTTGGAGACTGAACTGGAGGTGGTGAGGACTCCAGGAGACAAGGACAGGAAAGAGGCAGTCCGGGAAGCCTCCTGGAAAGTAGTTGGACTTGAGAGAGAATTTGAAATGGTGGAGGATTTGTTCTAACTTAAAGGGTATCCGAGGAAAGGGGCATCTGTCTCCAAACCTTGACATCCTTGATGGATGTCTCTGGGCTTCCCTGACAAGGCTTCCTAGGCCTTTGTCTTGGTAGAGATGAGGGAAGATATGAGTTGTCCTTTATCGTGGGTAAGCTGTGCTGTCCGGGAGGTCCAGTCAGTACCAGTCTGTGAACAGACTGAGTGATCTTCAGCTTCCTTCTCGAGACTCTCAGCAGGGCAGGGTGAGGCCATGGAGGAGGTCCAGTCACAGCCCCAAGTATGACGTGGAAAGTCAGTCACCGTAACAGGATAAACGACTAACATCTATTCTGTCACTGCGAGCCAGAGGCTGGGAAAGGGCGCTTTATGTTGAGGATGGAGCCTAATAACACAGAATGTGAAGAATCATGACAATATAGTCCATCTTTGGACCACCTGGAGAAACTTGGGGTGAACGAGGGGGAGGTAGATAGCTCAGTGGTGGAGCACGTGCCTAGCATGCTCGAATCCTTGGGTTAACCGAGGTACTGCAAAATACATGGATTAACTAAATAAAAATGAGTTTATTGCTGTAGGACATCCCAGAACCTCTAACACCCATGGCGAGTGCCTAAGAAGTAGAGACTGAAGCATTTCCTAAGGCCATACACCTTATAACAGGCTTCCTGGGTTCCCTGGAACCTGCCTTGGGAATCACTGGTCGGGTCCTCACCCAGCCTCCCCTCTGCAGAGAGCTCTGCCATCACCCTCTACTCCTGTTGCTGCTTCCAGTGAAATCTAGAAGAAAAAGTCCTTTTCTTCATCTGAACTTCAGCCTACATATTCTAGAAGTGTCTACCCTTCCTAGCAATCTTTTTTAAAGATATATTTATTGTATGTGGATACATATTTTGACTGCATGTATGTCTCTGTAACATATGTGTGGCTGATGTCTGAGACGTTAGGAGAGGCGCAGGAGTTACAGATGGTTATGAGCTACCATGTGTGTGCTGGAAATGAACCCAGGTCCTCTGGAAAAACAGCCAGTGCTCTTCGCCACTGAGTCATTTCTCCCTTTTTTAAAAACTTGGAAGGGCAGTGGGAGACAGAGGCAGGCAGATAGCTGTGAGTTCGAGGCCAGCCTGGTCTCGAGCAAGTTCCAGGACAGCCAGAGCTACACAGAGAAACCCTGTCTCAAAAAAATAAAAAAAGAAAAGAAAAGAAAAAGAAGGAGGAGCAGGAGGAGGAAGAAGAAGTAGAAGAAGAGAAGGAGGAGGAGGAGGAAGAGGAGGAGGAGAAAAAGAGACACCTTGGGATTAGACCTAGTAGACCTAGTCTGTGCTAGGTCACCACTAAGATACATTCCAACCCTACTATTTTATCTATTTACTTCATGGTGCGTGTGCGCATGCATGTGCGTGCATTTGTGCATTCATCTACTGTGGCATGGGTGTGGAAACAGAGGATGACCTTCACGACTTTGTTCTCTCCTTTCTTTCCACGCTTATTGAACTCGGGTCCTCAGGTTTGGTGGCAGCTAGCTTGCAGACCCTGAACAGCAGTTTCCAGTGAATCTGACACCTGGGGCATCAGATGATTGAGGGCTGAATAATATTAAGCACGACTCTGGCATAGAGCACAGCCCTTTGCCATTCCTGGTGATGGCCTTTGATCCCAGTGAGGGGAAGGGAGCTTGTGGTGCACCTGAGAGCCTGCACCTGTGAATAGCATGAGGTCACCGAGCTTGCACATTCCTGGGTCCTCGGATCTCTATGTCCACCCCAGATACATGGAGAAAGAAGGAACTGCCATTGAATGAATGACCTAATTACCACTTGGGTAAAGCACACAGAGACCTGCTTACAAAAGCAGAGTGAAGTCAGGCTCATTTGCATGGGTAGCTGGGACTGGTATACCTTTGTTTTCCCCTTTGACTGCTCCTCCACTTCCTCTCTCTCCTCTCCCTCCCCTCCTCCTCCTCCCTCCTTCCTCTTCTCCCCTTCCTGCTTTCAATTTCTACTCTTCCTTCTGTTCTGGTTTTTTGGACACAGGACCATGCTATCTAACCCTGGTTAGTTTTGAATTCACAGTGATCCTCCTGCCTCAGCCTTCCAAATGCCCAGTGTGCATGTCTGGAACAAAAGCCCTCTATCAGTGTCCTATTATAAGAACTGACTCTAGGACCTGGGCTTGCGGGCAGAAGCCTAGAGCCCTAGTACATAGAAGGGGAAGGCAGGAGGATCAGAAGCTTAAGCTCACCATCAGCTACACATCAGGTTTGAGGCCAACCTGGGCTACACCAGACCTTATCTCAAAATAACCACACACACACACACACACACACACACACACACACACACACACACACATACAACAAGCCTGGCAGTGGTGGCACACACCTTTAATCCTAGCACTCGGGAGGCAGAGGCAGGTGGATCTCTATGAGTTCGAGTCCAGCCTGGTCTACAAATACCAGGACAGGCTCCATAACTACACATAGAAACCCTGTCTGAGAGAAAGAGGGTGCCGGGGAAGGGGGAAGAGAGAAAAAAAAAAAACTTACCACAACAAACAGATCTCTCATGGACTGCAGCCAGCTCTAGATTCTCTCTCCTGAGGCTTATCCCTACCAGTCTAGCTCCAGGAGGCTCAACCCAGCTTGTTCTCACTCCCTATACCCTTGTTATCTCCCCTTCGACTCTCAACTTAAAGTGCTCCTCTCAGACAGCCCTCCCTTGAGCGGCTTGGCTCATATACCCCTTGTCCTCCACAGCTAGATCACAATGCAACTTTGTGTGACTTCCTACCATGAACTCCTCTGCTAGGGATGCTCTATGCTTCCCTTAGCATCCCAAGAGCCAAGCTGGGCAGAGTAGGTACTCAGTAAATGTACTGAATGCAAGCTGTGTGGCCTCATGTTTCCGGGCCTCTTCGTCTCCATAAACGAAATGATACAGTTGATGTTCATGTCGCTGAGGGTGCAGGGCTGTCTGCTGTCCCCTAGAGGCAGTCCTAGACCTCAGGCCCACAAGCAATCAAGTCATATTGCGTTTCTGAAGCCTTGCCTTAGTATCCTGTCATTGAGCACCGTCATTCCTTTTCCTTAGTTCTTGGGCAAGGTCACCTGCCCTCCTTACCCTCCTAACAACCTCTTCACTGAACCCAGTGCCGGGTGCCAAAGAGGAAGGCGTGTTCAACCTTGGAAGCCCCAGGACAGATGGACTTGTCTGTCACCTTCCTCAGTTAAAAGACCAGAATCTTTTTCATTGTTATTTTTGGAGACAGGATCTTACTTCGTAGCTAGCCTAGAACTCACTATGTAGACCAGACTAGCCTTGAACTCAGAGATTAGTGCTGGGATCAAAGGTACGTGCCAACACTTCCAGGTAAGGCTAGACTCTTGAAGAGAAGTCTTCAAATCCTGCCATCTCAAGATCAGAAGGGATCTTTGGGTCACTTGACCTCCTTTGGGTCACTTGGTCTACTCTGCTGCCTTAAACCCAGCTGTCTAATGTTATTCTTAACTAACACAAAGTGCTCAGATATGGGCCTTGTCATTTGCCTGTCTGTTTCTTTAGAAAGATTTTCATTAGAGGCATAGGGTACAGAGAGGCAGGGCAGTGTAGGGATGAAGGTGCCAGGCCTAGGTATGCAGCCTGGCTGCCCAGGTAGGATCCCAGCTCTGCAGGCTGACATACTGCATAAGCTGGAGCCAACAGGAAGGCTTAGACCTTTCTGTGCCTCTACTTCCTGTCTGTCAAGCAGAGAAAATGGTATTGGGACACTTGAGACACTAACCAGTGTTTACACACAGAGGGGGAGGAAATGCCTCCCCGTTAGATGCTGTCTGTTGAATGGTGCCCTTGCTTTGAAAGTCTTGAATTCAGATATTTTCTGGATTGGTTGGTTGGCTGTTTGGTTGCCTAAAGGGAAAGTGGGGCCCAGCCCAAACACCCAGGGCTGAGGTTTGGACATTGGGGTGGGAGCCTCAACCTGCACACCTCCTCACTTCCTCTTTCAAAGCGGCAAACATCTCATCTGGAATGACGGGGCAAGCGGGTGCAACCCTGTCTGCTTCCTGCACAAAGCCAGCATGAAGATCTAGTGTAAAATGCACAGGAAGGCTTTGGAAATGAACACCACCACACACATGCAAGGGCTGCCTTCCCTCCATGAAGCCAGGGTGTTGTGAGCACATCACAGGAGCCTTAGACAGCAAAAGAGCCATTCTGGGGCTGGCCAGGTGGCTCCACAGGTAAGAAAGGGACTTCCCACCAAGCCTGAGGACCAGGGTTTGATATCTGTGGTAGTCCCATGGAGGAAGGACATGCCCATCCCCTTTAATAAATAAATAAATGTAAGTTTGCTTTTAAATAAAAAGAGAAAAGGAGAGCTAAACACAAACTAGTTGGCAAGCCATATGTTTTCGGAACTTGCTATGAACTCGAAGCTAATCCCCTCAGAATATTCATTCCTTTCAGTACTTTGGCCAAAAAACATTGAGTAGAGTTTGTGTTGTGTGTGTTTCTGCTGTTGTTTTGAAATAACGGCTCACTCCACAGCTCTGACTGCCTGAATCTCACTATGTAGACCAGACTGGTCTTGAACTCATAGAGATCCACCTGCCTCTGCCTCCCTAGTGCAGGGATTAAATAAAGGTGTACAACAACACGCCCCAATCTGCTTTGATTACAAGCCTACAAAGAATAAATCTTGGTTTGGCTCCTGTCTGCCATCTTTGCTTATTGACCTTTTTTTTTTTTTTTCCTTCTTCTTTCGGAAATTTGTTGGCAGGTTCTAGGTGAGGTGACTTCACTCTGCACATGTCAGGAGGATGCCAGGGCTCCAGTCATTTCAGGGTTTCACGTGACCTTTGTTCAATTCCTGTCCTGTCCTATGGACCCACTGCCGGAGAAGCCCCTGCTTCTGTCA
Organism: Alexandromys fortis; assembly: GCF_014885135.2. Classification (NCBI taxonomy): domain Eukaryota; kingdom Metazoa; phylum Chordata; class Mammalia; order Rodentia; family Cricetidae; genus Alexandromys; species Alexandromys fortis. The sequence goes on along the minus strand of NW_026067978.1, from coordinate 6,400,568 downwards.
ATCTTCAAACTGAAGATTACTTTTCTTTCTTTTTTTTTTTAGATTAATTTGGGGTGGGGGGGTGGGGGGGCTGGAAAGATGGTGCATCGATTAAGAGAACTGGTTGCTCTTTCAGCTGACCTGGGTTTGACTCACGATCAAATGATCAGTGATCCATGGCAGCTCATTGCCCTTTGTGACACCATTTCTAGGAGCTATGATGTAGCCTTTGAGTCTCCACTGGTATTGGGTTACATAGGGTCAGACATACAAACACCATACACATAAAACTAAAATAAACGAGGCCCTGGATCCCATCCCCAGCACCCCATAACTCAGGCATAGGGGTGCACACCTGTAATTTTAACACTTTGGAGGGTATAGCAGGAGTTCAGATTTTCAAAGCCAGTTTAGGCTACTTGAGACTCTCATTTCTTTTTCTTTTTCTTTTTGTTTTTTCGAGTCAGGGTTTCTCTGTAGCTTTGGAGCTTCTTTTTCTTTTTGAGACAGGGTTTCTCTGTGTAAACAGCCTTGGCTGTCCTGGAACTTGCCCTGTAGATCAGGCTGGCCTCAAACCCACAGAGATCCGCCTGCCTCTGCCTCCCGAATGCTGGGATTAAAGGTGTGCCACCATCGCGCGGCCATCTGTATTCTTTTCTGAACAAATATCTTGCTACTTATTGAAATAGCTAGGAAACTTTATACCCCCTCCACCCTCCCCCTGTTCAGCCTGTCTCAAAAGCCACAAAGGCAAATTAGCAGAGTTTCCATTTTTGAGGTTTTATTTTCTTTTTAATTGAAAACTTATTCCTAAGGGCCCATGTTAAGATTCTAATGAAGCCAGATGTGGTGTCATTCACCTTGGATCCCAGCATTTAAGAGGCAGAGGCAGGCAGATCCCCGTGAGTGAGGTCAACCTGATCTACATAGTAAGACCAAGGACAGCCAGAGCTACGTGGTGAAGCCCTGTCTAAAAAAAAAAAAAAAAAAAAAAGGCAAGATTATAACTGGTATGGATTGGTGAGATGGCCAGCCTAGTGACCTATGTTCCAGTCCTAGGACCCACATAATGGAAAGAAAAAATAGACTGCTTTGACCTCAACTCAGGGGTCAAGGCCACTTGTAATAAATAAAATTTAATTTTTTTTTGATTTTTTTCAAGACAGGGTTTCTCTGTGGTTTTGGAGGCTGTCCTGGAACTAGCTCTTGTAGACCAGGCGGACCTCAAACTCACAGAGATCCGCCTGCTTCTGCCTCCCGAGTGCTGGGATTAAAGGCCTGCGCCACCACCGCCCGGCGAATTTTTTTTTTTTAAGACAAGGTTTCTCTGTGTAGCTTTGGAGCCATTCCTGGAACTCGCTCTGTAAACCAAACTGGACTGGAACTCTACAGAGCTTCACCTGTCTCTGCCTCCTGAGTGCTGGGATTAAAGGCTTGTGTCACCCCCACCCTGCTTAAAAATTTTTTAAGTTGATCTAAATGTATTGAAACTTGTTACAGAAGATTAAAAACTCCCACTGTTTTGGGTCATAAGATTATAGAAACCTAAAATTAAAAAAATTTTTTAAAAGATTTATTTATTTAGTATACAATACTCTGTCTGTGTATTCCTGAAGGCCAGAAGAGGACCCCAGACCTCATTACAGATGGTTATGAGCCACCATGTGGTTGCCGGGAATTGAACTCAGGACCTTTGGAAGAGCAGGCAATGCTCTTAACCACTGAGCCATTTCTCCAGCCCTAAAATTAAAATTTTAAAGGGATTTTAAAGGTAATATTGCCTCTGTAGAGTAATGACACAATTGTGCTATACATGAATCAGCTCAGATGATAATTGAGGTAAGTACTATCATTAAATCTTTTATCATTTGAGGGGTTTTCGGGGGATGACTCTGTTGATTAAACGCCTGCAGTGTAAGCATGAGGACCTGAGTTCTGATCCCAACACCCAACAAAAAGCCAGACACAGCATCCTGTGTCTGTAACTCTAGTGCTGGAGTGGGGTGGAGACAGGAAGTTTCACACCCAGGACACAAACAGCCGGGGAGCCTATTTAACATGTCAGAGTTGGAACTGGCTGCCAGGTTCTCCCAGCATCCCTCAGTCTCTACCTGTTAGGGCTAAGACTTGCTTTACCAGCCCCCCTACCCTCTACCCTGAACTCTCCAGCCCCGGGACTGGGCTCCCCTTCCCCCAGAGGCTCTTCCCTTGAACCTTTGGCCTCCTGGCTGTTGTACCTGGTTCCCCTCTCTCTGTTTTCCTTCTCCACCCCACATGGTCCAGCTGAGTGTAGTCCTGTCCAGTCTGGACTCTCCCAGAGGTCCCTGCCTCTGCCTATGCTCTCCCACCTGTCTACAATAAACTCTCTCCTCCACCATACTGAGAGCAGCCGTGTCCTCTCCTTTCCTTTTTATTTCTTCTTTTCGTTCAGGATGACCCCCGGATCTAACTCCAGGTTCAGTGAGAGACCACGCCTCAAAGAAATATCGTGGACAGCAACCAAGGATGTATAAGATAAATCTCTGGCCTCCATACACATGCACGCACATGTGCACCTCCCTACAGGTGTACACACACACACACACACACACACACACACACACACACATCACAAAGTTTGTTAGCATTTCAATATGCAATGTTCCTTGTAGAGGAATGTGTGGAATGTTTGACCCCTCAGCTGGTGGCACTATTTTTGGAGGTGGTCGACGCTAGCTGGAGGAAGTTAGCAGAGTGAGTCTTTGAAGGTTATGTCCGGTCCTGTCCCTGCTAGCCACGGGGTGAGCAGCCTCGGTCTCAGTTCCTGCTCCTAGAATGTTCTGCCTCAGCATGGGCCTAATCAATGGAGCTGAGGACTATGGGTTGAAGCCTCTGAAAGTGTCAGCTTGAATCCACAATTCCTCTCCTTGAGTTGTATTTCAGGTCTTTGGGCCACAGCTATGGGAAGCTGGCTCACTCAAAACCCATGCTGCAGATGAGAAGAGAGAGGAGGAGTAGCTTGTGTAAACTCGCATACATGGTCAAAGTCATAGCAATCACACCTCAAAGCCCCTGTTAGTGAGTCTGGCAGTGCCACTACACCAAAGCCCTGTCCTTACCTGTCTTCCTGACCATGGGTCCTTTCAATAGCCACAGATTTACAGTGCATGTAAATATATCTTATGTGTTATACCGATCAATAAATAATACCAAGGCCAACCAACTTTCTCCTGGAAATTCTTTTATCTATCTCTATCTTTCTCCAACCCTCCATTTCTTTCTCTTTTTTAAAGTTTAAATTTTTTCTCTTCTTTTTTTTTTTTTTTTTTTTGAGACAGGGTTTTTCTGTAAGCCCTGGCTGTCCTGGAATTGGCCCTGTAGAATAGGCTGGACTCAAATTCGGAGATCCCCCTGCCTCTGCCTCCCAAGTGCTGGTATCAAAGGCATGTGCCATCGATGCCTGGCTTCTCTCTGGGAATTTAAAACTGCATAATATTTTAAGTTGATTCAGACAGAACCAAGAGTGAGACCATCCTAGGAAGCTGAGAATTCTGGACTGCGGGACTGTGCCCAGGACACTCACCTCATGTGCCTCTTCTGGCTACCAGAGCCAGTGGCTACACCCATCTACCAGGACCAGCCTCAACTTGAGGGTAGAGCAGTATGCAGTCAGGGAAGGCTGTCAAGTATGGTAATTATGATGTATAATTTATCTCAAAAGAATGATTTGGGGTATGTAATTAATACTTTGTTCACAGACATTTCTTTCTCTCAGGAGCTCTGAGAGATGTGAGGAATATTTAAATATTTATCACGTGCACTGCTGGAGACAGTCTATGGTTTCAGTAGATAATTAAAATTCCTCCCCTTTGGAATTAAGAGAATTGCCTGCAGGATGAATCTGATGGTCACCAGACACAGGAATAGGTCTCATTCTGGGCACTCTGAGCACAGGCTGCTTGGAAAGGACCTCAAAGTGAAGTTTGTTAGCAATGAATGTCAAATAAACATAATATCAATTTTAAATCCCTGTTCCTGTTGGGAGTTACTAATCTAACCTTGCATTCTTTCCCAGGGAACCTGGACTTCTCTTAGGTATCTGTTGTTTTGGTTTGGTTTTTTTGAGAAAGGGTGACATATAGCTAGACTGGCCTCAAATTTACTATTTAGTAGCGGTTCTAAAGAGTAGAACGTCTTTTTAATTTTTTGAATTTTAATTTAATTTTGGGATAGAATCTCGCTATGTTATCCTGGCTGGTTTAGAATTTTATATAGGCCAGGCTGGCTTCAAATTCAAAGAGCCTGCCTGTCTCCCAAATGATAGTATTAAAGTCATGAGCCACCAAGTCTGGCTCTTTTA
>NW_026067978.1:6393828-6395607 GCF_014885135.2 Alexandromys fortis | reverse complement strand
TCTCTCTCTCTCTCTCTCTCTCTCTCTCTCTCTCTCTCTCTCTCTCTCTCTCTCTCTCTCAGACAGGGTCTTCATATCTAGCCCTGAACTCACAGAAATCCGCTTGCCTCTCCTCTTGAATGCTGGGATTAAAGGTGGAATACCAATATTAATCCCCACACTGACCCTTTTTGAAGATTCCACAAGTGCGCTAGATTCCTCTCATGTGAGCCATTTGGAAGCATTTTCTGAATGACAGTCAGCTTGTTTAAACACTTTCAACATCAGCTTTCACAGCAAAAATGGAGACTGCCATCTGGGTTCAAATTTTTGCCACTCTATAGAAAATGGAGCATTGCCAGGTGGGGGTGGGGTGTGCACACCTTTAATCCAGCAGTGGGGAGGCAGAGGCAGGCACAACCCTGAGTTTCAGAACAGCCTGGTCTACAGAGTGAGTTCTAGGACAGCCAGGACTACATAGAGAAACCCTGTTTCAAAAAACAAAACAAAACAACAAAACAAAAAAAGAAAGGAAGTTCCAGGACAGGCTCCAAAGCTACAGAGAAACCCTGTCTTGAAAAAGAAAGGAAAAAAGAAAAGAAAAGAAAAAGGAAGCAAGGAAGGAAGGAAGGAAGGAAAAAAAGAAGAAAGTAAATGTCTGTGGGATAAGAAGAGAAGGATGGGATGTTTGAGAAATCTTTCCTAGGCAAGGTGCTGAGTTCCTGCAGAAACATGATTTGTACATTTGTACAGGGGTGCATGGAAGGAACAGTATGACCAGATAGAGATGTGGTTCAGCTGGTCAAAGGTTTACCAAGCCCAAGCAAAGCCCTGGGTTCAATCCCCTAGTACCACCTAAACCAGACACAGTGATACACACCTACACCTCAGCACTTAGGAGGTGGAAGTAGGAGGGTCAGAACTTCAATGGCATTCTGAAACTGAGTTCCAAGCCAGCTCAGGCTACAAAATACTGTGTCTAAAAATATTAAAATAGGTTGATTTTAGATGCACACATCTTTAATACCAGCACTCAGGAGACAGAGGCAGGCAGGTCTCTGTGAGTTTAAAGCCAGCCTGTTCTATACTGAGAGGTCCAGGGGAGCCACATCAGTAAAGTAAGATCCTGCCTCAATAATAACAACAATAATAAATAATATTATACAAAAAGAAGTAAGACATTGGCAGACTGCACAAGCTGATTTTGCTAAGACTGCTTGAAAGGAAGTGGCATTTGAGTGAGACTCTGGAGATCAATAGGATTAAATGTTTCTTTTGATTATATGAAAAGTACAATGTTACGACACAATTCTGGGAAACACAGAATGTCAAGAGGAAAAGTCACTCCTGTTTTCTTTATCCATCAACCACGTTAATATCTGCTTTCTTCTTCATCTGAAGTCTTTCACACAATGCACCACTATGCTCAGCTTTATATTTTGCCTTTTAAAAACTGTTTTTAAATTATTTATTTCCTTTATTTTGCTTTGCTTGCATGTATATCTGTGTGAGAGTGTCAGATTTCCTGGAACTGGAGTTACAGTTGTAAGCTACCATGTGGTTGCTGGGAATGGAACCCAGGTCCTCTGGAAGAGCAACCAGGGCTCTAACCTGCTGAGCCATCTCTCCAGCCTCTATGTTTCCATTTCTTGCCTCTTTTTTGTTGTTAATGTTGTTGTTTTGAGATAGGGTTTCTTCTAGCCGGGCAGTGGTGGTGCACACCTTAAATCCCAGCACTTGGGAGGCAGAGGCAGTCAGATCTCTGTGAGTTCTAGGCCAGCCTGGTCTACAAGAGCAAGT
>NW_026067978.1:6367755-6389862 GCF_014885135.2 Alexandromys fortis | reverse complement strand
AGAAGAAGAAGAAGAAGAAGAAGAAGAAGAAGAAGAAGAAGAAGAAGAAGAAGAAGAAGAAGAAGAAGAAGAAGAAGAAGAAGAAGAAGACAGAAGACGACAACGACAGATAGGGTTTCTCTGTGTAGTCCTGTCTGCCATGGAATTCCTTCTGTAAACCAGATTGTCCTAGAACTCTGCCTGTTCCTGCCTCCTGAGTGCTGAGATTAAAGGCATGAGCCACCACTGCCCTCTGTTTCGATTTTTTTAAAGATCATAATATATGCTGACAATGACCCATAGCCCAGTAATTCTGCTACTGGGAACAGCCTAGAGAAAGGCACACAGGTGAGCAGAAGTTGTAGTCATAGGAGAGGCTGCCTTGGTGATAGCACCTAGCTGTGTGGGTAGCTCTCCTCTACCCACGTCCTAGAGAACAGGTGCCTTCTCTAGTTCAGTTTCCCAGGGCACTGTGACCAGTGTGACTGCCAAGCAGAAGCACTTTCCTGTGAGTCCCTCCAAAGCGGGATGTGTCTCCACTGAGTCTCCATTGAGTCGTTTCTATGAGACTGGCTTTCCCTGGCACCTGAGTGGACACACTTGTAGCAATGTCCAAGAGATGCTTCCTTCCAGGAGCCACTAGCCTTACAGTGTGCCATGGCAACCCCTTCTGGCCCTTAAGGGAAGCACAAATCAGAGTTATTCAGAAAGATCTAGATCCTAGCTCTGGGGTATGACTCTTTGGACACACAGATTCTACAACGGCACTATGGGTGAAAGCTGACTTTTTTTTTTTTCAAGACAGGGTTTCTCTGTAGCTTTAGAGCCCCCTGGAACTAATTCTTGTAGACCAGGCTGGCCTCACAGAGATCCGCCTGCCTCTGCCTCCCGAGTGCTGGGATTAAAGATGTGTGCCACCACCGCCAGGCTGGTTATTTTTATTTTTAAGTCTGTGTACATGTGTGAATATGTGTGGGCATGTGCATGTGAATGATGGTGTCCGTGGGGGCCAGAGATGTCCCTGAAACTGGAGTTACAGGCGGCTCAGTTAACCACTGAACCATTCCTCCAGCCCATTTTTATTTATTTATTTTTTTTAGTTACAGTTGTTTGGTTGTTGCATCATGCATGTGGAGATCGGAGGACTACTTGCAAGAGTCAGTTCTTGGGGCAGGAGAGATGGCTCAGAGGTTAAGAGCACTGACTGCACCTCCAGAGGTTCTGAGTTTAATTCCCAGCAACCACATGGTGGCTCACAACCATTTATAATGAGATCTGGCTCTCTCTTCTGGCTTGCAGGCATTCATACAAACAGAACACTGTATACATAATAAAAAAATAAGTAATTTTAAAAAAAAAAGAAAGAAAGAAAAAGTCACTTCTCTCCTTCCACCACATGGGTTCCAGGAACTGAACTCGGGTTGTCAGTCTTGGTGACAAGCACTTCTAAACACCTGCTGAGACAGACCTACTTGCTGCTGAGACAAGACTTTATGTAGCCCAAGCTAGCCTCTAATTCACTATCCTACAAGGATGGCCCTGAATCTTTGTTCCTCTGGCCTCCTTCTCCTAGGTGTGGGAATCACAGGTGTGGACCACCAGGTCCAGATTCTTTTGAGAGAGCACTGTATAGCCCTGGCTGTCCTGGAACTAGTTCTCTTTTGTTGTTGTTGTTTGTTTGTTTTTTTGAGACAGGGTTTCTCTGTGGCTTTGGAGCCTGTCCTGGAACTAGCTCTTGTAGACCAGGCTGGTCTCAAACTCACAGAAATCCGCCTGCCTCTGCCTCCCAAGTGCTGGGATTAAAGGCGTGCGCCACCATCGCCCGGCTAGAACCAGTTCTTGTAGACCAGGCTGGCCTCAAGACCCTTGGTTGGTTTCCTTTTTATTTATTCTATTTGGGGTTTAGAGTAATTCCCTTTTTTTTCCTCCCCTTTTTCTGAGACTGGGTTTCTCTGTGTAGTGTTGGTTGTGCTCAAGAAACCTTGGCCAGTGTAAAAATGCACGTTTATAATCTCATCATTCAGAGGTGGAGGCCATAATGTCAGGACTGCAGAGCTAGTCTGGACCACAGGACACCCGGTCTCAAACAACTCAAAATTAAGCAACACAAAATATCAGCTCCAGTCTGGATGATAATCTCAGGGCTGGAGGGCAGGAGTGGGCTGGTGCTTACGGTTTAGGGTCCTCTTAGGGCCTTCCTGCCTGCATTCCTCCTGCTGAAGACCTCTGTACATACAGTCAAGGTGAAGGGACACTCAGCTAGTAGTGGCTTGAACGCCCCAGTCTCCTTCCCCTGATGGTCTCCAGACATGTCCATGGCATGGGGAATTAAACCCAGAGTCCAGAGAAAGCCATCTTTGGGCTTGCATCTAAATCTTTTTTTTTTTTTTCTCCCCTTGAAAGAGGGCTTCCCTGGGTAACCCTGATTGTCCTGGAATTTGCTGTGTAGACCAGGCTGGCCTCAAACTCCCAGTGCTGGGATTAAAGATGTGCACCACCACCTAGCAAATAATCTTTTTGTTTTTTAATTTCAAGTGCATTAGTGTTTGGCCTGCATGTGTATCTGTGTGAGGATGTCAGCTCCCCTAGAACAGGAGTTACAGACAATTGTGAGCTGCCATGTGGGTGCTGGGAATTGAACCTGCATCCTCTGGAAAAACAGTCAGTACTCAACTGCTGAGCCATCTCTCCAGCCTCATATTAAAATGTTTAAAGATTGCCTGGCGGTGGTGGCACACGCCTTTAATCCCAGTACTTGGGAGGCAGAGGCAGGCGGATCTCTGATCTCAGTGAGTTCGAGGCCAGCCTGGTCTACAAGAGCTAGTGCCAGGACAGGCTCCAAAGCTACAGAGAAACCCTGTCTTGAAAAAAAAATGTTTAAAGATTTATTTATTTTATGTGTATGAGTGTTTTGCCTGTAGGTTTATATACCATATACATGCCTGATGCCCTTGGTGATCAGAAGAGGTCATGCTGGACCCACAAGCCATCGTGTTGGGTGCTGGGTACTGAACCCACGTCTTCTGCAAGAGCAGGGAGTATACATCATGGTGCATATGTAGACATTAGTCTACATGTATGTATAACCTGTCTGCTTCTTCCACCTTGTAGGACCTGAGGATCGAACTCAGGTCGTTGAGTTTAGCAGCAAGCACTTTTACCACCTGATTCATCTCCCTACCTCCTAAATTATTCTTGTTTTTGTTCTTCATTTTCCTTTAGATTGCCTGGTCTGACCTTGAACTCCTAATCTTCTGGAGGCCTACAATTACCAGCAGTAGACATCGTAACCATTTTATGCTGTGGTGCTGGGGACCAAACCCAAAACTTCATGCATACTGGGCAAGTATTCTACCAACTGTACCATCTCCCCAACCTTATATTTCATTTACATTTTATTTAGTGTGTGTGTGTGTTCTTTAATGCCAAAGCAATACACGTGGAGGTCAAAGGACAACTTGCAAGAGTTGGTTCTCTCCTTTCAATATGTAGGTGCCAGGGATCAAACTCAGGTAGGGAAGTTTGTCAGCAAGCCACTAAACCATCTCACTGGTCCCTCCAGTCCTAACATTTGCCCTCATTGACAAGTCAGTCCTGGTGTTGACCTTGTGATCTTCTTGCTTCAGCTACCCAAGTGTTGCGATTTGGGTGAGGACAAACACATTTACCTCCCAACCTTCCTCTTCACGGTGTACACTGGATAGCTGTCACATGAGGCCTGGAAGGAATTATCTGGAGTGAGGCTGGGCCTCCAGTGTCTCTAGGGAATCCCCTGATCATCATGTTGGGAAGACGCTATATTTCAGCAGATTTATAACCTGTCACTGTCTCCCAGTTAGATTCTAAGGTTAAAGTGTGACAGCCCTGGTGAGACCCAGGACTCACGCCGCCCTGAGGCATTGCATTAACTCACTGTGGGCCAGTCATTCCCAGACCAGAGAACCGGTTTCCTGGCAGGAGGCCAGAGCAGAAGAGCAGGAGGAAATCAGGTGTTAGTTCTAGAGGATGGCCTCAGCTTCACCTGTGGCCTTAGGCAAGTCACTCTCTAGCTCCAGGCCCCACTCTCCTTTCCTGAAATGCAGCTGAGCGACTTTCTAGGAATCAGGGGGCGGTCTGAGACTCCTACACTACTTGACAGTGCTACGTCCCTTGACCTACTTCTAAAAAAGCATCAAGAGGGCCTGGTGATGGTGGTGCAGGCCTTTAATCCCAGCACTCTGGAAGACTTGGTGTGAGGATCAGGAGTTCAAGACCATCTTCAGCCACTAACAGCCACCAACCCAACCAAGACTCCTCCTGACTCAAAGTGCAAATTCACCCCACCCCTCCCTTCCCAGCTGAATTCCCTGAATTGTTCCTCATTCCTTCCTACCAGCTTCTGGTGGTGGAATACCTCAGGTTCTGGAATTATCCCTCTGCTCCTAGCTCCCTGGAGTTGCACCATTGTTCTGGGTAACATAGAAGGCACAGAGGACAAGGCCAAAGGTGCCCACGGCTCTATGAAGGCATGAACTCACTCAGGTAGTTCATGCACAAGGAAGTAGAGATGCCAGAGACATAGGGAGCCTGTAGGGTAACAATGTGGGCTGCCCTACTCTGCCTGGTGACCTAAATTCAATCCCAGGTCTTCCAAGGTGCAAGGAGCAAACTGGCTCTTGCAAATTGTCCCCTGATCTCCCATCGTGAACCAAGGCACACATGTGCCCATAAATAAACACTTGTTTAGAAAGAGAAGGGGATGCCGCCAGAGGTGTGGCTAGTCCGATGGTGTCATGGTGACAGCCAAGAGGAGGTGTCTGGGAAGTCCCCAGTAGGTTGGCATCTAGAAGGTAGGTGTCAAGCTGGATGACCTACTGACGCACCTGTAGGTCAGGCTGCACCACAGGGAGGGTACTGACAGCATCCTCTCTTCCTGTTACCTCAGTACCAAGTGTTATCATCTGTTTTGCAGATGAGAAGCTTGAGGCAGAGCCAGAGCCAGGAGCTTAAATGCTGACTCTTAACCCTGAACTTGGCTGTGAAAGACTGCTTCTCTGACGTGGACTCAGGATGGGGTGTGGGGAAGTTGCCCTCCCCAATGCTTACACACCTTCTTTTCTTCCTGGACCAGCCCTGTTGCCAAATGGAAGCAGCGGGAACCCCTTTGCTTCTGTGGCCTCAGCTTCATTTTATGTTGTATGTCCCAGGACCAGGGAAGGGTTTTGTCTTGTTTGTTTTAAGGCAGGGTCTCCACCTGTTGCACCATGGCTTTGAACCTGCTTCTACGTCCTAAATATTGGACTCACAAGCCTGTGTCACCAAATCTGTTTTACTTTACATATTTGAAAACATGCTGCAAAGGGGTGAACAGACTCCACCAGTTTGCCAGAAGTGTCTATGGCATTGGTATAGTTAAAAACCTGTCTTGGGATATCTCTTCCTAAAAAGGGGGAGCTGTGGAACCAGTTGAAGGAGGTTATTTAGGGCTCAGGTCCCCTGAGGTCCCACTGCTCCAGTGTGCACTCTCAAGCCAAAGAAAATGACACAAGAAATTGGGACAGGAGCAAAGGGATTCTGAGAAGTGGAGCAGAAGCCGAGGAGACCGGCTGGTAAATCGCTGTCTGGTGGCACGGAACCGGCTTCCTCACCCCCACCTTAGCCAGGCTTCCCAGGGCTCCTGGGACCCAGACTGGCTTCCAGCGTCTCCCTTCCCAGGCTTAATTTCTCTTCTCTAAGTCACTGTCCTGGGAGGAAGGATGACTTCAAGGTCAAGTGTGACCCTGCCTCTGAGTCTACTCTGCCTGGCTTGGTGCTGAATTTCAGACCAGACCTTTCCCCTTCTCAGGCCCATTTCCAGGAGTCTAACAAGAAAGCTGACTGGCAAAAAAAAATAAAAATAAAAAAGAAAGCTGACTGGCTCAAAGACACATTTCTGGCACACACGCTGTTATTCCTCAGTCTTATCTGCAGCAGACATCACCAATAGATCTCAGAGCTCTCCACACTCATCTGAAGCTTTGGAAGTCTTTTCTTTTTTAGTCCTACTGATTAATCCACTGGAAATGGCAAATAGAGGGTCTGAGAGATGTCTCAGCAGTTAAGAGAGTGTGTTACACAACCGTGGCAACCAGAGATCAGATCCTAGCACCTATATAGCAAGGCGGATGTTCTGTGAGTGCCTGTAACTCCAGCACCTAACTTGGGGGGTGGGGAGTGGAGGATCAGGTTTGCCGACTTCCAGCCTTGCTGATAAAAAACTAGCCCCCGGGTCAGGGAGAGGAGACTCTGCCCTAAAGGAATGGGTGAAGAGTGAGGAAGGACTCACACACGTTCCTATGGATGTGCACCTGTCCTCACAGATACAGACATATATAAGCATTTTAAAGTTTCGCTTTTTTAATGAAAGAATACATAGTGAAAACAACTTGTTGTTATTCGCAGATGGTCTACATCTATATTCCACCCACACGTCTGTTTCTGACCCTGTGGATCTCTACAGATACGCTCTCAGGGGATGGAGAGATGGCTCAGTGGGCAAGGCGATTGCTGCCAAGTCTGATGACCTGAGTTCGACCTCTGGATCTCAAAGGTGGACATAGGGAACTGACTCTTGCTTGTAAGGTGTCCTCTGACGTGTGCACCCCCACTCACACGCATTCACCATATGCACAGTAATAATAATAAAAATTTATAAAGATCACATCTCAGAACTCAAATATGATACTAGACAGGTGCGAAGAGCTATATAGAAGGTTCTGGAGCTGGGTGGTGGTGGCGCACACCTTTAATCCCAGCACTCAGGAGGCAGAGGCAGGTGGATCTCCTTGAGTCTGAGGCCAGTGTGGTTCACAAGAACTAGTTCCAGGAGAGGTACCAAAGCTATACAAAGAAACCCTGTAACAAAAAACAAAACAAAAACAAAAACAAACAAAAAAAAACAAAAACAAAAAAACTCAGAAGGCTGTGTGTGTGCGCGTGTGCACACGTGTTTGGTGGGGTACAGCGGAGAAACTGAGAATGCTCTCTGCTAGCCTGTACATTTTCTCTCATGTACCCTGCAGCAGACTCAAGTGAGAGTTGGTGTCTGGGTGGTGTAAGGCACTTAAAACAGATGGAGGGAGACCATTGGAAGCCAGCCTCTCTGGTCAAAATGTTGAGCATTAGTGTTCCGTAGGACCCCTTCCTGGCCCCAGGAGACCTACACGGCAAGGATCATTAGGCAGACAGCACAGCAAAAGCACCAGAAAATGATGAGTAGCTGAGTCTTGGCACGCAGAGGCCTCGAAGGTAACACTAGAGAGTTGTTTCAGAGTGCGTCCAGCCCAAGTCAGAACCGAGGCCAGAGGTTGCATCCCCTAGCTGACAAGACAGCTGTTCAGTCAGCATGGTGCCTGGGGGCTCCAGAACGCCTTGTGGCAGCTGGGTAACCACAGAAGCAAAGTGAAGAAAACCCTAAATGAGAAAATGGATGGGGCAGAGAGTTCCCAAGATGAGAAAGACCCCGGGGCTGGGGCAGCAGGAAGTGGTGGAGCAGGAGGGAAGTAGAGGTCACGTGCCCTATTCAAAAACAGCAGCTCAGGGGCTGGGGAGATGGTTGGGTGGATAAAGCACTCACGGTTCCAGCCTGAGGACCTGAGCAGGAAGCAGCTCCTAAAGTGACGTGGAGACTCTCTGGAAGCTATAGACTAGGCCCGTGGCACACACAATGACTAAATGAAGAAATTCTGTCTTTAGAAAAGTGGAAGGCAGTCAGGCAGTTATGGCGCACACCTTTAATCCCAGCACGTGGGAGGCAGAGGCAGTTGGATCTCTGTGAGTTTGAGGCCAGCCTGGTCTAGAGTGAGTTCCAGGACAGCCAGGGCTTTACAGTGAAATCTTGTCATGAAAAACTAAAAAAAAAAAAAAAAAACCTAAAAAAATTAAGTTACTGAAAATTTTCAGGATGTCTCAAACGGGGGTGGAGGGCTGCAAAGTTGGAGTTACCATGATCTACGTAGCAATAACCAGTCTCTGAACAAATAAGCAAACAAAATCCTAGCTGTGAATGGAACCCAGGGGTCCCCTTGCACTAGGCCTGTGCTCCTCCACACAACTACATCTTGGGCCACTCCTTGAACCTCAGTGTTGCAACTAGTACCATGAACTGGGAGCTATTCTGAGTTCAGCTCTATGTGCAATGGCTAGCCCAGCAGATGCCAGCTAACCCAGCCACTCCTGAAGTACGCTTCCAAGCTTGGGGGGGGGGGGCAGCCCCTACAGAGCACCCAGCTCAAACTCTCTAGGCAGCTGAAAAGGAGTTGAGCTTGGCATCCTCTTGCTTCCACTTCCCCAGTGCTGGGATTATAGGGGTATACCGGCATGTCCAGTTTATGGGGCATGAACCCAGGACTTTGTGTACACTCTCCCAACCTTTTTCAAGGTTTGGTTGCTCAATGCACCTGAAACTCTAATCTCAATACTCACTACAGTCTCGCACGTGCGCGCATGTGTGTACACACACACACACACACACACACACACACACACACGCACATACATACGCGCGCACACACACTGCTCTGCACCCCCTTGGGAGGATTATTGGGATGCCAAGGCTATGGTTACCAAGCAAAGATGTTTGAAAGCCTTCCCTAGGGTGCAACTCAACAGTGTTGCTTAGGTCTGGAGCAGGGGACTAGCTAGCATGACTCTGCAGGGGCCAGAGAATGTTCCACTGGAAGTTCATTTGCTCCTGTGTGTTCGGGCAGCTCCCCCTGTGTCTGGAAACTGTCCTAGCTGTCACTCACCCCCCCTACCACAGCTTCAGAACCCACATGCCTGAGACTCATGGGAAATGGGAGGAGAGGAGGGGGACAGGCAGCTAAGCTCAACTGACTGAAGGGGGGGGGGGTGTTTCTTATTGTTCACTTTGTTTTATTTACTTATTTGTTGTTGTTTGTTTGTTTTGAGAGGGGGAGTTTTGAACTGGCCTTGAACTGCCGATTTTTCTGCCTCTGTTTCCCTTGTACTGGGATCACAGGCACAAATTACAACAGGATTATTAGTGATCATAGAGAGTGCCATGTCTCTAGCCCGTGCCTTGTATGTGTTAGGTTTTGAGGCAGGGTTTTACAGGCTCGCCTCTAGCTCTCTGTGAGCTTCCTACCAAGGTCTGGGATTACAAGTATATCCTATAGACTTTGAGTTCTTCAATTCTAAAACATATTTATTATTATTATTATTATTTTCTAGTGTCTCACTGTGTAGCCATGTAGATCAAGCTGGCCTTGAACTCACAGAGATCTGCTTGCTTCTGCTAGGACTGAAGGCACGTGGCATTGCACCTGGTCCCTGAAATGCATTTCTTTCTCTCTTATTAATTTTTTGTTTGTTTGCTTGTTTTTTTTGTTTGTTTGTTTGTTTGTTTTAGTTTTTCGAGACAGGGTTTCTCCGTAGCTTTGGTTCCTGTCCTGGCACTAGCTCTTGTAGACCAGGCTGGCCTTTGAACTCACAGAGATCCGCCTGCCTCTGCTGGGATTAAAGGCCTGCGCCACCGCTGCCTGGCTAAAATGCATCTTTATCTTCAAATTTCTGCAATTTTTGTTTACTTGTTTTTAGACAAATTTTCTCAGTAGCTATGGAGCCAGTCCTGGGACTCACTCTATAGACTAGGCGGGCCTCGAGCTCACAGAGATTCACCTGCCTTTGCCTCAAATTCCTGCGATTTAACCCTCCATGTAATATACTGTTTTATTTAGCTCTAGGAATAAACCTGGAGATAAAGCATTGCTCAGTTACAGTTCTCGTTCTCAGGTGGAGAGCTGAAGCTCAGAGCAGGTAGGCAACTTGCCTAAGGTCAGAGGCAGAAAGACTGTAGATAGCCGTCCTGAAGTCCCAGGCCACTTGCTGAGGGTGCCCTGAGCCCCTGATCAGCACCAGTGGGGTGAGGACGGTCGCCTGTCCCACTCTTCTCTGAGCCACACTTCAGCATAGGCTGGAGGGAGACCTCACTGTACCCATCCAAATTCCCCGGGGCTGAAGTTGGGTGAACTGCTATGGGGCCTCGAGGAGCAATTTACACCCATGCAGGAGGCTTTCAGCCCTAGCCTCCCACCTGCAAAGCTGCACCCTGACCCTCACATCTGAGACAGCATCATTTGACACCAGCGCTGGGCTCAACGTGGGAAGCTATTTCTGCCCGTGTCCTTTAACCCTGCATGCGTTTCATCTAGGGGTTCCTGCCCGTGGCCCCCACTCTGAAACCTCACAGTGCTCGTTCTCATACTTCACAAGGTCAAGTAAAAATCAAATATTGACTCCTGATAAGATCTCGAAGACAAACTAAAATGCCGCATTTCTTTACTTTTGGCTAACCTTTCATCAGCTCAGTGCTGGGTTCCCACTGACTGACCAGAAAACACACTTTGGCTACTACTGTAGAGCGGCAATTGCTGTGGAAAGGCCAACAACAGCCAGCTATGTGACAGGTACCAGCTGGCAGGAAAGATGTTCCAAACACGGTTCAACAGAGGAAAACCTGCAAAACCTCCTTTCCCAGGTCGGAACGGAGGCTCAGAGAGCTGAAATGACTCCAGGCCACAGGGCAGCTTTCTGTCCCCAGACAGAGATCATCCACCAAACCCTGCGGTCCTGAGGCTCACAAAGCTCAGGGGTCTGGACTCACCAGAGCTGCTGAAGGGGGTCAGGACAGGGAAATGACTCCTCCACGTCACCTGTGGACTCCTTCTCTGGGGCAGCTGCCAAGGCCACTCAGCTTTTCCTTCCTGGGAGGTGGCCAAGGCTCGGCAGGAGATCCTCCTGGGAAACCAGCCCTGGATGAGGTGGGGGTAGCGTTTAGGAGTAAATGGGTCCTAGGGTCACAATGGGGTCACAGCGCCTTACTCCTGGCTCTCACAGCTGCCTCCTGGCATGGTTGGCGCTTACCAGTTGTCATACCGCTTTTGCTGCCAGCTGCCAGTTGCCTTTAAGAGAGCCGCCTCAGCTCATTGGCCGATGGGGCTCCTCCAGCTCTTCACCTGAGCAGGTGAGAGACGCCAGGCTGGGGGCAGAGCAGGACTCCTCCAGGGAGTAATCTGCAGGCTCTGCCTTCCCCACAGATTTCCTTCCTCACAGCTACCCCAACAGGGCAACAACCTGGGGCAAAGAATCTGCAGAAGGTTACACGGTCAGGGGAGGCCATCTATCTCAGTAATTCCAGCACTCTGGAGGCAGAGGCGGGAGGGTCAGAAATTCAAGGTCATCTTCCCCAATATAATGAGTCTGAGGCTAGATTTGGCCTAATAAGACCTCTTAAGAAAACAAACAGAAAACTGGGCAGTTATCTCAGTGATAGAACATTTACCAACAGGTACGTGGCTCTGTATTTGGTCTCCACTAATCCCCCAAAAAGAGAGTGTAAATTTCTGCTATCTTTTATGTAGTTTGTGCCTACAGTCTCAGCATTTGGAAGGTTGTGCAGGAGGACTACCACAAATTCATGGTCAGCCTGGGCTACATAATGAGTTCCAAGACAGCCTGGGCTACAGTGTGACCCTGGCTCAATCATACACATCACACATACAAAAACACTCAAACTTCTTATTCCACACACATTTTTACATTGTACACATACAAACAGCCCCCACACCACACACACAAATGGTGCCCCCACACCACATATAGACACCCCTCCACCCCTCACACACAAAAATATTCACCTCCAAACACAAACACTGTACACACACACACACACACATGCACACACACACACCAGCTCACACTACAGTGTTTTGAGCAGACGGAAGATTTCATTGAGTTCCACAACCCAGGCTATTGCCCTGTTGTTTTGTCTGTTTGTTTTTTCAAGGCAGGGTTTCTTTGTATATCCCTGGCTGTCCTGGAACTCGCTGCGTAGACCAGGGTGACCTCGAACTCACAGAGATTCCTCTGTCTCTGTCTCCCAAGTGCTGGTATTAAAGGTGTGCGCCACACTGCCCAGCTTGCCCTGTTCTTAATACAGATGGTGAAATAGAGACCTTGAGTCTGGGAAGATGGCTTAATGGGTAAAGTGCTCCCTGAGCAAGCATGAGGACCCGCGGTCAGAACTCACAAAATCTAGACACCTACACTCAGTGCATCTCCCGAATATGTATACACCACAGACAGACAAATACACACACAAATAAAGTAGAAATCCAGCTGTAGGAGTTGACGTGTTCTGCCCAGGTTGCAGGATACTAGAGAAGAAAGTAGACAGTGTAGGGCAGACTGCGGATACAGCCCTGTCACCCCTGCCTTGGGCTTCCCATGTAGTGTCCCTGGGCCACATTCCCTTGCTGACAGTGAGGTCTTGGCGAGTCTCCTCGGGGCATCTCCATCTCTTGCTAGGCAAGCACTCTCCCAGCTGATCTCCCTGCCTAGCCCTGGATGGTTTGTGCAGTGAGTGGGAGGGGCATGAGGCTGCGGCAGCGCCTACTGGGGCAGGATTGTTGGGCTGCTAGTGCTAGTGAGCTCTTGGCTTCAGCTTCTCTCATTTCTCTCCCTCGCACAGAGATAAGGGAGGGAAGGAGACACTTGCAGGAGGCAGTCCTGCACAGACCCACTCACCTCTTAAACCATTTCCTTATGCATTAATAAAGGAAGACTGAGCCCAGCCTAGTGGCACAAGCCTTTTATCCCAGCGCTTGAGAGGCAGAGGCAAGTCCTACCTCTGTGAATTACAGATCGTCCTGATCTACATAGCAAGTTCCAGAACAGTTACTTCTACATAGTAAGACCCTGTCTCAAAAAGAAAGAAAGAAAGAAAGAAAGAAAGAAAGAAAGAAAGAAAGAAAGAAAGAAAGAAAGAAAGAAAGGAAAGAGAGAGAGAGCTTGAAAAAAAGAAAAGAAAGGGAGAGAGGGATGGAGGCAGGGAGGGAGGACATGAGGCGGGAGAGAGTAGGGAGGGGAGGGAGAGTGAGCATGGGACTATACCCAGGCCAAATCATAAACCTGGCTTGGTGGCTTACATCTCTCATTCTAGCACTCAGAAAACAGAGTTCAGGCCAGCCAAGGCTACAGAGAGAGAGAGAGAGAGAGAGAGAGAGAGAGAGAGAGAGAGAGAGAAGCACACACACAAGGGTCAGCACCAGTGCATTCTGACTGAGTTCTTACTTTTGCTTTCAGAACTTTGTTCTTAGCCAGGCTATGGTGGTGCAGGCCTTCAGTCCCAGCACTCCAGAGGCGGAAGCAGATGCATCTTTGAGTTCAAGGCCAGCCTGGTCTACACAGCGAGTTTTAGGACAGCTAGGGCTTTTACACAGAGAAATCCTGTCTTGGAAAAAAAAATGAAAGAAGTTTGCCTTTGGCTTTAAAGGAGCCATTTAACTTCCATCACCAAATTGCAGTTATTGTTGCGCCTCAGGGCCTCCCCCAGGCTACACCCGGGGCGTCTGGACACAGAAATGTCCCTGTGCAGTAGAAAGCAGAGCCCCAGCTAGCCGTATTCCCTAACTGCCTGCCCTTTAGTGAGTGGTTAGCACCTCCCTGCTCAGACTCCTCCAAACACGTTTTTTCCACTACAGCAGACTGCCTGAGAAGAAAGAAACAGCTGCTTCTACCTTTGCTGCAGAAAACCTCAGCACATGACACAACCAAGGAAGCCAGAGTCACATCAAAGGGACAGAAAGACATGCTCATTGCGAGTCAAGAGGATCCGGGCACCAGTAAGGAAGATTACTGCAACAGGTTGGAAGACATCAAATATACTATTTGTCCATAATTTTCATAACTTTTTCCCTAAATAAACACAGCTTTGTTCACTTTTCCAAGATTGTCATTTACCCTATAAAACAACAAACATTGAAGGATTCTGATCTCTTGAAAAGTCTGTCATGTCTTTTTTTTTTTTTGGTTTTTCGAGACAGGGTTTCTCTGTGGCTTTGGAGCCTGTCCTGGAACTAGCTCTGTAGACCAGGCTGGTCTCGAACTCACAGAGATCCGCCTGCCTCTACCTCCTGAGTGCTGGGATTAAAGGTGTGCGCCACCACCGCCCGGCGAGTCTGTCAAGTCTAACTACGGAAGACGGTTATATTAGCTATGGCCAATATGTCACAGTGCATACCATTTGAATAGACGCTTTTCTTATGAGCTTGTGTAAGACATGAAAATATTTTTCTTGGAATTTTTAGTTCTCTCTTTTAAGAAAAAAAATATTTCTTATGCATGTAGGTGCCCCAGCACCCATGCGGAGGTCAGAGGACAGTCTGTGGGAGTTGCTTCTCTCCTCCCACCACTCCTGGGGATTCGACTCAGGTTGCCAGGCTAGGGAGCAGGTGCCCTTACCCACTGAAGGATCTCACAAGTTCAGGGTCTCCCTATGTAGCCCTGGCTATTCTGGAATTCTCTGTGTAGACCAGGTCGACCTCAAACCCACAGAGATCTGCCTGCTTCTGCCTCCCAAGTGCCAGGATTCAAGGCGTGTGCCACCACATCTGGCAAGATTTGTTTAGCTTTAATCAAGTCTGAGTGATACCCACGAAGAACAAAGGCACCGTATCTCTTGGAACTGCTGTCACAGGCTGTTGTGAGAACTGGAAATCGAGCTTGGGTCTTCTGAAAGAGCAGAATGTACTCTTAACCTCTGGACGATTTCTCTAGCTCCCTCCGTTGTGGTTTTTATTACGAGGAGTTAGATATATTTATACCACTTCATTCACACTTATTTAACTGCTAACATCTGTTAGCTCTGACAAATCTCAATTTGGGAAAGGATGGGGTGTGGGTCCCCAGCTGCTGGGAGAATAAATAACTACAACTTCAGAGGGCAATTTGGGTACACTCTGTGACCCCAAACCTCCATGTCTGGATTTTGTTAAATAAAACCTACAGGGGCCACTACTTGGGGTGCTTGCTTGGAGGTTCTGGTAGGGGAGCGCAACAACAGGTAAGCTTTTGACCAAAGATCATCCTGGAAGCTTGAAGCTTGGTTGCTTGCTGGTCAGAAGGGCCACAAGACTAGCCAATTGGATTAGCAGGATGAACCCTGGTGCTCAATGAGGTGGCACACACCAAAGCCAGATTGTCGTCACATCCTAAGCTACTGTTTTGGACTAGCTGCTGTCCTGGGCCCCAGAGCACCAGGCTAAAAGTCAATATGGAGGACTGGAGAGGTGGCTCAGCAGTGAGGGCACCTGCTGCCCATGTAGTGGACCAGAACTTGGTTCCTAGGACCCAGGTTGGGCAGCTTATAACCCTCCCATCTCCTCCTTCTGAGTTCTGGGGTTACAGGTGTCTGACACTACACCTATTTTATGTAGTGGCTCTGTGCATAGTAGGCAAACGCTCTATTAACTGAGCCACATCCCCAGCCCTGATTCATTTTGTGTGGTGGTTTGAATAAGAATGGCCCCCATAGGCTCATAGACTTAAATTCAGGTTGCTTAGGGAGAGATGATACTTGAAAGGGATTAGGAGGTGTGGCCTTGTTAGAGTAGGTCTGATGTTGTTGGAGAAAGTGTGTCACTGGGGGTTTGGCTTTGGATTTCATTTTTTGTTTTCTTGAGACAGGGTTTCTCTGTGTACCTGGCTGTCCTGGAACTAGCTCTGTAGACCAGGCTGGTCTGAAACTCACAGAGATCTGCCTGCCTCTGCCTCCTGAGTGCTAGGACTAAAGGTGTACGCCACCCCCACCCTGCCTTGGCTTTGGGGTTTTAAAAGCTCAAGCCAGGCTCAGTGTCTCTCCCTTCCAGCAGCCCATGGATCTGGATTTGGCTACTTTACAGCACCTTGTCTGCCTGCACGCCGCCATGTTTTCTGCCGTGATGACAATGGACTAAACCTCTGAACTGCAAGCCAGCCCCAGTTAAATGGTTTTCCTTTATATGAGTTGCTGTTGTCATGGTGCCTCTTCATGTCAAAAGGACACTGACTAAGACTCTTTGTTTTATGAGATGAGGAGTGGCCCAAGTCTGGAGGAGAAAATAAACCTGTGTGCCACATTATTACAGGTATCTCTCCATGCTTGTCTACTCGAAGGAAAGAATTCCGTCGAAGGACACAGCTTAAGCAGTTCATTCATCCATCAAAGCAGGCACTGTAGATAGAGGTTGGACTCAGCCTGGAGAGATGGCTCAGGGCTTAAAAGCACTGGGTACTCTTCTAGAGGGCCTGAGCTCAATTCCCCTACACCCTCACTGTGACCCACAACCATTTGTAACTCCAGTTCCAGTGTATCTGATGTCCCCTTCTGGTCTCCTTGGGGACTGCAGGCATGTGGTGCACAGATGTACCAGGGAAGAAAATTTGCATATGCAAATATGCTTGAGAGAGAGAGACACACACAGAGAAAGACTGGGGTGGGCCACCCTGAGATGGGGTGCCATCCCAGAGGGCTCTCCATTGTGCTATTTTCAATTATGAATATTTATGAGGTAGGTGGGCTATTTGTTAGTTGGCTCTTTTTTTTTTCTCTTAAATCATGGTAGACTAGCCATCCCTTTTGGGCATTTCTTCCCATGATCAGCTAGAAAAGCCCACAAGGGAGGTCAAATCTGCAATGTAAATGATATGCTAATGAGCCAGTCTTCTGAGGCTGTGAGACCCTTCATTAATGAAAATGTGCGGAAACATCCTGGTGCTTTAGTTTTTCATATAACGGAAAACACTGTTCCTCGTCTCGAGGACGCTTAGCTACCACGGGATCACCAAGACACAGTCATGGTTTTCTTGGGTCCTTTCATATCGAATTCTTCACCAACAGGTATCCAAATGGTGTCTCTGTTGTATTTTGAAAACAATCTAGATTAGTGAAGCTGGGGCTGGGCCTCTGAACGCAAAGCCTCGTGTCTCTGTGGACAATGGAAACATAGCTGGTGAGCCAGAAGCAGCTGTGCACACTCTGAGTGGTTCCCAGCAAGAATGAACGCCATCAGCGCAGCCATCTCTGGGATGGCCAAGCATACTGCCCTCCCCCTCCCCACGGCTTCTTTTCCTGCCAGCAAATGTGAACATGCTTCAAGTCCTTCTACCCACTCTGCTCTCACAGTGGCCCTCAGTGTCACGGGGTCCACGAGTTATTTATTTGGTTTCTCGAGACGGGGTTTCTCTGTGTAGCCCTGACTGTCCTGGAACTTGCTCTGTAGTTTGGCCTCAAACTCACAGAGATCCACATGCTTCTGCCTCCCGAGTGCTGGGATTAAAGGGGTGCGCCACCACTGCCTGGCTACTTATTTATTTATTAAAACAGGATCTCATTCTTTGTGCCCCAAACTGGCCTGGAAGTCTGTAGCCCAGGCTGGGCTCAAACTCATGGCCATTCTTCTGCCTCCCAAGACCTGGGATCCATCACAGGTGTGTGTCATCATACCAGGCTCAAGGACTTAATTAATTAATTTTGTTTTATTTTTATTTATGAGTATATGCGTAGGTGCCTGCAGAGGCCAGAAGAGGATATCTGATACCCCGAAGCTTGCACTACAGGAAGTTGTAAGAGAAAGCCAGCTCTCCAGTTTCAGAGGAGGTTTATTTAAAATGCGGTTTCCTGCTAGAGTGCATGAAGGGGCTGGTCCTGCAGATCCAAAGCCCTAGGAGTTCCGCCACACAGAGCAGCAACAGGATATTCAAGAGGGGGATCCAGTATTGACAGTGTAGCAGAAGCCAGAGGCCTCGAACCAGACCGATGACTCATTGCAATGAACGCTTGCAAGTAAAGCTGTATGGACCACACTGTGTGACTCATTGTCACGCTGCAGCTTCCACAATGAGACTTTTTTTTTTTTTTTACTTTTGCGGGGAGGTTGCAAGGGCAGATCCTAAGGGACATGGAGATGAGTGGGATTGGGGTAAATTATATGAAATCCACAAAGAATTAATAAAATGTAAAAAAAAAATAAAAGCAGAAAATCTTTAGAATTGATAGAGAGAAAAGTAACCATAAAATAAAATTAAATAAAATGCAGCGCCCACCAGGCCTGTTCGGCTAACTGCCTGAGCCACATAGGGAGTTCAAGACCAGCTAGGGCAACATAATGAGGCCCTGTCTCAAAGAACAAAATACCAGGCTGGGGATGTAGCCCAGTGAGCAAAGGCCAGCCTAGCATGGCAGCCCTCAAGTTTGAGCCCCAGCACTGCTTAAAATGGGGAAGTAGAGGCGAATAGGTCTGTGATCCCAGACAGTACAGAGCTAGAAGGTGTAGACTGGAGCTTCAGGCTCACCCTTCACTTCACCAGCTCAAGGCCACCCAGGCTACATTAGCCCTTATTTCAGAACAAAAAGAAAAGTCACATTGTCTTTGGGGATGAGCAGGATGGCTCATCCAGTAAAAGCCCCTGCTTCTATGCCTGACAACCTGGTGCCATCTCCAGGACCTACAAGGTAGGAGGAGAGATCGTATGCACATTCAGGAAATAAATAAAAGCATTGTTTTTTTCAAGGTTGAAGATTGGAACTAGATCTCATGTTTGCAGGGCAGACGCTATTGAGCTATATACATCTGGTCTTGGAATCAATACCTTTGTTTTTAATCATATGGGTGTTTTGCCTGCAGGTATGTCTTTGTATTTCTTTTTCCTTCCTTCCTTCCTTCCTTCCTTCCTTCCTTCCTTCCTTCCTTCCTTCCTTCCTTTCATCTATCTGTCTATCTATCTATCTATCTATCTATCTATCTATCTATCTATCTATCTGGACAAAGTTTCTTTGTGTAAGAGCTCTGTCTCTCTGGCTGCCCTGGAACTCGCTTTGTAGACCAGGCTGGCCTCGAACCCACTGAGATCCACCTGCCTCTGCCTTCCAAGTGCTGGAATTACAGGTATGTGCCACCAGTGCCCAGCGTTCAGCATCAGTATTTTGAACAAGTTCAAATCTTTCCCCTCTGTCAACTTGTTGGCATCTACTGAAGTTATTCCCGTAGAGCCTCAGGAATTTGTGGCTGTTTGTTTGATATAGGGTATCATGTAGCCCAGGCTGGCCTCAAATTCACTGTGTAGTCAATAATCATAAACTCCTGATCCTCCTGCCTCTACCTCCCAAGAGACAGGATGACAGGGACCACAACTCCCCAGTTTGGAGAGGGTCAGTCAGATGAACCCATTTAAGCGCCCACAGAACCAGATGGCAATGAGGTCTCCAGGGCCCTTTTCCAGACTGAGAACCCTGGCTTCCCCTTGCTCTACAACCCCATGTTTCTCTCAGGAAGAAACTGCCTGTGTGGTTCTCTCATTTCAGAGAAGGCTTGGTGGGCTCAGGAATTATTCATTGAATTCTCAGGTTTCTTATTAGTACAGGAAGAGGTTCCTGGGGGGAAGGAGTCAGCAGGCCAAGGGAATTCATCCAGGCTTTGAAAGAGTGGCAGGTTTCTGCCGACTGCTCCTTTCTCTCTCTCTGGTTTTTGTTGTTGTTGTTTTGTTTTGTTTTTGTTTTTTGAGATAGGGTTTCTCTATGTGACCCTGGTTGTCCTGGAACTGGAGACCAGGCTGGCCTTGAACTCAGAGATTCACCTGCTTCTGCCTCCCAAGTGCTGGGATTAAAGGCGTGCTCCAACATCTCATAACACTCTCTTGCTTAAGCCTATATTAAAATATCTTTATCAACCCCCTAGCTTTCCTTAAAAAATTATTTCCCCCATAAATAAGTGGCCCCACTAAGTGTCAGTTAAAATGTGTGTATATGTGTGTGTGTGTGTGTGCGCCCGCACATTAGTTGACCCTGAGCACAGTGGATAGATAAGGCCTGGCTCGTAGATAGTGTGTATGTAAGCCAGCCTTGGTGCACGCCTGTGGCTTGGCACTTGAGAGGCAGAGACAAGACTTCTGCAAGTTCTAAAATAGCCTGGCCTGTCTGTAGGTGGGGTTCCAGGCTGTCCACTGCTACATAGCAAGACCCCATGTCAAAGGAAACAATAAGAAGGGAGGTGGAAGAGTCACGCCGTTCGTCTTAGCACTCAGGAGACAACTGCAGGCAGGTGTCTGTGCTTTCACAGTCTGCTTGGTCTAGCTGGAGCCAGAGAGCTGGCTCCATGGTTAAGAGCACTGGCTGCTCTTGCAGAGGACCTGGGTTGGCATCTCAGCACCCACATGGTGGTTTACAACTGTGTGTAACTCCACTTTTCAGGATATCCAATACCCTCTTCCAGTCTCTGGGGGTACCATGCAAAACATGGCTATTATACGTGCAGGTAAAACATTCATACACATAAAATAAAAACAAATCTTAAAAATCAAATAACCACACAGAGAAACCCTGTCTCGAAAAGCCAAAAAAAAAAAAAAATCAAACAACCAGGTTGAACTCAGTGGTTGAGAACATTGTCTACTCTTCCAGAGGACCTGGGTTCAATTTCTACCTACAACTCTGTCTCGAAAAACCAAAAAAAAAAAAAAAAAAATTCTACCCACATGGTAGCTCATACCCGTCTATAACTCCAGTTCCAGAGGATCCAACACCCTTACACAGACATACATGTAGGCAAAACACCAATGCACATAAAACACACATACACACACACATACCCCCAAACCACACAAAAATGTACCTGCATACTGCATAGAAGGAATAAAAATTCTATCATCCCATACTTTAAGGGAGTGTACAGGGGCAAGTTCAAGGCCAGGCCTGGCTATAGAGCAAGTTCAAGACCAGCCTGGGATACAGGAGATCCTGGTCCAGTCAATCAACCAAACAATCGATCAAATCATATATAAATTATTATATGCATTACTATAGCTAATTTTGCCACTTTTATCCCCAGGGGCTTTCTGAAATCCTATTGGTAGGGCTTTATATAGAGAAACTGAGCATCAGTATTGACTTGATTTCACTAATAAATAATCTGTGACTATGGGCCATTGATATAGCCATTGTGATGGTAAGTAAAGGTGATTGCTGTCAATGACCTGAGTTCAATCTCTGAAATTTACATGATAGAAGAGGGTAGACTCCTAGAAGACGTTCTGACCTCCATATTGGAGCCCTGGCATTTGCACACCTGTACACACACACACTCAGTAGCTCTGGCACTTGCACATCTGTATACACACACGCACATGCACACCACACATGGTAGAAAATAAATGTTTAAGACTTTTTTGTGTGGCTAAACCACTAACGTAGCCCAGCCCAAGCCTATGATGGTCTTGTACTTTCAGGGATCCTCCTGCCTCAGCCTTTCCAGTGCTGACAACTATTGACTTTGAGATCCTAGCATTTAGGGGTGAAAGAGATGGTTCAGGGGTTAAGAGTATTGACTGTTCTGTGAGAAGCCAGATTCAGTTTCCAGCACCCACATGGTGACTCACACCGTCTGTTCCAATGGATCCACCGCCCTCTTCTGGCCATCTAGGGTGTTTGGTTTGGTACCCAGGCATGCATGTAGACAAAATACCTATGCACACAAAATTGAAATGAATAAAATTTTTTTAGGTATTTTATGCTTAGAACTGATCACTGAGATCATTCTCCTCATTTTCTAGATTTTATTTATTTGTTTCTACACAGTATATCTTGTGTAGTTCTGGTTGTGCCGGAACTGGCTCTTAGACCTGACTGACCTTGAACTCACAGAGCTCCACCTGCCTCTGCCTCCAGGGTGCTGGGATCGAAGGTGTGCTCCACCCCACCTGGCTAGATTTATTTTATTTTTAATGTGTATGAGCGTTTTTTGTCTTCGTGTGTATGCTTTGTCTGCAAGTTGTCATGGAACAGGTGCATGCTCAGTGTCCACAGAGTTCAGAAGAGGGGGTTGGATCCCCTGAAATGGAGTTAAATGGAGGATTGTGGGAATCCTCTGCAAGCATAGCTGGTGCTCTTAAACACTGAACCATCTCTCCTGTTCCTGAAATAAACACATATTTTTTTTTCGGTTTTTCGAGACAGGGTTTCTCTATGGTTTTGGAGCCTGTCCTGGAACTAGCTCTTGTAGACCAGGCTGGTCTCGAACTCACAGAGATCCGCCTGCCTCTGCCTCCCAAGTGCTGGGATTAAAGGTGTGCACCACCACCGCCCGGCTCCACATATTTTATTTTCAAGACAGGCTGTCCTGGAACTCATTCTGTAGACCAGGCTGGCCTCGAACTCACAGAGATCTGCCTGTCTCTGTCTCCCAAGTACTGGAATTAAAGGTGTGTGCCACCACTGCTCTGCAACAAATCTTTTAAAAGAGCCCCTAGCAGTTATGTTATGAACTGTCTCGTATTCCA
>NW_026067978.1:6365455-6367376 GCF_014885135.2 Alexandromys fortis | reverse complement strand
GTGCCCTCTTCTGGCCAGCAGGCATATACACAGACAGAATATTGTATACATAATAAATAAATAAATATTAAAAAAAATAATATAGTTTCTGTGTGATTATTCAGTTCTGGGCAGCCAGGAATGAACAAGTGGCTTCCCCCAACACTTAGGTAGGTAGTGTAGTTGGTGTACAACATCCTGACAGGATGTCTGATGCTGCCTGCTGAACGCTGGTGCGGCAGTGATCTCTGGATACAGCAAGGCTGGGAAGGCAGGAAGGAGATGCCCTGCTCTGCTGGAGTGAAGGGAACATCTTGCTGAGTTATGAATGGCCTGTGTTTGAAAACACTTAAGGCTAGATAAAAATACATTCAATGTCAACACTGCATCCCTGATCAGACACTTACGGGACCACATTCTAGCCTTCTGGGAGCACTGTCCATCTGTCCAGCTTTCCAATCCTGGCCCTACCCACCTCAGAACTAGACCCTCTGAAAGCCCCAGAACAGGTGTGCCTCCTTGCCAGTGTCTCAGCAGCTTCTACAGCATGAAGGTTTCTGCCGGCTGGGTCGGGTTGGGTCGATGTGGGCTAATGAACTCAAAAAACCAAAACCAATACCACTTGTGAATTGGATAAGTGGGGGGGTGGGACTTTGAGAACCATATTTAGTTCCCTCTTCCTCTGCTTCCTGCCTGCTGTGAGGTGAGCAGCCCCCTCCACACGATGCTGCCACCACGATGATCTTCCTCTCAAGAGGTACAGAATTGAAGGAGTCAGTGATTACGGCTGATGTCCCGACCCACCTTAAGCTGTGTGTCAGGAACTTGGCCACAGGGAGGAGAAGAGGAGCCGACACTGTACTCAAGATGCTTCCTGCTGTGAGGCATTAACACAGCGCCCAACAGGCCGTAAGAGGATTAAGCTGATCACCAGGGAGGCAGTGGTACCAGCTGCCACATCAGGTTGTACAGACTGTACACGACACAGAAGTACTCAGCTTAGAAAGCAGGCAGGGGCTGGCATCCTGCACACATGCCTGACCTGTGTTTTCTCCTGATTTATACAGAGGCTGGTGCAGAATAGCAGGGTGGCTGGCCTTGCCTTCCTCCTCCCACCTTCAAACGCCAAGCTCTGAATGAGGCTCTGAAGACCTGAGAGGAGGCATTGTGTCTGAGGGGCGGACAAAGACAGGAAGAGCATATTACAGCAACACTCTAGGGGGTCCCAGAGTGAGGCGTCACTGTCAACTGAAAACCTTTTTTCTCTCCCCCTTCCTAATCAGGCTCCCCACCCACAGAATTGTCCTCTTATCTCCATATGTGCACTGTGGCTCTCACACACCACACACTACACATTCAATAATAATAATAATTGTTGCTGAATATTTGTTTACACTGTAAAGATATGTCTTTGCCTAAGGCACCTTCCGATTTGTTTATAAAGAGCTAGTCAATAGCTAGATAGGAAAGAATAGGCAGAACTTCTGGTCAGGGAGAGAGAAACAGGGAGGAGGGAAAAAAGCGTTAATTTAAGTTCAAAGAGCTAATGAGACAAACCTAAGCCGAGGCCGAGCTTTTATAATTAATAAGTCTCAGGGTCATCATTTGTGGGCTGGCAGTCCCAACAACAACAACAAAAATACTACTACATTTGGTGCCCAAAGTGTGGCATGTAAATCCACATAAAGCCCGAGAAAGATTAAAAACGAAAAAAGAAAAAAAAGGTCTGAGTAGATTCAGTGCTTGCAGTGTACCCAGGTGTAGCTCCTTTAAGAGGCCCTGCTACAGAGCACTTAGATGGGGTTGATGAGCAGTGTGTGGCAGACTCGGTAGAAATGCCTACTGCAGTGTGAACCCAGAAACTTCCCAGGTTGGGGCAGATAGACTGGCTCCAAGCCTGGCCTACAGGAGGCTCAGGTCTCACCAACTGAAGGGGGCACAG
>NW_026067978.1:6363437-6364714 GCF_014885135.2 Alexandromys fortis | reverse complement strand
AAAAAAAAAAAAAAAAAAGAAACCTTGTCTTGGAAAACAAACAAACAAACAAAAAACAAACACAAAAAAAGGGGGGCAGATTTGATCAGGGGAGACCTCCTGAAAATCTTTGCCACAGTCATAAAGAAAGAAACAAAAGAAAAACTACAAGACTGGTGACATATATGATGATCCCTCTGAAGCTGGATGAGACTGGATAAATCTTGTTGGCTACAGAGTTTTCATAGCTTATTATTTCTTGTCATCCTTTCATATAGCATGGATAGAGGTTTGGTTATACAGTCCAAACAGACTTATATAAAGTAACAGATACCTTTTACCTGCTCAATCAGAACAAAAAAATCATCTTTAGCTAACCTGTGCACAATATACATTTCATACTTGTGTTAATACAGATATGTATGTTACCTTTAAAAGTTTTTGTGTTTTCAGAAGAAAAGGACCAGACACCAAAGAAGACAAGTAGCCCAGGTGATCCAGCTGCTCAGAATGCCTCTGTAACTGTTTACTCCAAATGCTGCATCCAGAACAACTTCAAAGCTGCTAACTGAGATGGTCCAGCCTCACTGACCACTCTAGCCAGGACTACAGATAAACCTGGCACTTTCCTATTACACAGAGGCTGGACACAAACGATGCAGTTGGCTCTCTCAGGACTTGCTCATTATCCCAACTTTCTCAGGGCCCCCTAAGGATGCCATCACCCACAGACAACAGGAAGCAGTTTAAAGAACACAACACTCAAGCCATATTCCCAAGAGGTGGGATGGTTTCTGGGCATTCAATGGATTACAGATGCTTATCATCACATAGGGGTGTTGGTTACACATTGTTTTTGGTCACGAGCAAGTCAGATTAGATTCAGGGATCTCATTCTGAAAAGAAAAAGGGGGGGTATAGTAATGGTAGGATAAAAGGGTAGATTATTGAATCTACTTTTAAACTAAAAGAGCAACTACTAGTCTTAAATATTTTACATCGGTATGGATTTCTGTATATTGATACAAATTTAAGGTTATTTTTGCTTTAACATACTGTATTTATGTTTCTACTCTTGTTTAAGGTATTGTACCAATGCAGCTCGATTTAAAATGTAAAGTCCTAGTCCTTAAAGGCCACGATTACAACCTGCTTAGGATAATTAAGAAATGTAGGTTAGGGGCTGGAGAAATGGCTCAGCAGTTAAGAGTATTGGCTGCAGGCTGGAGAGATGGCTCAGAGGTTAAGAGCACTGGCTGCTCTTCCAGAGGTCCTGAGTTCAGTTCCCAGCGACCACA
>NW_026067978.1:6335099-6361130 GCF_014885135.2 Alexandromys fortis | reverse complement strand
TTTTTTTTTTTTTTTTTTTCCTTGAGACAGGGTTCTTCTGTGTAACAGTCCTGATTGTCCTAGAACTTCCTGTGTAAGTAGACCAGGCTGGCCTCAAAATCCCAGCACTTAGGAGGGAGAAGCAGGCAGATCTCACTGAGTTTGAGGTCAGCTTGGTCCACAGAGGGAGTTCCTGGTCAGCAGGGTTACCCAGTGAGACCTTGTCAAAAAGAAAGGAAGGCAGGAAGGAAAGAAGGAAGGAAGGAAGGAAGGAAGGAAGGAAGGAAGGAAGGGAGGAAAGAAAGAGAAAGGATATAAACGTAGTTTGTTCTGGCACTGAAAACCTATGATTCAGAGGCTAAGGCAAGAGAGTATGTAGTTCAGGGCCAACATGGGCTAAACATGAGAACTCGGCCTCAAAAAAAAAAAGTTAAGTTAAATTAAAAATAGCATATAAACCAGGGTAGTAGTGGTGCACATCTTTTATCCCAGCACTCAGGAGGGAGGGATCTCTGAGTTCAAGGCTAACCTGGTCTACAGGACAGTCAGCCCAGCCAGGGCTACTACACATGAGGTCTTGTCTCAAAAAATCAAATCAAAACAAAGTGTGTGTGTGTGTGTGTGTGTGTGTGTGTGTGTGTGTGCCTGTGTATTTTTAAGTTCCTGAGGCTTAACCGAGGGGCCCCACAGCTGCCCCAGCCCTTCCAAAGCTGTGGGAGGGAAGTTCTTCGTGTGATCAAAGGGCACACAGCCAAAAGACGCAGGAGAAAATCTCTGTGGGTGTGTCCGGTGGTTAATGAACAAGAGTCACTTTATTTGTCTAGATTGGGTGATATTAATGGAGTTGGTAGGCTTTTTCTCACCACACCCTGCTCACACTCATATTCTCCCCACCAAATCCTTGAGCCACTTTAGCTTTTAGGCACTGTTTCCACTTTAGTTCCCAGGTCTCGGGTGCTCTCAAACTGGGGTGGGGGGAGGTAAGGTGTGACAGCCCAAAGCCACAGGTAGGGAAGGTGACAGCATTTCTTTCCTCTGCCTTTTTTTCTTTTCTGCCCTCTCAGAGTTGCCCACCCTGCTTTGCACAGGGCCGCAGGAAGGGACTGGGAGAGATGGCCTCTCTTGGGAGCTAGTGTATACACAAACGAGTCTTTTTAAAAATTGTATTATTGAATTGGGCAGTGGTGGCGCACGCCTTTAGTTCCAGCACTCAGGAGGCAGAGGCAGGAGGATCTCTGTGAGTTTGAGGCCAGCCTGGAATACAGAGTGAATTCCAGGACAGCCAGGACTGTTACACAGAGAAACCCTGTCTTGAAAGAAAAACAACTACCACCACCACCAACAACAACAAAATTATATTATTGTGTATATGTATGCACAATGCATGTGTGTGTTCTGGTCCGTGTGACAAGGTGCACATTTGGAGGTTAGAGGAACATTTATGTGAATTCTGTGATAGAATTCAGATAGTCAGGTTTGTAAGGCAAGCATCTTGACCCTCTGGAGCACCCCACTGACTCTAGTCAGGGATTTAACGCTGAGTCCCAGGCTGGTCCGGAAGTGCTGACTCTTGTCCTCAGTGTGCAGATAATGAGCCTCACACGCCAGCACTGTCAGATCTGGATGCTGATCCACTCCACCTCTTCCGGGAAGCCTCTCCAGAGTCTAGGGCCACCTAGGTCTCTTTGAGTTCATTGAATTCACGCCCCAGCTCCAGTCTTTCACCGTGGTTGAGGTTAAGTTCAGGACCCTGTTTGGAATACGGTTTCTCCAAGACTGGAAATTGGCCTCTCAGGTCCCCGTCAGCTGTACAATTCTGTGACTATTTCTTCAGACAGCCTTGAGTTCTTCTGTCCCTTCCGGTCTGTCGCTAAGCCTCATGTTTCCCCTGATCACAGCAGGCACCCACAGCTGAGCCTGCTTCACTTGGGTTATTACAACAGCCCACGCTGTATTCTGCTTCTTCCTGCACCTGCCTCCACAGCCTGTGCTTCTCGAAGCCACCTGAATGATTTTCTTTTTCTTTTTTTTCTTTTTTTTTTTTTTTGGTTTTTCGAGACAGGGTTTCTCTGTAGCTTTGGAGCCTGTCCTGGAACTAGCTCTTGTAGACCAGGCTGGCCTCGAACTCACAGAGTCCCTGCCTCTGCCTCCCGAGTGCTGGGATTAAAGATGTGCGCCACCGAGGCCAGCCTCTTTGTTTTTAATTCAAAACAAAACAAAACATTAAGTTGTTAAGAAGTTAAGGTCAGGGGCTGGAGATACTGCTCAGCTGTTAAGAGCACTGATTGCTCTTCCAGAGGACCTGGGTTCAATTCCCAGCACCCACATGGCAGCTCACAACTGTCTGAAAATGCAGTTCCACAAGATCTGACACCTTCATACCAATGCACATAAAATAAAATTAAATAAATCATTAAAAAAAAGAAGTTAAGGGGGCTGGAGAGATGGCTCAGTGGTTAAGAGCATTGCCTGCTCTTCCAAAGGTCCTGAGTTCAATTCCCCACAACCACATGGTGGCTCACAACCATCTGTAAAGAGGTCTGGTGCCCTCTTCTGGCTGCAGACATACACACAGACAGAATATTGTATACATAATAAATAAATAAATGAATAAATAAATAAGAAGTTAAGGTCAGTTGTCAAACATGAGCAGCTGAACTGAAGTTTCTTGGAAACTGTCTGGGCAGTGGGGTCCTGCCCACTGAGGACCTGGAGGACACTATTGTGTTTATTTTTATCAGTGTCCGTGGGAGGAACTGGAGGATCTGAGAGCTAAGCAGTGGGCCTCCTGCCTCTTGCCATCTGAGGAGTCACATGACATAGGCCTGCAGCGCCCTGAGCCTCACACTTTGTTGGACTGTACAGCCCCAGTTCGGTCAATATCTCACCATGCCAATCTGAGAGTAGAAAGGAAACGCGGAGAAGTGGCCCCACGCTGGGTCACAGGATCCTGTCTGGAAGGCGGCTCTGCAGGCTTGTTCACTTTCTGTAGCGTCTGCAACTATCTCAGCCTAGTCTGTCCTCAGAGAACAATTCATACGCTCTTGTGTGCATGTGTGCGTCTGGACTAGCAAAGGCTGAGCTTTGCCCAGGGCCCAGCACACTCTCTTCCTGCTCTTCTGAGCAGTGCTACGTGCCTTCCAGGAGCCCCAAGTTCTCTAGGCCAGCTGGGGCATATCAGGCCCCAGCAGTCCATCCATCTGGTCCTCCCGGGGAGGGCAGGCCTGTCCAAGAATCAGCAGGCTGCAGGTCCCGCTGATAACAGGAGGTGGAGGCGGGGGGGGGGGGGGGGGGGGGGGGGGGGGGGGGGGGGGGGGGGGGGGGGGGGGGGGGGGATAGGAGCAGTCAAAGATCTAGCAGATAGGGTCTGCAGAAGGGAGATGGGCAGCTGGAGCTGTTTGGGAACAGGGGGAGTCCCTCCCACACAGGGCAGAAAAGGTGTGACCCGTGTCTTTGGGCCCACATCTGTCTGTTGTATGGTCTAGGCACAAGTCAATCCCCCTCTGTTCCCCAGGTCCCTCCAATGGCAGCCTGATTCTCTTAAAGGAAGGCTGGGTCCAGACACCATCCTGGCCATCTCCAGTGCCTAGGTGTCCCTGGTACCTGGCTCCACCTGGCTTCACAGAGGATGTGCACCCTCTGGACCCCCAAATGCTTACAGGCACACCTGCCTGGGCACGGCAGTGTCTGGACAAGAAGGCCACCAGAACTTG
The DNA here is from genome assembly GCF_014885135.2 of Alexandromys fortis. NCBI lineage: Eukaryota > Metazoa > Chordata > Mammalia > Rodentia > Cricetidae > Alexandromys > Alexandromys fortis. The sequence goes on along the minus strand of NW_026067978.1, from coordinate 6,357,438 downwards.
TTTATACGTCCAAAAGTCAGAGGCCCCTGCCCAGGGGGTCCAGTGGTTGGGAACCTGCCGCTGGATTCAGGCACTTAGCTGACTTAGTTGACTCAGAGGTGGGACTCCAGACCAGGGGAGGATGGGGGTGTAGATGCTGTTTCAGGGGTCTTTGGAATCTATCTGGAATGCTTGTTTCTCCCTAGAAGGTATAGCCAATAAGCTTTATTTATTGATCTCCACATTCAGTACTACTCACACCTTTGTCTTCATTCCTATCCCCACATCCCCTCTCCCTTTTCTTTATTTTTTCTTTCTTTTTGAGACAGGGTTTCTCTGCATAGCCCTGGCTGTCCTAGAACTCACTATGTAGACCAGGCTGGCCTCAAACTCAGAGATCTTCCTGCCTTTGCTTCCAGAGTGCTGGGATTAAATGTGTGCACCCCTGCCCTCACCCCCAGCTTCTCACTCCCTTTTCTTTTGAGACAGTGGTCTCATGTATCCCAGGCTGTCTTTGAACTCACTATGTATCTCTGGCTGTCCTGGAATTCATTAGGTAGACAAGGCTGGTTTTAAATTGACAGAGATCTGTCTGCCTCTGCCTCCCGAGTGCTGGGATTATAGGCACAGGCTACTGTTCCTCGTGTGCGTGGTTCTGGAATAGGAAGCAGGGCCTTTGTCATGCTTTGCAGGCACTCTACCGGTTGAGCTGTATTCCAGGCTTGGATTTTGGTTTTGTGAGACAGGATCTTGCTAGCCCTGGCTAGCCGGGAACTTGTTACGTAGGCTCCAAGCACTGATGTGACAGGCTTGAGCCGCCACACCCCACTGCCACTTCGTACGTGTTGGTAATTACCTCTACCTCTCTGGTCTCCATTTTCCTTATCTGGAGAATGGGAGAGTATAGCTCAGGCCTGAGTGGGCTCAGAGGGCATTGAGGGAGTTCCAGTGCCGCCCAGTGTCAGGTGTGTGTGGGTGTGGGTAGACTCATTTCTAGGAAGAGCTTCTAGTCTGGAAATCCCCACCCTTGTACAGTACAAGAGTGCTTCACGCTCTCCTGTTTCCCATCAGGGTGTCAGAGTTGGGGCTGGGAATCCCACCTACTCTCCCCTGCCAAGCAATTTCCCCAGCAGTCCCCAGTCCCCTCTCTCCTGCAGCCACATCCCCAAAACATGTGTACTTCTCTCATGAGTCAGCGAAAGCCTCAGAGCGAATTGTGGGGGCATCAGGACTGGCTGTGGTTGTGGGACTCCTGCACTGGAACCTCCCTGGTCACCTGCTCGGCACAGGTACTTCAACAGGAGGGGGGGATGACAGCCCTAGGCTGGCGCCTCTCTTCCTCCTCGCCTTGGTTTGGACTGCTTACCTGCAGAGGAGGAGCCAGGCTTCATCTGATAGACAACTCCAACAGGGCAAAAGGGGCTCACACTTGTAATCCCAGCACTTGCTTATTATTATTTTTTAATTTCAGTAAATTTTACTTACCATTTTCTTCTTAGGATTAATATCACTATCGAGGTGGCCCAGTGGGTAAAAGGGCTGTCAGATAGGACCGACAACCTCGAGTTCACAACTGGAAGGAGAGAGTGGACTTCACAAAGCCATGCTCTGGCTCTACACTCATGCACATACAAGTAAAAATAAATAAATAAATAAATAAATAAATAAATAAATGTAATTTTGTTTGTTTCCTTTGCTTTTGAAACAAGGTTTCTCACCGGGCGATGGTGGCATACGCCTTTAATCCCAGCACTTGGGAGGCAGAGGCAGGTGGATCTCTGTGAGTTCGAGACCAGCCTGGTCTACAGAGCTAGTTTCAGGACAGGCTCCAAAGTCACAGAGAAACCCTGTCTCGAAAAACCAAAAAAAAAAAAAAAAAAAATTTCTCTTCCTAGCCCCGGCTACCTTGAAACTAGCCTTGAACTCAGAGATCCTCCTGCTGCCTCCGGAGTACTGGGATTAAAGGAATGAAAAACCATTGCCCCACGATAGCAATAAATGTAATTTTAAAACAAGAATTTCTTTATCCTTAAATGGAATGTATGCACACTTGATCTTCTGCTATTTTTTTCCCTATTAAGTTGCTTTTTCTTTTTTGTTTTTTTCAAGACAAGGTTTCTCTACAGTTTTGGGGCCTGTCCTGGAACTAGCTCTTGCAGACCAGGCTGGCCTCAAACTCACAGAGATCCACCTGCCTCTGCCTCTCAAGTGCTGGGATTAAACGTGTGTGCCACCACCGCCTGGCTCAAGTTGCTTTTTCTTTTTTATTTATTTTTTTTAGATTTACTTACTTTTTATGTGGGTTCGTGTTCACCTGCATGTATGCATGTGCACCGTGTGTGCCTGGTGCCCTCAGAGGTCAGAAGCGAATGTGGGATCCCCTAGAACTGGAGATACAATTGTTTTTTTTTTCCTTTGGTTTTTGTTTTTGTTTTTTGAGACAGGGTTTCTCTGTAGCTTTGGTGCCCATCCCTGAACTAGCTCTTGTAGACCAGGCTGGCCTTGAACTCACAGAGATCCGCCTGCCTCTGCCTCCGAGTGCTGGGATTAAAGGTGTGCACCACCACAGCCCAGCTTGATACAATTGTTTGTGAGCAGCTGTGTGGGTGCTGGGAACCTCACTCAGATCCTTACACACTCGCGCACACGTTTATCCTCTAAGCTATTTCTTTAGCCCTCTCTACCTGTTTCCAGATGGAATCTCATCTCTGCTAGCTTTCGGGGTCAAGAATGACCTTTACCTCTTGCCCCTCCCGGGAGTTGGAGTGCTGGCTTGTCTGTGGCGCTGCGGGTGAAGCCAGGCTTCTGTAAGCAAGTGCTTTACCCGCGGACTACGTCCCCACCCTATCTTAATTTGTGTTTTTATTTCCTTTCCTTACACCTTTCAAAAATAGCTCTTAGAGTCAGTTATCTTGGTTCTAGAGATGAGTCAGCCCGAGCCCTTGCAGGTGAGGGATCCGTGTGTGCCTCGCTTCATGGGAGGAAGTTCACATTGCATTTTAAACCAGCTGCTCCCACGGGCTTCACACCCCACATCCCACCGAAGGCACTCAGTCAAGGGAGTCAGGTGTCTGCTTTCTGATCTACCTGGCGCTTGCTCGGTTTTCTCCTCCAGTCCAGAGCAAAATTCAAACACAGGGTTTCTGTAGCTTGTGGTGAAGCAGGGGCTGTAAGCCTAACACTGAGGCAGGAGGATTGTCACAGGTTTGAGGCCAGTATGGGCCACACAGGGAGACCCTGTCCAGTCACACCAAATGTTTAACTCACCTACCTACTATCGTTTAAAATTCTGTCACCTTGGGAAGGGACTCCTGTTTCCTTCTTTGTAAACCAGCAATGACACTCTCACGGACAGGAGAATACACATAACTATATCTTGTCAATTGCCTGTTTCCTAAATCCATCCCTTAAATGCTTAGGCAAACAGGGCAGGAATACATTTTCACCTAAACAAAACCAAATTTTAGATGTTGAAAAGGCTGATTCGTCTGCCTGCCTTTGCTGCCACCTACTGGTCATACGTGATAAAGCACATATGTCAAGGCTTGTCAACATCTTTTGTTTCTGTTTTTTTGTTGAGACAGGGTCTCACTTTGCAGTCCTAACTGTTCTAGAACTCACTCTGTAGACCAGGCTGGCCTTAAGATCACAGAGATCCACCTGCCTCTGCCTTCTGAGTGCTGGGATTAAAGGAGTGCGCCACCATGACTGCTTTGCTAGCTTCATTTTTCAATGATTTATTTTGGTGTGTGTGTGTGTGTGTGTGTGTGTGTGTGTGTGTGTGTGATGTGTGTACAGGTTCCCGAGGAGGCCAGAAGAGGGTGTCAGATTACCAGGGATTACAGGTTGTGAATTGCCTTCCGTAGGTGCTAGACACTGAACTCAGGTCCTCCACAAGAACAGTCCGTGCTTTCGCTACTGTCCAAGTCTTTCTCTTTGAGCCACGGTCTCTCCATGTAGTCCTGGCTTTCCTGGAATCCTCTGTGTAGCTGGGATGGCTCAGGACTCACAGGGATACAGAGATCCACCTGCCTCTGCCTCCCAGTGCAGGAACTAAAGGCAGGAACCACCACAGCCAGCTGACCTTGAACTTTTGATTTTGCTCCCACACTGAACACCCAGCGTTGCGTGTTTATATCCACACCTCACCAGTTATCTTTCTGTTGCTGTGGTGAATACCACAGCTTGGGGAAGAAAATATTTATTTCAGCTTCCGACTCTTAGGTCACATTCTATCACTGGGGGCCAGCAAGGACAGGCGCTCAAGGCAGGAGCCCGGAGGCAGGAGCTGGTGCAGGAGCCGTGGAAGAGTGCTGCTTACTGGCTTTCTCACCTTTGGCTTGCTTACTGCTTTATTACATAACCTAGGAACACTTGCCCATGGTTGGCACGGGCACTCTGAGCAGGGGTGGGGCCCTCCCACATCAAACATTAATCAAGAAAATGGCAAGCAGACTTGTCTACGAACCAAGCTCACAGAGGCATTTTCTCAATCTCTTCTTCCCACGTGATTTTAACTTGAGTGAAGCTGACAGCAAGCCAGCAAGCAAACACATAAACTAGTCAGCACACACCTACAGTAAGAACCTAAATGCCAAGGATTCTTTGAAAATATATAAATGAAAAATAAAAGGAAAGAACAGAGCGAGGTGGTGGGTTATGCTTGTAATCTCGGCACCTGAGAGGGAGAGGCAGGAGAAAATGTCTTAAATAAAAGCAGTCTGCTTTGGAATTTACTGGTTTCTAGTCAGCCAGGGTTAAGTAGCAAGATCCTATCTCAGAAAACAAAATTAAAGCCAGGTGGGAGTGGTACACTCCTTTAATCCCAGAACTGGAAGGCAGAGGCAGGTAGGCCTCCCTGAGCTGGAGGTCAGCCTGGTGTACAGAGTGCTGTCCAGGACAGTCAGGGCTACACAGAGAGGCCAGTCTCTAAACTCTAAACCAACAAACCAAAGTCACAAGAAAAAAAGAAAAGAAAAAGAAAAAGAAAGAAAGAAAGAAAGAAAGAAAGAAAGAAAGAAAGAAAAAAGCAAAACCAAGCTGGGCATAGTGTAGAATTGTAATTCCAGCACTGGGGAGGCTATCTTCCAGGATAGCCTGGTCTACACACTGAGACCCAGTCTCAAAAGAACCAAACAAACAAGTCAGGTGGTGGTGGTGTGCTCCTTTAATCCCAGCACTCTGGAGGCAGAGGCAGGCAGATCTCTGTGAGTTTGAGGCCGGCCTGGTCTACAAAGTGAGTTCCAGGAGTGGCTCCAAAGCTAAGCAGAGAAAAAACAAAACAAAAAACCAAACAAACAAACAAATAGACACCCCCCCCTCCAAATTAGCCAGTCAGGTAGACATTTCCAGCCCCTTTGTAAACAGGAAACCCTGCCCATCTTTGGCCTGTCTTCCTTCACAGGGGTGTGCATGTGGGGTGTGTGTGTATGTGTGTGTGTGTGTGTGGGGGGGATGAATAGGTGTCAGTGGTGAGGGGGCAGGAGGAGGCTGTCCTCTGCTTTGGCCCACTGTTCTCTCTTTGGCCCACTGCTCTCTCTGTGACGCTCTTATGGCCATGTCTTCTTGTCTTCTTAGGACCTGGAAGTCGGAGACCATCTTCTGAGCAGACACATTTCCTGTGCTAGGCCACTGTGGTTTAAATGTGGGCTGTCCTCCAGGGGATCGTGTATTTGGACATTCAGTCCATCCCCTGCTGTTGGTGCTGTTTGGGAAGGGTGTATGCCTCCTGGGAGGAAGTGAGTCACTGTAGCCTCACAGGTTCCAGGCTCCCCTACTGTGACCAGAGTTCTGTTTCCTGGCCAGGGAAGATGTAGGAAGCCATGTTGTAAACTCATCTCCTCACAGCGAAGGGCCGAGCCCTCTGAGCCTAGAGCCAAAATAAAACCTTCCTCCTTTAAAAAAAAGAATTAAAGACTAATTATGCCAGGCAGAGGTGGGACACGCCTTTAATCCCAGCACCTGGGAGGCAGAGGCAGGCAAATCTCTGAGTTTGAGGCCAGCCTGATCTACAGAGTGAGTTCCAGGACAGCCAGGGCTGTTACAAAGAGAAACGTGGTCTTGAACCCCCACAAAAGATTATTTATTTCATGTTTATGCCTTGCTTGAATAGTATGTATATGTACCACCTGCGTCTTCAGAGGCCAGAAGAGGATGTCAGATCCCTGGAACTGGAGTTAGAGGCAGTCAGGAGTTGCCATGTTGGTACTGGAAACTGAATCCAGGTCCTTTGAGAAAACAGCAAGGACTCAAGTACTCTTAACGTCTGAAGCATCTCGTCAGTGCCCGTTTATTTTTAACTCTGTGCATATGTGTGTGTGCATGTGTGTGCGTGCATATGTGTGTGAATGTGTGTGTGCGTGTGCACATGCGTGTGTGTGCATATGTGCGTGCGCGTGCATGTGCGTGCATGTGTAAGTTAATTGCCCACTACGGCCAGAAGAAGGCGTTGGCTTCTTAGATGTGGCGTAACTGAACCTGGGTCCTCTACAAGAGCTGCCAGCCTCCTTAAGCCTCTTTAACCAGTAAAAACCATCTTTTCAGCACCTCTTTCCTCCTTTTCTTTTCTCTCTCTTTTTTTTTTTTGAGTTTTTTTTTTTTTTTTTGAGACAACGTTTTTCTGTAGCTTTGGAGCCTATCCTGGAACTAGCTCTTGTAGACCGGGCTGGCCTCGAATTCATAGAAATCTGCCTGCCTCTGCCTCCCAAGAGCTGGGATTAAAGGCATGCGCCACCACTGGCTGGCTAAAGATTATTTATTATAGATACAGTGTTCTGCCTGTAGGCCAGAAGAGGGCACCAGATTTCATTACGATGGTTGTGATCCACCATGTGGTTTCTGGGATTTGAACTCAGAACCTCTGGAAGAGCAGCCAGGGCTCTTAACATTGATCCATCTCTCCAGCCATCCCCCTTTTGAGACAGGGTTTCTCTGTGTAGCCCGGGCTATTCAGGAACTTACTATATAGACCAGGCTGGCCTTAAACTCAGAGATCTGCCTGTCTCTGCCTCCTGGATGCTGGGATTAAAGACATACACTGCCACCTGGCTCCGTTTCCTCCTTAGTATGCTTCTTCTTTCTGTATTCTGTGGGAGTAATGGAAAAAATAAAGGACACAGCAGCTTTTGATGTAAGTTGCATCCTTCATCCCGGCATCCAAAGTCACGTTTATTCCCCTTATGACACTGGCTACAAAAAGAACACACCATATTTGACCTGTGCCCTGAAAAAATCATTCCAATTACTCTTGTACAAAGATGGGATTGGGTCACTTTTTCTGTTGTACACACAGGGAAACTGAGGCATGGACAGGTGAAGTAGTTTGCTCTGAGTCAAGCAGTTCCTGCAGCAGGAAGACTACATGTCTACCTGTTCCCTCCCCGTCTGGATGTCAAGTCCACACAGTGACTTACTTTTAGCCCTGCCCTTCCCCAGCCTCTCCAGCAGCTTCAGACAGTTCAGAAGTGCCTGCCCATTTGACAGGCCCGGGCCAAGGAGCACACCATTTTACAGATGCAGAGAACATTCTAGCTCTATCCTTTAGGGGCCATTTCCCCCTTAGGTGTGGGGATTTTATCAGATGACCTCTGCCTTGGACCAGGAGGATGTCATGTTAGCAGCAATCCCGGGGAATGCTGGTAAGCGGGCACGTTTGGGGTCCTCTGGCCTGTGATACGGGGTTTCCTAGAGGACCAGACAAGGGCTTCAAGCACTGTTGCATCCCACTGGGTATTCAGGAGCCTTTGGGCAGAGGAGAGAATCACTTACCTTAAGGTGTTGTGCTGGGCACTCAGCAGTGAGGCGACCAAGCTGTCTGGTGCGGGGACACAGAAAGTCACCCTCTAGCAGCCCAGGAGGTGCTAGGAAGACAGGCACAGAGAGGAGTGAGAGAACCAGGACCATGGAAGGTTCCAGATTCCACCTGGAGTGTCCTGTAGGCTGAGCTCAGTGAGAGAGGCCTGGTGGTTAATAATTGTTGGCAGTAGCTAGAACTACCTGAGAGACAAACCTCTGGGCATGTCTGAGAGGAGTTTTTACATTTGGCTAATCGAGAGGGAAGACCCACCCTAACTGTGGGTAATGGTCATGGGCCGGTCCTGACCCGCCTTAAATGTGGGTGATGGTCGTGGGCTGGTGCTGACCCGCCTTAAATGTGGGTGATGGTCATGGGCTGGTCCTGACCCACCTTAACAACTGTGGTTGCTGGTTGTGAGCTGGTCCTGACCCACCTTAGCTGTGGGTGATGGTTGTGGGCTGGTCCTCAGTGGAATAAGCAAGGAAGCGAGAGAGCACCAGCATTCTCTCTCTGCCTTGTGACTGTAGCTGCCTCCGTGACCAGCTGCCTCTGGTCACAACACTGTCCCTGCTGTGATAGACTGTGGAGGATGGTCAGGGTCATGGGCTGTCCCTAAAGCACTGCCAAGGAGGATGTGGCCACTGGGGGTGTGTGAGGCTTACTTGGCTTACTTATACAAAACAGTTAAGACAAGATGGAGTCACAGTAGCCATTTCAGTTTCTAGGATTGTGAGCCAAAATAACCCCACTCTCTTTTTTGTTAGGGGGAAGACAGGGTTTCTCTTTGTAAGTCTTGGCGGTCCTGGAACATGCTCTGTAGACCAGGCTGGCCTTGAACTTACAGAGATTCACCTGCCTCTGCCTCCCAAGTGCTGGGATTAAAGGCCTGTGCCACCACTGCCCAGCAGCTGATGTTCTTAGCCACCAACTCAAACATTAGTCTCATCTCACTATCTCGGCAGAAATGTTTAACCAAGTTCCTGGTCACTAAGAGGCTGCCAGGTTGGCACAGATTCCTCCCACAGGATGCAGTTGGGTCTCATGGGACAGAGCAAAGCATTGCCGTGTTGGCTGGGCCTTCTTTACCACGAGGAAGGGTGCAGTGCACTCTGGGAAGCTTCCCGGCCTCCAGTGAACCCTGCTAGTCAGTCTTTCCTGGAAGCCATGGCACTCTTGGTCTAGGTATTCTCAGTGGAGTCCTGTCAGCTCCGGAAGCTCAGGTGCCCGCCGCAGACAGGCCACAGGAGCTGGGGTCCCTCCCAACCACCTCCTGACATTTATGAGGTGCTGCTGAAGGGGGCAGCCCCAAACCCTGAAGGAATGTTAATTGGCTAAAGCTGCTGCTCGTGCCTCAGCTTTACCAGAGCTACCAACATCGTGTTTCACTTGTTGGTCTCACAGGAGCCCAGGCTGGCAGCGTGAGCCAGAGGTGGAGAGGGGGGTTTCACAGATGGGCAGGTAGGACCTTCCTCTTAGGGCCAGACTGAGGAGGGTCTGGACAGGGGGTAAAGCCCTCAGAGGTCAAAAGCAAGGTCTGGTGTCTGGTCCAAAGTCATCTCTACCCGGTTTGGCTTTGTAAGCATAGGCAGGTGCACCCCATGTTTATTGAAGGTCATTCACCTTTCTGAGCTGTTCTGAGAGAGGAAGGAGGTACAAGAATTTGAAATGAAATAATCTCAGAAAAGGTGGGGATCGGGTCAGGTTTGAAGACATCTGGGGGTGAGCCGTGTCTGGCCAGGCCGTTCCAGAGAGTCTGTCTTAACACTTACGTGAAGAAGCCAGACCAGAGGTCAGGAGCCCAGGGCATCAGAATCTAGCCTGGAGCCAGTGGGGCTCTTGGGGTAAGTTCTCCTGGAAACACCAGAGTCTGAGGAAGTTAGCTCCTCTGGATCCTGAGGGAGGATAGGATTGAGAGCCAATGGGGAGGCTAGAACTGCTTGTGGTCTCCTTACTAGCTCAGGGCAGCCGCATTCGCTCTGAGCAGCAGGCGACTTCTTGGAATGCCTCAGCCCTCACTCGGGGTGCTGAACAACACACCACTAAGAGGCAGAGGCAGGTGGGCCTCCGTGTGAGATCCTATCTCAAAAAAAAAAAAAAAAAAAAAAGAAAGAAAAAAAGGAAACAGCGCTTGGTGACTTGGTGAGGCACACCTGGGATGCCCTTAGGAGGTAGAGGCAGGAAGGAGGAGCTGAAGTGCCCAGACATTCCTGCGTTCCAGACTAGCAGGATACATGAGAGTCTCAAGACAGAAAACCCTAGATTCAAACTCTCCAGATGAGGAAATATGTGTCCACCCACCCCCCCAAAGAGGGTTTCCTGTGTAGCCCTGGCTGTCCTGGAACTCTCTCTGTAGACCACGCTGGCTTCGAACTCAGAGATCTTCCTGCTTCTGCCTCCTGAGTGCTGGGATTAAAGGCACATACCACCACAGATTGGCTCAGAAAAAAAAAAAAAAACAGAACAAAGACGCTTTTAGACCATCAGAGGTCTTAGGTGTGTGGGCATTGTCCTTGCTTATCTGTTGGAGCATCAGGTGAGTGCTTAGTGCCCCTGGAGGCCACAGAGGGGGTCAGATCCCATGGAACTGGAGTTACAGATGTGAGCTGCCATGTGGGTGCTGGGAACCAAACCTAAGTCCTCTGGAAGCGCAACCATCTCTTCACTCCAACCACGGAACCATCTTGCTGGCTCTGTTCGTTTATTTCAGGCAGAGTTTTGCTCCACTCCACGTCACAAAATGGACTTGAATTCATGATATAGCCAAGGATGGCCTTGAATTTAAGGGCTCTTCTACCACAGATTCTTCTCTGAGATTACAAGTGTGCACCAGTAGCTAAGAACTGAATTCTTTTTTAATTGATTTTTATTGAGCTCTACATTTTTCTCTGCTCCCCTCCCTGCCTCTCCCCTCCCCTTCAACCTTCTCCCAAGGTTCCCATGCTTCCAATTTACTTAGGAGATCTTGCCTTTTTCTACTTTTCATGTATATTAGATCTATGTATGTCTCTCTTAGGATCCTCATTGTTGTCTAGGTTCTCTGGGATTGTAATTTGTGGGCTGGCTTTCTTTGCTTTATGTTTAAAAATCACTTATGAGTGAGTACATGTGATAATTGTCCTTCTATGTCTGGGTTACTTAACTCAAAATGATGTTTTCTAGCTGCATCCATTTGCCTGCAAAATTTAAGATGTCGTTATTTTTTTCTGCTATGTAGTACTCCATTGTTTAAATGTATCACATTTTCCTTATCCATTCTTCAGTTGAAGGGCATTTAGGTTCTTTTCAGGTTCTGGCTATGACAGACAATGCTGCTATGAACATAGTTGAGCATATGTCCTTGTGGCATGATTGAGCATCCTTTGGATATATACCCAAAAGTGGTATTGCTGGGTCTTGAGGAAGGTTGTTTCCTAATTTTCTGAGAATTTACCACACTGACATTCAAAGGGGCTGTACCAGATTGCATTTCCAGCAGCAATGCAAAAGTGTTCCTTTTACCCCACAACTTCTCCAGCATAAGTTGTCATCAGTGTTTTTGATCTTGGGCCATTCTTAGAGTTGTAAGATAGAATCTCAGAGTTGTTTTGATTTGCATTTCTCTGATGATGCTAAGAATATTGAGCATTTCCTTAAGTGTCTTTCAGCCATTTTAGATTCCTCTGTTGAGAGTTCTCTGTTTAGATCTATATTCCATTTTTTTATTGGATTATTTGTTCTTTTGATGACCAATATCTTGAATTCTTTGTATATTTTGGAGATCAGCCTTCTATTTGATGTGGGGTTAGTGAAGATCTTTTCCCATTCTGTAGGCTATCGTTTTGAATTCTTGACCATGTCCTTTGCTTTACAGAAGCTTTTCTGTTTCAGGAGGTCCCATTTATTAATTGTTTCTCTCAGTGTCTGTGCTGCTAGGGTTATATTTAGGAAGAGGTCTCCTGTGCCAGTGCGTTCAAGTTTACTTCCCACTTTCTCTTCTATAAGGTTCAGTGTGGCTGGCTTAATGTTGAGGTCTTTGATTCATTTGGACTTGAGTTTTGTGCATAGTGATAGATATGGGTCTATTTTCATTCTTCTACATGTTTGTTAGGAATTTTCCCAATGTGAGCTCTCTGCCTACGCAAAAATCCAAATCAAGCCAGGTCACAACAAGCCAAATTGAAAATATCCAGGTTTAATGGGATTCCTGCACTCACGGGTGGCCCCAAGGGGCAACCGGGAAGCATGAATGAATGACCACCGACCACTGGGAGGGAGAGGAAAGAGACCAGAGGAGACTTTGGGAGGGAGAGCAGTTTAAATAGACTGGGGAAGTGGCCAAGATTTTGGCAGGCTGTCTTGACACCTCCTCCAGGGAGGGGTCAAGGTTTGACGGGCACAGGGATGGGGCCTCCAAAGATGGAGGCCAGAGACCTGGACTTACAATGTTGATATCCAGTTATGCCAGCACCATTTGTTAAATATGCTTTCTTTTTTCCATTTGATGTTTTTTGCTTCTTTGTCAAAAATCAGGTGTTCGAAGGTGTGTGGATTGATATCTGGGTCTTCTATTCGGTTCCATTGGTCCTCCTGTCTGTTCTTATGCCAATCCCAAGCTGTTTTCAGTACTGTAATTTTGTAGTAGAGTTTGAAGTCAGGGATTGTGATGCCTCCAGAAGGTCTTTTATTGTACAGGATTGTTTTGGCTATCCTGGGTTGTTTGCTTTTCCATATGAAGTTTGAGGTCTGTGAAGAATTTCGATGGGCATTGCATTGAATCTGTAGATTGCTTTTGGTAGGATCGCCATTTTTACTATGTTAATTCTACCTACCCAAGAGCATGGGAGAGCTTTCCACTTTCTGGTGTAAGAACTGAATTCTTAAGAGTTTTCCCACTGACTGGAAGGGGGTGTGTGTAGGATGCTAGACTGACATCCGTCTGAATCGGCTGACCAGTTGAGTAGGGCTGTGGGGTGAACAGAGAGTGGGGATCCCACTCTACCTTCTAGAAATGAAGGTGGATGTGTGGACTAGTTAGAAGGAGCTCACAGCCTGAACGTCCATAAACTCTTTGCTCCTGAGGGCTGGGTTAGGGCGCTAGCTTAGCATGCGTGAAACTCTGGGTTTCATTTCCAACACCTTATAAGTAGGTGTGTGGTGGACCATACCTGGGATTCTAGCACTTGGGAGGTAGAGGTGGCAGGATCCAAAGTTCAAGGTCATCCTCAGTTACACAATAAATTCAAAGCTAGCCTGGGATACACAAGACCCTGTCAAATAAATAAAATGAGACTGAGGACGTGATTTGGTGGTAGAAGGCTTGTCTACCACAAGTGAGGCTCAAGGCTCAGTCCACACCAAAATAAACAACAGCACCACCATCACCAATAATAATAAAATAAAAGTTCAAGATCACCCTTGAACAGAGTGAACTCAAGGTCAGGCTGTGATCCATTAGACCTGAAACCAAACAAGCAAACAAGCAAGCAATCTTCCAGTCTTAAACTCCTAGTGCTGGCTTCTCGATCCAGATGTCACTGGGTATCTAAGGCTCCTCCCTTGATAGGGATCACAGAGCACAGCCTGGGACAGAAGCAGATGAGTTCACGGTCAGCAGAGGGCACAGCTGTGCATCCTGGGAAGCCATGGTGGCCTCAGCGGCAGGGGTGAGAGGGTTCTGTGGTGCTCTGTGTGGCAGGAGGGTAGCCTGAGCGTGCAGCCAGCTAGCACAGGTGAGAGCTGAAAACTGCCGTGTTTATTAATTCAGTAATCGAGGGACCACCAGATAGCTCAGTAGGTCGAGCCTGGTGAGGTGAGCTCCATCCCTGGGATCTACGTGATGGAAGAAGAGAACCAGTTCCCTCAGGTTGTCCTCTGACCTTCAAGTATGCGGTGTGTGTGTGTGTCCACATGCATTTTACTCACACACGAAATAAATACATAAAGACCAAAACAAAACGGTAGCCAGTAGGCTCCTGGGGACTCAGCATGGTAAACACAGTCGGGGACCTTGTCCTCTCTCTGGCGGCTGACGCAGGAGGATGGAGAAATAGTAAACAAAGAGAGAAAGAAACGTCAGTCTGGGAGCAGAGGTGCAGGAGTGCATTCCTGCGTGTGTCTGTGTGCGGGTGTGACAAGCCTGTTTCCACCGTCTGAGCTCCCTCCACATCTGGCGTGGGAAGGACAAGGTCCAGCAATGAGCCCATCATAATCCCGTTTAGTCTTGGTCCCACTGCCGACTACACACACTCGGGAACAGGGTATGGCCCGCTCTCTGCATGACATTTATTTTTCCACGGTGGCAGCAGACGTAAAGGTCGCCTTTGATATCACGTGTCCCTTGCCCGAGGAGACGCACTGAAAGCCCCGTGGAATGCAGACTCTGGGAGCGAGACCGTGGTGATCCACCTCCCGCCCCCCATAAGTGGAAGAATCTTGCGTTGAAGGGCCGTCCCAGGGTCGGCGAGTGTCATTCCGCGCCATACCGGAAGATGGCGCTAAAGGCCAGGGTTAGACAGGTTGGGCTTGGGAAGGGGGGGTCTGAGGACAGAAGCGGAGAAAAGGGCAGGTGTGCAGAGGTCCTTTGCATCTACTTGCATAACCCTCCTAGTATCGTCTTCACCACACTATACAGGTAGGGAAACTGAGGCTCAGAGAAGAGTGTCTGTCTTGAGACAGGCCACCATTTCCTGCTCTGAGTCGTTTTCCGATGTTTCCCAACTTGTGTGTGGCAGGGCCGTTGTCTCAGTCCAGTTAGAAGGATAAAGAGGTGAGAACAGACTGACCTGGGCTTCAGGCTGGCCACCTGTGGGGTCTCTGCTGTGAGCCCAGGGCCAGACCTCCCCGTGTGGCATGAGGTGGTAAGGTCTTGTGGGAGGCCTTTTTTCTCCAGTCCTCTGCTGATCCTCAGCACACCTGTGGTCTCGGACATGGCAGCATGTGCAAGGGTGACTTGTTGCTGGAAGCTCAGCAGCTGCAGGCCTGTGCCTTCCTGTGATTTCCAGTCTCTTCCCCATTCCCACAGCTGTACTCCCCCCCCCCCCAGCTCCTTACGTCCTCAGCTTCTACCAAAGGGGAGACCTCAGTAGTCAGTTACCTGTAACAAGTTCTCCATGGTCTTTCACAGGAAACCAGGGACGGAGCTTAACCTCCAAGCCAACCCTGGGGCTCACACTGGCTCCAAACAGCCCCCTTCTATACCTCTCCCAGAGTACTTTGTACTCTGAGCCCAGCCTGGAGCCCTGGGTTGCTGGGCAGATGTAGTGCCCTCATCCTTGAATTCCACAGACCACCGTGGAGTTCCACCCTGAGCTCCACCCTTGCCTTGTGTGCAGCGATCTCTGCTCCCTTCCTCTCAGTAAAGACAGATGGAAGCCAGCAAGGGGAATAGGGTGACTGAGAGATGGGAGTAGAGGTTGTTTTAGGAGGTTTTCCATGGGGTGTGAGGCTAAAGAAGATCTGGCAGAGGGCATCTTAGAAGGCCTGGGAAGAAGGGTTTAGAGTCAGGGCGAGTCAGGGCAAGTCAGGGCCCACGTCCCAGAACAAGAGTAGAGAGGAAGGAGAAAGGGAGGAAGGAGGGGGAGGGGCACCCCAGAGCCAGGGCCTGTCAGAAAGGCCCGGGGCAGGCAGGGTCTGGATTCTATTCCAGAAGAGGGGAAGGCCTTGCAGGGCTCTAAGTGGAGACGTAGAGACTCCCTTTTGGCTCCAGTCTGTAGCTGAGCCCCCATCCTGACCGCTCCCCTCCTACAGCTAAGACCCTGGGGCTTGACTGGTAGCCAGGGCTGCTGACCCTGGCCCCTGGTCTACAAGGTTAATCCTAGGCCTGGAGCCCAGGAGATTAGCAGGGGGCCTCTCCTTGCTGATAAGCTTCCCACTAGCAGAGTGTTGGGGGAGGAGGTGTCTAGGGGAGAGTGCCAAAGTGAAAGAATTCTAGCCTGAGGGCACCTTTGGGGGCACCCTGTAGGGTGGCAGTGCCTTCCTAGGCGACAACCTGCCAAGTTTACCTTTGCGGTGTGGATTTTTATGGAGCCCTATTTAAAAAAGAGTAAAAGGAGGAGGAGGGTTATAGAGGGGCTGTGGACAGGACCAGGGGCTAAGGCTAGATCACTGAGGTCTGCTGAGCTTTGGCCTTGATCTTCCAC
The DNA here is from genome assembly GCF_014885135.2 of Alexandromys fortis. NCBI lineage: Eukaryota > Metazoa > Chordata > Mammalia > Rodentia > Cricetidae > Alexandromys > Alexandromys fortis. The sequence goes on along the minus strand of NW_026067978.1, from coordinate 6,341,547 downwards.
CTGAGAGGAACCTTAATGGTAGACAAGACAGTCAGCTCCCAGGAAGCAGAGGTTTCAGGGCTGCACTGAGCAGAGCCGTTCCTGCCTCAGGTTTCTCAGGCTTCTGACCTGGTCAGCTTTTCTACACACCTGGTTCAGGCTCCTCAGGGCCTCAGGTCAGACTCAGGAGAAGCAGTGGGTGTCATTGGATGTTGACAGCGGGGGCTGAGCCAGCAAAGGGAAGAGCTCCTCTTGGGGTAGACTCACTCCAGGATCAGGGTCCTGGAGTCAAGATGCCATCTGTCTATCATATACTGCAAATGGGCACATTGTAGGGCCTCAGGATCCGGCTGAGTCTAGAGTGTCCCCAGAAATTGTTAGAATGCAGCTGTGGGCCCCCAGTTCAGAAGCATAGAACCTTCGCTGACCCCCAGTTCAGATGCATAGAACCTTTGTTGGCCCCCAGTTCAGATGCATAGAACCTTCTCTGGCCCCCAGTTCAGATGCATAGAACCTTCGCTGGCCCGAAGTTCAGAAGCATGGAACCTCTGCTGGCCCCCAGTTCAGAAGCATGGAACCTCCGCTGGCCCCCAGTTTGGATGCATAGAACCTTCACCGGCCCTAGACCCTAGGCATCTGGGCAGTTGAAGTACTCACCAGTACCTCAGAGCATAGTCATGGCTGGAATCTGGGGGGCTGAGGGTTCCCTTCTTCCTAGCACAAGAGACTGTGCGTTTGAGGGCCTGGGGCACCATGTGGGAGGAATTCAGTACCCGCATTTACAGCAAGCGGCTCTGGGAAGCATGGGACAAGGCCCAGGGTTTAGGAACGGCTGCGGGTCCTGCCTGAGTCTGGCCTCTAGTATTAGAGTGGGATTTTCAGGTCTCCCTGTCTCACTTTTAGCAAGGACTGCCAGGACTGACCAGTAAGGGCCTGGTTTACTTTAGGAACTTATCCAAGCGGGGCAGTGGTGGTGCATGCCTTTAATCCCAGCACTTGAGAGGCAGAGGCAGGCAGATCTCTGTGAGTTCGAGGCCAGCCTGGAATACAAGAGCTAGTTCCCAGGCAGACTCCAAAGCTCCAGAGAAACCTTTCTCGAAAAACAAAATCAATCAAACAAACAAATAAACAAAAAAACAAAACAAGCTGGGCGGTGGGCGGTGTTGGCGCATGCCTTTAATCCCAGCACTCTGGGAGGCAGAGGCAGGTGGATCTCTGGGAGTTTGAGGCCAGCCTGGTCTATAAGAGCCAGTTTCGGGACAGGCTCCAAAGCTACAGAGAAATCCTGTCTCGAAAAACCAAAAACAAAAAAAAAAAACAAAAACAAAAAAACAAACCCCAACAACAACAACAAAAAACAAAAACAAAAAAAACCCCAAAAAAACAAAAAAAGACAAAACAAAAAAGGAATTTATCCATCACCCAGGGAGACTTTGAATGCCAGGCCCTGCCCTTCCAGAGACCCCCTGGGCTGGTTTGTCAGCCTTCATTTCACCAAGTGGCCTTCTCAGAGCTCCTGCTTTAAGCCTCCTTGAGTGAGTGGTTCTGTACAGTAGGGCAGAGAGGGGTGGTCTGGCCTTAAAGGCTTCTGATATCCCTTCTTCCCTGTGCCCCTGCACAGACTGCTGGCCTAGGAGGTTACATCAGCACAGAGAACCTCCAAGCCTGACTACCTCAGGTCTCTCTGGGTATGTGCCCAGTCTGCAGCAGATGAGTTTAGCAGGCCATACTAAGATGTACTTAACAAGCTGGGCATTGGTGGCACACGCCTTTAATCCCAGCACTCTGGGGGCACAGGCAGGCAGATCTCTACCTGTTTGAGACCAACCTTGTCTACAGAGCTAGTTCTGGGATGGCCAAGGCTACATAGTCAAACTCAAAACCCAACCAAACAACGAAACAACCAACCAACCAAACAAACAAAAAGGTGCATTTAACACAAATTCCCAAGCAGGAGAGACATTGAGACCATCTGGTGGCCTATGAATGACTTTTTTTGTTTTTCTTGGAAAAATGCGGTTCTTGCTTCCATAGATTTTGAAGTTCCAGGGGCCTGGGAGCAAAGTGGCACAGCTGGTAGAGTGTTTGCCTTGCATGCACAAAGCCATGAGTTTGCTCCAGTGCACACTTGTAGCCCCAACATTCTACAGAAAGATCAGGAATTCAAGGTCAGCGTGAGAGAAATAGTGAGTTCAAGGTCAGCCTGGGCTGCATAAATCCCTGCTTTACCCTGGGAATTGGTTGGATAATGATGCTTCGGGCCTAAGAGATGGTTCGGTGGGGAAAGGAACTCACTGTCAAGCCTGATAACCCAAATTCAATCACTGTAGACTCCCCACCCAAATAGGTGAGTCAATGTAATAATAATAATAATAATAATAATAATAATAATAAAAGGATGCTCAACTCCCAGTCAGCTTTGATGGGCCGGTGCTGAGGCAGTCAGTGCTCCTTAGTCTCAGAGGCAAGTGGTTTGGAAGAACCAGTGACCGGGAAAGAGCTGGGTGACAGAAGGGGTAGCTGTCTGGGAACAGTGCTTTCACTAGGTCTATGCTGGTAGCAGAGGCCACTTGCTACCTGGCAGTTCATGCCGGGTTATACACAGGACACTCACACACATCCTCACTGGGCCATGAGAGGGCGACACAACAATCACTCCAGTTGGGGAAACTGAGGCTCAGGGCATGAAGGCTCTTTCCCTATTGCTCACTGAGAGAAGAGGTAGAGTCGGGATTTGGGGGGGAATCTGGGTACAGTCTGGAATATGGACCTCTTTATGCTCTCTTTTCCTCAGGAGACGGTCACCTCCCTGAGGGGCAAAGAGAGAGGTTTAGCCTCCGTCTGGACGCCTGTCCAGGGCCGTTTCTCTCCTACCATTCTTTCTCTGCTGCTGGCAAAGGTGTGAAGCCGCAGGCACATCCCAGGAAGGGAGGGAAAGCTCAGGGGCCCCTTGGTGGCTGCAGGCGGCCGGCCCCGGTGCCAGGGCAGACTCGGTGTCACCACTGTGATTGGTAGACTAAACAGCTGAGCGGAGCCGGCCTCCTCCTCGCTGCTGCCTTTCGCCAGGGCGGCCGGCAGGCTGGGGGCCTTTCAAAGCCCGGGTCCCTGCCTGCTATCTCCTCATCAGGCCGAAGCATTTAGCCACTTTCTTCAAACACCCGGCCAGGGCGTGATGGTTAACGTCAAATCTGGCAGCGCGTCATAACCTATAGGGCTGGGACATTTATCACGGCCTGGGCCTCAGGGGACTTCAAAGGAGCCAGGGGTGGGGGTGGGAAGAGGCTCTGGTGGGACCCGCCCTCTGCAGGGAGCAGCAGATGGCTTCAGAGTTGCAGGGATCTGCTGGTCAGCCCCAAACCCTACGGGGATGATACTAAAAATCCATTATAACAATGGCCGTTATGTACTGTGAGCCCCCCTTCAGGGTGCCGTGTGCTTTTTATTTCATGTAATGCCCACTGATAGGCACCCATTTACTGTTAGGGCGTTAAAAACATCTTAAGAATAAATTTTTATTTTTAATTATGCATCTGAGTGAGGATGTGTGACCATGAGTACAGGTGTCCTCAGAGGGCAGAGGCATCAGATGTCCCTGGAGCTGAAGTTACAGGTGGTTGTGGGCTGCCTGATGTGGGTACTGGGACCTGAACTCAGGCACTGTCACGCAATAGCAGGTAAGCTCTTACCTGGGAGCCATCTCTCCAACCCCCATTGCTCTGTTTTTATAGTGCACTCAGGTACCACAAAATGGGGCTAGGAGAGGTTAAGTTGCAGTTAAAGTTACAGAGCTATTGATGGAAACATTATGGACATAACTCTTATTAGCTGTCATTCACAGTGTGATCTCTGTGCACTAAGAATTTTGCATATCATCCTCCCCTTCCCACAGGACATGAACACTATTTATTTATTTAGGGTTTTTTGTTTGTTTGTTTGTTTGTTTGTTGGCTTGCTTTTTTGGTTTTGACACAGGATTTCATGTATCCCAGCTTAGCTGCAAACTTTCTGTGTAACTGAGGTTTGAACCTCTGACCCTCCTTCCTCCACCTTGAGAGTGCTGGGTTCACAGGTATGGCCTACTGTATTCAGTTTTCTTGCTCATTTTATTTTATTCTATTGGTTTTTGTTCTTTATTTTTCTTTTTTCAAGACAGGGTTTCTCTGTGTAACAGTCCTAGCTATCCTGGAACTAGCTCTTGTAGCCCAGGCTGGCCTTGAACTCACAGAAATTCTCCTGCCTCTGCCTCCCGAGAGGGCTGGGATTAAAGGTATGCACCACCAACACCCAGTTTTATTTTATTCTTAAAATTTTTATTATATTGTGGGGGTGGGCACATGTCTGTCAAGGGCAAAAGGTCTGTGCTGGGAGCTCACCAGGCAGCTGCTGTCCACACTAAAGCCGGGTACCACTAAGCCTGGCCCCCCCGAACATACTCAGAGCCATGAGGTCATCTGCCCACCCATCCACCTATCCACTTACTCATCCATTCATTCCACCCACTCTCCCACCCATCCAATCATCATTTATCCACCCATCAACACGCCAACTCATTACACATGTTCCGGGGTCCTCTTAAAATCCCACCAGGAGAGGCATTGGAGAGTTATTGGCCAGATCCGTTCTCAGTCTGAAAGGTGGCTGGGTGTGGGCGATGGGGTTCAGAACGTCAGACAATAGTGTGTTACCACCGTTCACCAAGTCTCTTTTCTGGGAAAGATGCCCCTAGACACCATAGATTATTAAAGGAACATCCTAATGCCCATGAGTGGGCTATCTGCTTAAAAGTTGTTGATCAGGGAAACCTGGGAGGCTCCAACACAATGCAGGCTATCCATGCTCTTGGTTGCCCACTACAACTAGATGGCAAGAAATTACCACCTTCCAGGTGGTGGTGAAGCATGCACTCAGGAATCAGAGGCAGGTGGATCTCGGAGTTTGAAACCAAAGTGAGTTCTAGGATAGCCAGGGCTACACAGAGAAGCCCTGTCTCAGGGAAAAGAAAGAAAGAAAGAAAGAAAGAAAGAAAGAAAGAAAGAAAGAAAGAAAGAAAGAAAGAAAGAAAGAAGGGAAGGGAAAAAGAAAATAAAAGAACTCACCACCCTATCACTGGAGCCTCCATGTGTTCTAGGACATTGAGGAGTCAAGCTGAAAGCGACTTGGAAACCTCTCTGCTGACCCGCTTTCACGGTGCTAGACGATGCTGTCCAGGCTGCTAGGAGAATTGTCACCGGTAGTCACCTGTGGAACCTGTGTGTTACAGTACCAACTTGCCAGGTAAGATGTGTCAGTTGGTGTGATATTTGCATGACTGTTTGGGTTGTAACTAGGTGCTTTCTCAACAGATTTGCAGTCTGTCACAGGATGGAATTTGTGCTTAAGTGCTGCAGACTTGGTCAGAAGTCTATGGCTAAGAAGGCCATAGGTCCTAATAGGGAAACTACTGTTGTTTTACTGAGTGGATGTGACTTGCCTGTCAAATCACCTTCTGAACATTGTTTATGTCCCTAGACAGTGCTCCTGTCAGCCCCCTAGTGGTGGTTTCACTCACATGACTCTAAGTGCTGTTGAGTCCTCAGTCCCAAATAGGACATCTGTATCATCCTCTTCAAGGTTCAATACGCGTGGAGGAAGAAGAGGCAGAAGGAATGTAAGGACCAGAGGAAGGGGGCTTGTGTTGGGCGTGACATGGTTGTTGCTCTTATGAACTCACACCAGGTTGTGGTTGCACAAGATTGAGCCCATCAATATCCTGTCTTGGAAGAGTGGGGAGAGAGGTTCCACCCTGCCCTGAGGATTTGTAGGCAGTTAATGGTTGCTGGGTGGGGGTGGGGGGGGAGACATCTTATTCAGTAATGTAAAGACTGGTAAGGCGTCCATGCTCCTGTAAATAATCCTTATCCAAGATCCTGTAAACAGTGCTAATGAAGCTCACTGGGGCATGGAAAAACAAAAGGATAAAAACAGAAGAGGGGGAGAAAGGCAACCAGTGGGAGGGGAGGGGGACAGGAGAGGAAGGGGGGAATGTGATGGAAATACTGTACATGTATGGAAATCACAATGAAACCCTTTATTGTGTGTAATGTAGTCTAATAAAAACAAATAAAATGCAAAATAATTTTGTTATATTACTATTATTATTATTATATTGTTGTTGTTGTTTTAGAGGCAGGGTTTTTCAGTGTTACAGCCCTGGTTGTCTTGGCACTTGCATTGCAGACAACCAGGCTGGTCTTGAACTCGCAGAGATCCATCTGCCTCTGCCTCCAGAGTGCTAGGGTTAAAAGTGTGTGCCATCAAGGCCGGCTTTTAAAAATAATTTTAAAAGAAAGAAGAAATAATTCACTTCCCTTTCCAGCTTCAGCGCCCATTCTTCACCCACCCACCATCTTTCTTTCTTTCTTTCTTTCTTTCTTTCTTTCTTTCTTTCTTTCCTTTCCTTTCCTTTCCTTTCCTTTCCTTTCCTTTCCTT
>NW_026067978.1:6325567-6334693 GCF_014885135.2 Alexandromys fortis | reverse complement strand
AATTATTAAATCTACCTTTAAACTAAAAAGTAACTTCTAGACTCAAATATTTTACATAAGTATTAATTCTTGGATATTTATACAAATTTAAGGTTATTTTTGTATTTTTGTTTGTTTGTTTTTGGTTTTTCGAGACAGGGTTTCTCTGTGGCTTTGGAGCCTGTCCTGGCACTAGCTCTGTAAACCAGGCTGGTCTCGAACTCACAGAGATCCACCTGCCTCTGCCTCCCGAGTGCTGGGATTAAAGGTGTGCGCCACCATCGCCCGGCGCAAGCACTCTTACTTACCAAGCCTTCTCTCCAAGCCCTAAGCTCCATCTTGGTTGGAGTTTCTTGTGTAAAGTTGCACCTGCATCTCCACCATCAGCTCCCAAGCTCCTCAAGACCATCATGAAACACCAGGCTGCTATTGGCGGAGTGCTTAGCTGCACCCTTGGTGTTGGGCTCAGCACACACATTGTCTGTTATTCTATGGTATTTATTGCTCAAAATACCCGGAGTGGGACCAATGTTGTCCCACCAAAAAGGTGTGCTCCCTTTACCCCCAGGATTCAGGTTTTGTAATCTTGGTCTTTATCAGTTCAGATACTCTCATTTCACAGAAGAGAACACTGAGGCCCAGGCGCTGAAGTGACTTCTCTGTGTTAGCTGCTAGTGGGCGCCAGAACTGGGACTTGAATCCTGGCACTTGAATGACAAAGATCACCCTTAAGCCCTACCTGAACTGTGTTCCTGTGTTTGTGGATCCACGGGAGGCCTGGGGGAGAGAAGGAAGGATGTGTACATGATGAAGGCCATGATTTCACAGCCCTGGTGTAGCGTGTCAGGATTTGAACCTCCACTGCTAAGGGTTTTCTAAATTTTATAACCTTGGCCTTCAGAGATTTGGTTTCTGCTTTGCATTCCAGGGGTCTGGTCTGTAAAATGGGTGTGGCCACCTTACCCTGTCATAAGTGTGCTATGTAGTTTAAGGATTGTTTGTGTGGGCTGGGCTGATGCCTGGCCCACAGTCAGCACTCACAGAGGTCAACTGTTTATTCAGTTGAACGAGGATGGCAGCCTTTTGCTGGGGTGTGTGACTGAGTGGTGAGTCTGTGCTTGGTGTGCATAACATTCTCAGCAACACATGCATACATACACCACACTCACACATGCACATATACCACACACACACACACCACACAACATCACACACACATCACACACAAAGCACACATACACACACCACACACACCACACACATACCACATACCACACACGCATACCACACACACTACACATACAGACACACCACACACAGACACCACACACATCACACACACATACCACACACGCATACCATACACACACACCACACACACATATATACACCACACCTACTACACACACACACACACACACATACATACAACACACCACACACACACACCCACACACACACCATGAGCTTGCTGGAGATTGATCCCAGGCCCTCATGCCTGCAAGAAACATATTTACCAATCGAGACATCTTCACATGTCAATTTTTTTTGTTTCATTTTATACTGACAATGGCCGTCCCTAAAAGTGCTTCAACTTTGGTCTGCACAGTCTGTAAACTGCTACAAGCCTGCAGGAAGGGCACCAGGGTCAGCTGTGGCTTCAGAGAGACTCACCCCTGGGGTGAGGGGCAGAGAGGGCTAAGGCATATACACTGCCTCTCCCTTGGGCCTCTGGAGTTTTGAGGGCTTCTCTGGAAGTCACCCCAGGATTTAGAGGCAGATGCTGAGTCTACTAATCTGTAAACAGGGCCTTTCACCTGAGGACAGGGTCATGCTGTGATCCTCTCCCTGACTGCTGCCTGGGTCCCAGGTCCCTCCCTGTTCCTTCAGCGGCCCCTGGTTCTTTACTTACTGACTCTAGACCCCCTTGGCCTAGATGCTCCTGCTGGCTGCAGTCAGGCCCTGCTCTTCCATAGTGAGGCCCTGCCCTGGAGTGTCCTGGGTTAAATTCTGCCTCAAAGGCTGGCTCATTGTGTCTGTCTGGGAGCCTCAGGGTCTCCATGTATTGAACTACATTCTCCGTCAGCATGGAGCTGACCAGTAGGTGTGAGTGCATGAAATATCCCTGCTCTTGACTGCAGAAGTGACTGGAGCTGCTTCAGTCTCCGGCCTCGACTTCCCTCAGTGACGGATTGGAACCTGGAATTGCATCCTGAATAAACAGACCATTTCTTTCCTCGATTGTTTTTCTCACAGCAATAGAAATGGAAATTAGACACCATCCCAAAACAATTGTTTCCATAGAAAAAGTCACCCTATTGGCTCCATTATTTATTTGTCCGTCCATCCATCCATCTATCTATCTATCTATCTATCTATCTATCTATCTATCTATCTATCTATCTATCTATCTATTCTTTTTTGGTTTTTCTTTTTCTTTTTTTTTAAATGTTTTAAAAAATATTTATTTATTATATATACAATATTCTGTTTGTGTGTATGCCTGCAGGCCAGAAGAGGGCACCAGACCCCATTACAGATGGTTGTGAGCCACCATGTGGTTGCTGGGAATTGAACTCAGGACCTTTGGAAGGGCAGACAATGCTCTTAACCTCTGAGCCATCTCTCCAGGCCCTCTTTTTTTGGTTTTTCAAGACAGGGTTTCACTGTGTAGCCCTGGCTGTCCTGGAACTCACTTTGTAGACCAGGCTGGCCTTCAGCTCACAGAGATTCGCCTGCCTCTGCCTCCCGAGTGCTGGGATTAAAGGCGTGCGCCATCACTGTCCCACAATCTCAGATTTCTTAATTTCAAGACACAACCAAGCCACAGTGACTGTCATGTGTCAGTGTTACTTTTACTGTCGTGGCATTAGACCTGACCAGAAGTCACTTCAGGGAGGACTGAAGTGGGAAGGCGTGGGGGCAAATGTAGGAGGAGGCTGCTGGTCACAGGGCATCCACAGTCAGGATGCAGAGACTGGATAGAAAGCAGGAGCAGGCTGCAAAGGCTGTAACGTCTGTCCCTAGTGACACACTTCCTCTAGTGCTCACTCCCTAAAGGTCCTACAACCCTCCCAAAGTGCATGGGCTCACGGCACACACAAAGTACTATGCATTGGGCTTTTTCTCCTACAGAGACTGTCTGGCAGCCCAGCTTGGGGAGCCCACAGCGGGTGGTGGGCACAGGATGGACTATGGGCTTGGGGCTCTGTGGGAGAGCCTGTTCTGCTGGTCCTTGCCAAAGTTAAGTCCTTGGCCTTGAAGGCAGGTAAGCATGGTGAGCCTGGAAAAGGAGGGAGGCCCTGACACCTGATGCACAACCCTGGCTAATGTGGGGGGAGGGAGGGATAGAGAAGGGCATAGCTCCCAGAGGCCATGGTCTGAGGGCCCTGGCTACTCTGGTTCCTTCACTCCTGTCTGTGTTTTCCTCATTTCTTATTGTCACTGTGCTGGGGACTAGAGAGACAGATAGCTTCCTCTCTTCAGTGGGAAGGGACCAGAAAGATTAAATCAAGGTGTTTGATGGTTGCAGTGTGGAGGGGAGTTGGCTGTGACACTCTGGGAAGGAGCCCCCCTTTCAGGACAATGTGCTTGGGAATCACTTGGTCCATCACACAAATAGGGAAACTGAGTCCCAGGTAGGAGCTTCTCATGGGCCCGTCCTGTTGTCCTGTCCCCAAAGTTTGTATTTATTCTTGACCTTCTTTCTTGGAGATGGGGATTTTTCTCACATGGGCATTGTCTCGATGGAACCAGGAGGAGGAAGATGGGACCAACACCATTAAGGGCAGACTGTTCTCAATACACCCATATAATTGTGTGACGTGCCCCTGTATACCACAGTGCACAGATATATGCAATGAAACTTGAAATAACTTTAGTGGTTTTTTTTGTTTGTTTGTTTTGGATTTTGATTGTTTGAGACAAGTCTCTCTATTATAATTGTGTGAAGTGCCCCCGTATAACACAGTGCACAGATATATGCAATGAAACTTGAAATAACTTTAGTGGGTTTTTTGTTTGTTTGTTTTGGATTTTGATTGTTTGAGACAAGTCTCTCTATTATATATATAGAGAGAGCTGGCTGTTCTGGAACTCTCTATGTAGACCAGGCTGGCCTGGAACTCACAGAAATATGACTGCCTCTTCCTCCCAAGTGCTGGGGTTTAAAGTGTGTGCCACTATGCTTGGCCTAGGATTTATTTTAGAAGCTTGCAGGTAGGTATGTGTTTGTGACTACCAGTGCCTGAAGAAGCCTGAATCGTCTGATTCCCAGGAGCTGGAGTTGTAGATGATTGGGAACCATCTTACATGGATGCTGGGAGCTGAACCGAGGGCCTGTCTAAGAGAATCAACTTCTCTTAACCTCTGAGACATCCCACTAACCCTAATTCATATTTTATTTTTAATTATGTGTATGGATGTATGGGTCTGTGCCTGTGTGAGGCTGTGTTCATGAATGCAGTACCAAGAAAGGCCAGGAGAGGAAGCCAGAGTCCTGTGGAGTTGGCCTTAGAGGCAGTTGTGAACTGCCTACACAGTGCTGGGAAACACTGGTTTGGGTCCTTGGCAAGCACAGTAGGTATTCTCAGCCATCCCTCCAGTGTGCCCCTCTCCTTTAAAACAAGCAAACAAATAAACGAATGACTTTGCATGTGCTTTGGTGGCTCTGGGACCCCCTCCCTCCAGCTACAAGCTGAAAATTTGGGAACAACCTGGGATAACTTCTTGCCAGATGAAAGCACAGACATCTCCACTTCCTGGGAGTTTATTCGTGCCACAACAAAGGAGATTTTTTCTCCCCTTTTCTATGGTTTTCCATGTGGTCCTGGGCGGATGTGGAGTTGGTGATACTGGGCGGAAAAGCCGATTTTTCACGGACTCAACGGCTACTCCTGTCTGCCATCCTGAGAGATGGATATATATGTGTGTGTGTGTGTGTGTGTGTGTGTGTTGCTGTGGGAGGACATGTGAGCAAGACATGCTTCAACCCAGTCCCAGAATGGGCCCTCTCTCTCACTCCTTACTGCGTTTGAAGCCTGCAGGAGGGCGGATGGCCGCCTTTCAGGAGATGCCGAGCCGAGGTGTTTCTCTCCAGTCAAGGACTCTGAAGCTTTGTGGCCTAGACGCTAACGCTATGATCGAAGCATGGCCATCCGCTATACTCATCTATTCGTTATTGGTAAGCGATTCCTTCAGCTCTCATTTCTAGCGTCCCTGGTGGGCCCTGAAGGGCTGGGAGCTTATGGTAGGACCAAACCTCTCACCTTATGACCAAGAAACCTGGAAATGTGAAGAGGTCTGGGGTCCCACAGTTCCTTTCAAGGGACCGGTGATCTCCACGTCAAGGTTCCACCACCTCCTCGTAGTGTCTCCCTGGGACCATGTCTTATCAACGCATGGCTTTTGGGACCACTTTTCTAAACCACAGCAGGCCACCTCCGGCCTTCCTTTTCCTCCCGTGATACAGTTAATCAAACATTTACTAAGTGCCGCCTGTGTTCTGGTCGCAGTGGCAGACCCTCAGCCCTGGCTCTCCAAGCCACACGGTAAGGAGGTTCTGTGGGAGCTTTGCTCCAGGGAGGGAGCTTGTGTTCTGTTCTGTTTGGCTGTCGGTGTGGAGGGGCCTTTGAATTCTCTCAGTGATTGCGGTGGGTTTGCGTTGCACATGTAATTCGGAGGTGAAGTCAGTGTAACCAAATCCTGCGGAGAGGGACCTGCCTTAGCGTGCCTGGAGGCTGTGGAGGGTGGGTGAGGCAGAGAGACGAGGCAAAACTGAGCGCTTGTGTGAGCGCACAGGCGTGTGTTCACTGGCCGTGCAAGGGTATCATGTAATTCAATGACACAGTCTCTGTTTCCAGAAATGGATTCCAGGCCACGGCATCCACTTCCTGAAGTGATCCTGGTACTTGTCCTAAGATTAAATGAAACTGGCAAATGGCAGGGAGAATTGAATAAAGATGGCTGCTGGGGTTCGCCTTTCTCTTTCCAGACATTGGCAGCGCCTTGTAGCACTTCAAGGCGAGTGGTGGTTCTCCTCTTGCCTCCTCAGGGCGGAGGCCATGTTCAGCAACCCACAGCTGCAAGCAGACGTCTCGGGTATCACGGTCATTTGCTCTTAGCTTTCAGTATGAACAGACCTTCAGTGCCCTTCTGCCTGCTATTATCTTTTGGCTTTTCAAGACAGGGTTTCTCTGTGTAGCCCTGGTTATCTTGTAGACCAGGTTGACCTAGAACTCACAGAGATCCTCCTGCCTCTGCCTCCTGAGTGCCAGGATTAAAGGTGTGTGCCACCCCTCCCTGGCCTGCTGCTTTCTTTTTAAAGATTTTTCAATTTTTATTTATGTGTGTCTGTGGGTATGTGCACAGGCGTTCGGGTGCCCCTGGGATGCTATAAAAGGGCATTGGATCCCCTGGAGCTGAGGCTACAGGCAGCTGTGAGTCGCCCAACATGAGTGCTCGCTGGTCCTCTCCAACCCCTCTGATTCTTTTGGCCACGTATTTAAAATTAAAGATAAAGCAAAATAATAGACAAGCAAGCTGGTCATGATGGCTCACACCCACAATCCCAGCAGCAGGGAGGAGTAGCATGAGTTCGGGGCTAGCCTGGGATATAGAGAAAGACACTGTTTCAAAAAAAAAAAAAAAAAACAAAAACAGAAACTAAAGCTCGCGGCTAGAGAGGTGGTTCAGTGAGTCAGAGCACTTGTGGCACAGACCTGATTACCTGACTCTGGTCCTCAGAACTCACAGCAGAAGGACGGAACCACTTCCCGGAAGTCCTCGGATACGTTTACTTTCTCACACATATGTTATACAACACACGCAAATAGATAAATAAATGAAATGTTAAACAACAACAACACCAGAAACAACCCACAACAGACTCCATCAAAACAAAACAAAACAAAACAAAATGCCAGTACTTTAATGCCAGTACTTAGGAGGCTGAGGTGGGTGAACCTCTGAGTTCAAGGGCAGCCTGGTCTACAGAGGGAGTCCAGGACAGCCAGGGCTACACAGAGAAACTACGTCTTAAAAACAAAACAACAATCAAACAAATCCCCAGACACAGGAGGGCACGATGGCATACCCATGTAATCTCAGGATTTGAGAAATGGAGACTGGAGACTCAGGAGTTCCGGGCCAGCCTGGACTACATGAGATCCTGTCTCAAACAGCCAAACAAGAGACCTTAAAGATGGCTGAGCCGTTTAAGGGTGCTCTCTGTTCTTCCTGAGGACCGAGTTCAGTTCCCAGCACCCATGTCAAGAGGCTCCCAGCTGCCTGCATCTCCAGCTCCAGGGCATCTGATATCCTTTTCTGGACTCTGTGGCATCTGCGCTCACGTGCACAGAGCAATATATTTATTAACAACTAAAAGTTTAAAAAAGTCAGGTATGGCGACACATGCCCTTAATTCTAGCAATCAAGAGGCAGTGGAGGATAGGTCTCTCAAACTTGAGGCCAGCCAGAGCTACACGGTAAGACCCCAGACTCAAGATAAATAAATAAATAAATAAATAAATAAATAAATTAATTAATTAATTAAAAACAAAACAAAACCCACAACCTTAAAAGTCAACAAAAAGAAAGATCAAGAACAAAGCTGGCTACTGACACTGTGTCTCAGGGGTAGGGTTGCTCCAGGTGTACAAAATCGTGGGTTCCATTTCTAAGACTAGAGGAAAGTGTTTTTAGGGGCAAGTTTCGCTTAATCTTATGCTCTACGCTATTTTTCTGATATTTGGCTTCATACAAAGCAGGCAAAAACAAATACTCATATATCACAAATGGGTCTCTAATGAGTCCTCCTGTTAAAGCCAAACCACTTCTCTAGATATAGAATGTCCTACAGCATCCTTGCTGACATGCGGAGGTAGGGCCCAGCCATAGCTGGTCACCCCTGCTGTAGGCTGCGAGCCACAGGAGGACGCCGTGGACTCTGGAGGCATGTGGCCAGAGCTCACGAAAGGATCACTGTTGGAGATGTGTTTTTGCTTGTTTATTTTTGTTTTTGTCTTTTGAGACAGGCTTTCTCTGAGCAGCTCTGGGTGTCCTGGAACTTGCTCCATAGACTAGGCTCACCTTGAACTCAGGGATCCACATGTCTCTGCCTTCTAAGTGCTGGGATTAAAGGTGTGTGCTACTGCTGCCTGGCTGGAGGTGTATTTTTGTTGAGGGTAGAGATGCCCCTTCTGTGAGAAAACAAGGGCTGTGCGCTATGGGATTTATAAGGCCTGGGGCCTCTGCAGCTTTGACATGGTCTGGCAGACATCCAAGACTCAGGAGGGAAGGAATCCCATGCTGCATTCTTCTGACCCAACATCCACTGGATGTTTATTTGCCCCTGGGAGAGGTTATCTCATTTGACAGGCAGATCCAGCGCCAGGCCTCCATAGCTGAACCCTGGCTGCGGTGGGTTGAGGAAAGTTATGAGTGTGTGTGTGTCCCCACACGTGTGTGTGCAAATACAGATGGTGTGTATGGTTTGGAGGGAGGATGCTTGGCATCTGAGGCTACAGTCTCCTTGGATGCCGGCATCTCTGTAGCCACACCCTGCCGATGAACGATGGGGGGTACTTCATGTGAGGATGCTGAGGACCGAAGAGACTTGCCTTTTCCTTTGCCTACTTGCGCAGCCTTACAGCTCATTTCCCTGTTCTGAGGACAAGTTTATTGGACAGTGGACCCCTCCCAATGTACCTCACTTCCTAGGGACATTTGGTTCTTTTCAATTAGGGTCTTAAGAAAGTGTACATTTCAGCCAGGCGGCGGTGGCGCAAGGCTTTAGCTGAGCGGGCTGCCTGCTTTGTCTCCCCAGTGCCAAGATTAAAGGCATGTACTTCTGGTTTGTTTTTGATTATGTGTATACATCTTTGTGTGTGTGTGTGGTGTGTGTGTACCTGGGCGTGCAGGTGCCCGTAGAGGCCAGAAGAGGGCGTTGGAGTCCCTGGATTTGGAGTACTAGAAGTTTTGAGCCTTCTAATGTGGGTGCCGGGAATGGAAGTCAGGGTGTCTATAAGCACAGTAGGTGCTCTTGTCCACAGGGCTATTTGTCCAGTCCCTCTCTCCTCTCCTCTCCTCTCCTCTCCTCTCCTCTCCTCTCCTCTCCTCTCCTCTCCTCTCCTCTCCTCTCCTCTCCTC
>NW_026067978.1:6321067-6324385 GCF_014885135.2 Alexandromys fortis | reverse complement strand
CATATGTATGTAGAGCCAGGGTTTCTCTGTGTAACAGTCTTGGCTGTCCTGAGACTCTCTTTGTAGACCAGGCTGGCTTCCAAATCCCTGAGATTCGCCTACCACTGCTTCCCAAGTGCTGGGATTAAAGGCGTGTGCCACCACTGCCTGGTCTTCAACTTATTAACTAATGTGTGTATGCGTGAGTGTGTGTGTGTATGCCCACGTGTTCATGGAGGCCAGCAGAGGGTACTTTCTGAGGCTGAGGATGAGGATGAAAGGACATGACATACACACATGAAAACATGATGACGCTCACTACAATGTATGATTAATACATATTAAGAAAACTTAAAACTAGAACACGGTGGCTCCAACCCTGTGTTTCAGAAAGTGGCACTGGAGGAGTGGGGAGAAGTCAGTAACTGTAATTCAGCAGAGTCTTAGAACATGTACAGGCTTGAACTGAAGGCTCTCTGCCTGGGGACACCAGAGGGGGAAGGGCATCAGGGAACTGAAGTGACCAGAGTCCATCATCCCCATTAACACAGCACCTAGTCATGTACCCCACGGCGTCAATCCCACTTGTAGAACCTCAAGTGATGTGTGCTTTGGAGGAATATCCTTGGAGAGCCACCTCAACCAGTGTTTATTGAGTTCCAGGCCTGGGACAGACACTCGTTCTCATCTCTAAAGGAGAAAAGGAGGTTTGAACACCTAGCAAGAACACAGAGCTGGGCTCATGGACAGGACTGTCTGAGCTGAACTATCTTCAGGGACAAACAGAGAAACTGAGGGCCGGGTGGGGAGGAGCTTGGCCCTACAGCACAGGAACGTGGTAGCGGGAAGTAGAGTAGGACACAGGATGCAGGTCTTCCAGTCCATTCTCAGTGCCCTCAGTGGGATCCCAAGACATCATCAGGCCCTTGTCCCCAGTCTCAGAAAACCATGGAGGCTCTCTGCTGCCTGCAGGGTGTTCCTTCCCCTTCCCGGTCAGCTCTACCCACCCCTTTTCTACCCTGCACCTGAAGAGTCAGTGTCTGTAGCAATTGCACCCAGGTGGCTCTCTGAGAGTGGAGGGGACCTTTCTTGTTGACAATTTCCCATCTCCCCTTCTTCCAGCCCTGGGGAAAGGCTCTGCTGTGTCCCAAACCTTTCCCTCCAGTGTAAGCGCCTCACCTGCGCCCCTGGCTGGAGGTGTGCAGATGCTATCTCGGGCATGAACTGACTCATCGCCATGACATCTCACCCTGATGGGCAGGAAAGTGGTGGAGAGCCACAGTTTTCCTGGGGCAGGGACATACCTCAGCTGTCCCAGGGCAGGGCTGCAGGAAGGCAAGGACCTCCACACCAGTTCCCTGCAGAGAGAGAAGTGTCTCCATGCATGCTTTTGTGTGGGTAGGGCTAGGTACTCAATGCAAAGACTTTCAGGAAATGTTGGGAGCACATTCAGGGGAAGAAAAATGATACAGGCTTGTGTTTTTTTTTGTTTTTTTTTTTTTTTTTTTGGGGGGGTAGTCTTTGTGGACAGCGTTCTAACTCCAGGAGGTCCCCTTAATTCAAGACTCTCTGGATGTTTGAGTCAACTATCTTTCCACAACAGAGCAGAGGTAAGAGAGGGGATCTGAGGCCAAGTGGATGCAGGAGTTGATGTAAACATGGAAATCTCAGCCTACTATACTTATTTTCTCAGCTTAAGATATACCTGATTGAAAAAAAAATACTTTAGAAAATAACAAAACCAAACCAAGCTTTAAAATTTTTGATGCTCTGTTTGTTTATTTCTGAGACTTTTCTCTTTGTTCCAGGGTGGCCTGAAAGTTACTTTGTAACGAAGAACGACCTCAAACTATTGACGTTTCTGGCTCTGTCTCCCAGTGCTGGCTTGGCAGGTGTATGCCATCATGCCTCTGTGGCCAGCTTATGTGGTTCTGAGGCTTGAAGTCAGGGCCTCATGCAAGCTAGACGAATACTCTACCACCCAAGACATCCCCAGTCGAGTCTTTGTTTAAATATCTGGTTTCTGCTACTTGCTAGCTCGATGGTCCTTCAACCTTCCGTCACGCAACTTCCTCTTCCACCATATGGGCCGCTGATGACCCCAAAGCTGTTTTGAGAGTTGAAGGAAGGTATAAACGTGTCTTGGGAAGTATTAGTTTCCTTCCCCTGTTACATGGAGGGTGAAAGTGAGCCAGCTACCCAAGGTCACCTGTCTGGTTGTAGGGTCATCTAGATCAGATGCGGCATCCCAGGTATCGAGCACCTGCGACAGGCCCGTGCACTGTGGTAACCCAGGGAGCAGCTGCTAGCTGGCCAGGTGTGATTATCACCTTCCTTCCAGATGAGGCTCAAATGATGCCATCTGTTGTTCAGGCTGCACAGGTGCGGAAGCAGTGAGCTGGGATTCCAGGAAGCTTGACTCCTAATCAGGACAGGGTTTGTCAAGCTGCAGTGTGGGGTGGGGAAGGGGGGGGTGGGGGTCTGGGAGGGGCTTGAGGGGGTAGAGGGAGGATTGATGGTCCCATCCCTGGCCTGTTTCTGAAAGCAAGATGATATGGAACAGGGATGTGTCTTTGTTTGTGGTTTGCTTATGGGTGCTTTTTAGATTCGGAGATGGAGCTGAGTCACCGCATATATGCTGTGTGACTCACGAGGCCGCAGCAGCTATGACCTGTTTGCATGGAAATCCCTTCTCTTCACAGCCTTCCTTGGTGTGGAATTCAAGAGTGTCTGCTTAACACCGAGATAAATGCTTAGGCCGGATGTAGGCTTGAGTTTGAGTCCTACCTTCCTCCTAGCATTCCTTCCAGAAACAAGTCACCGGGATCACTCATAAAACAAGAAAAAACCCTCACACTTGCGCTGTATGTTACAACAGAATGGCAAGGCTTTTATCTTTACAGTTTTAAAGTATTTTTTTAAAATAATGTGCATTTGAGTGTTTGACACTGGAGACCAGAGGAGAATGTGGAATGTCCTGCTCTATCTTTGTCTGTCTAACTCCCTTGAGGCAGGGCTTCTCATTGTACCCCAGTACCCAGAGCTAGACCAGCAAGCCCCAGTGACCCTCCTACCTCTACCCCACAGTTCTGAGATTAATGTATGCCTGGCCACCCCTGCGTTTTGTGTGGGTGCTGGGAATTTGAACCTATGAATAGCAAGAGCTCTGACCTGCCAAATTAACTGCCTAGCTCCTAGAATGACTTTTAACTCTGTCACTTACATACTGACTGGTGTTACTATGTATTAATATACCACATATTAATACTTCTTTTATTATTACTTATTAGACATGTTGCTCACCCCTACCTGTTTTTTTTTTTTTTTTTTTTTTTTTTT
>NW_026067978.1:6307978-6319988 GCF_014885135.2 Alexandromys fortis | reverse complement strand
TTTTTTTTTTTTGGTTTTTCGAGACAGGGTTTCTCTGTAGCTTTGGTGCCCGGAACTAGCTCTTGTAGACCAGGCTGGCCTCAAACTCCCAGAGATCCGCCCGCCTCTGCCTCCTGAGTGCTGGGATTAAAGGCGTGCGCCACCACCGCCCGGCATTTAACATAATTTTTTATATTGATTCTTTGGGAATTTCCCGACAGGGTTTCTCTGTAGCTTTGGTGCCCGGAACTAGCTCTTGTAGACCAGGCTGGCCTCAAACTCCCAGAGATCCGCCCGCCTCTGCCTCCTGAGTGCTGGGATTAAAGGCGTGCGCCACCACCGCCCGGCATTTAACATAATTTTTTATATTGATTCTTTGGGAATTTCCCATCATGCGCCCCAATCCCACACATACCCCAGGTCCTCTGTATCTGTCCTTCACCCTTGTTGTGTCCCACCACAAAGGAAAACTAAAAAAGAAATGATAAAAACAAAACAACAATAACAACAACAAACAACTAAAAAAAAACCCAAAAAATCAAGCAAACAAACAAACAAAAAAATCCCCTTTCACTCCTCCATCTTTCCCGCCTCCCCACCGCCTCTTCAATTATTGCAGTGACTTTGGGAGCTGCGGTGTGTCACGCAGTGGATCCTTTGGTCCACACAGCTTTACTTGCAAATGCTCATTGTATTATGTGGTGTTGATCAGGTTTAAGGCCTCTGGCTTTGGGTACACCATCCATCCTGGACCCTTCCAGAAACTCCTCTGGGACATCCTGCTGTTGCCCTGAGTCACAGAGATCTTGTGGCTTATGGTTGCATTACATAGGACCAGTTCTTCCACGTGCTGTAGCAGGTCATAGAAGGGGTGGATGTTGGGGAGCTCCAACTCAGAGCCCTGGATGCTCATCTGGGTGGGAGCTGGACTGTTCTGACCTGGCTGCTGGGACCACCCTCCTCAGGGGAGGGGCGGAGCCTGCTCTCCCATGCCTGTGATGAGAGACCTTATTTATTTATTATTAGTTTTTTTTTTCCTTAGACAATAAAACCCTGGTAGTGTAGCCCTGCCAGTCCTGGAACTAGCTCTGTTGCCCAGGCTGGCCTCAAACTCCCAGAGATCTGCCTGCTTCTGCCTCCTGAGTGCTACTAGGATTAAAGGTGCCCGGTCAGACTCTTGTTCTTCTAAGAGTTGGGTAAGAATCATGAGGTTGGTGAGGCTGGTCTCACATGCCAGAAACAGAGGCTTAGGGAAGAAAGCAGATTCACTCCAGTCTTTAGAGTTAGTACTAGCCAGGTCCTTGGCTCGGGTCTGTACTAGGGAGGTGGAGGCAAGAGGATCAGGAGTTCAAGGCTGAGTTCCAGGCTCTTTCGGAGCTTCAGAAGAATGTGTAAACAAAACAAAACTTAGTCCTGGAATTTAAGAACCCAGAGATTGCTCAGCAGTTAAGAGCACTGGCTGCTCTTCCAAGTACCTACATGGCAGCTCACAACTGTCTGTAACTCCAGTTCCAGTGGACCTGGTACCTCTACACACATACACGCAGGCAAAACACCAATGCACATAAAATAAAATAAAAAAATAAGTTAGAAATAAAAAAAGAACCCAGACCCCTGTCTCTGGGACCTTCCTTCTCTTTGATAATGAATTGGGACTTCTTGACTGGAGAAAGTGTATAAAGGGTCAGGAAAGGAGAGATCTTCAAACTGTCCCAGGGAGTTTGTCCTATCTCACTTGTGTTACCCTGACCAAGTGATTTCAAATAGTGCTTGCTCCTTTGGGTCCCCAAAGCCTCTCAATTACATCTCAAAAGTGAGAGAAGAGATGGCTCAGCGGTTAAGAGCACTGACTAGTCTTCCAGAGGACTTGGGTTCAATTCCCAGTACTCACATGGCAGATAACTCCAAGATCTGATACCCTCACACAGACATACATGCAGGCAAAATACTAATGCAAATGAAATGAAAATAAATTAAAAAAAAAAAGACCAGGTGGTGGTGGTGCATAGCTTTAATCCCAGTACTCGGAAGGCAGAGGCAGGTGAATTCATTTGGCTTTGGGTACTCAGGACAAATTGGATGCTCCTGACTTCTCTGTAAAGAGGGTATAAATCAAAGCAACATTCATCCATTCACCTCTTTACGCATATGCATTCACCAGCCTCCTGCTACTGAGTAGCTGTTATCCGGTCTCACTTGAGACTCTGAAATCAGTGGTGAACAGAACGAGCTCCATGTTCTTGTAGCTCCCCTGGAAGCTAGGGTACCAAGTCCCCACTGTACTGGCGATGCTTGCATCTCCCAATCTCTGGTCTTCCTCCATGGATGAAGGAGCCAGAGGGTAGAGCAGAGGGAGTGAGGGCGTCCGTCTCCTTTGATAGAAACTGCAGCACGTCTGTGTGTCTGTGTGTCTAAAAAGGTTGCGTGTGGCGGGGGTTGCGGAGGACTCCTGGAGCTTGCTGAGATCCCCAAACAACGAGCTGATTCTCACATCAGGAGGAACGGGACTGGGGCTCAGCTGGTAGAGCGCTTGCCTGGGTTCGATCCCTAGCACCATATAAACCAGGCGGGGTGGTCCTTGCCTGTAATTCTAGCACTGAGGTAGAGGCAAGAAGATCAGAAGTTCAAGAACATGAGACCGGCTGGAGTTACATAAGACTCTTTCAAATATCCAAAAGCCAGGCAGTGGAGCCTAGGCTTGAGGGTCGAGTCGGGAGTGCTGTAATTTTGCTAGCTTTTTTTTTTTTTAAACAAGACAGGCATATTCAAGTATCATTTGCAGTTAAAAGTTTATTTTGCACTTCAAATAAACTTAAATCCAGAGAGAAGATAGAAATAAATTTCCAAAGTTTAATGTTTCAGAATCCTGCAAAACCTAATGCAGCCAGCCTTCACGGTCTACCCAGAGCCAAAGAGTATCTTGCGGTTTGTTTGTTTCTTAATTTTTGTCTTTACTTTAAAAAGCTTTACTTAAAATATTATAAAATACAGTTTACGTATTAAATAGTGTTATAATAGAATGATTTGATACACTTCCAAACAGAAGAAAAAAGGGGGAAATCTTCAGATTACAGACTCCTTCCGCCAGAACAGACACAAAGCGTTACTTTTTCTAAGTGGGTCAACGGGCAAAGGTTCAGGGACTCGTCAGTCTAATTCCTGTTGTGCGAACGGTCAACGGAACTAAAAGGAAGGATCACCTTTCACAACCACTGCCTCAGAGGAGTGACACACGCTGGATTCCTTCCTGATGCAAAAAATGCTTCACGTTACGTCAGTACCTAGAGCACAGATCTGCCGTGCGAAAAGGAAAAAAAAGAAACTATGACGGAGTTGAAACTAGAAAAAGGCGGCAGCTTTCTGTGCTCTTCCGTGACTCACGTGTCCTTTCGCCTGCATTCTCTTCCCTCACCATCTAGTGTCACCTCTCTCGGTCTCCTTCAGGAATGTGCAGGGACAGCCACCTCCATCTGTTTATTTTCACGTATTTATCATGTGGTAGGATCTGCATATAAAGGAGAGCGTGTTTTTGTTTTTGCTGTCTGAGTCTGGGTACCTCACTTAGTACTCTACTTTCCAGATGAATTCATTTTCCAGCAAATCGGAATTTTCTTTTTAAAAGAAGTTTTTTAATTGTTTTTTTTGAGACAAGGTTTCTCTGTGTATTCCTGGCTGTTCTGGAACTCACTCCGTAGACCAGGCTGGCTTCAAAATCAGAGATCCTCCTGCCTCTGCCTCCCGAGTGCTGGGATTAAAGCTGTGTGCCACCACCAAGTGGCGGAAGATTACTTCTCTTTTATGTGTGTGGGTGTCTTGCCTGCATGGATAGCTATGCACCTTGTGCTTGCCTGGTGCCATGGAGGCCGGAAGAGGGCATAGGATCTCCTGGAATTTAGATACCAGTCTCCGTGTTAGTCCTGGGAACCAAGCCTGGGTCCTTGGCAAGAGCAGACTGTACTTTTAAAACACTGAGCCGTCTCCTATACCTCTATTTAACTGTTCTTTACAGCTGAATAATATTTCATCTTATATATGTGTCATATTTTCATTATCCATTCATTTGTCAGAATGACTGCCATCAAGAAATCTGACGAGCCAGGCGATGGTGGTGCATGCCTTTAATCCCAGCACTTGGGAGGCAGAGGCAGGCGGATCTCTGTGAGTTCGAGACCATCCTGGTCTACAAGAGCTAGTTCCAGGACAGGCTCCAGAACAACAGAGAAACCCTGTCTCGAAAAACAAAAAACAAAAACAAAACAAAACAAACAAAAAAAGAAATCTGACGATGGATATTGGAGGAGATGTGGAAAATAGGAATTCTTATTTACTGCTGGTGGGGTGAGACTTAATGCAGCCATTATGGAAATCCATGTGAAGGTTCTATAAAAAATTAAAAACAGAGCCAGGCTCCAGGTGGTGGTGGCACATGCCCTTAATCCCAGTACTTGGGCGGCAGAGGCAGGCGGATCTCAGAGTTTGAAGCCAGCCTGGTCTATAGAGTGAGTTCCAGGACAGCCAGAGCTACACAGAGAAACCATGTTTCTAAAAACAATAAATAAATAAATAAATAAATAAATAAATAAACGAATGAATAAATAAATAAAACAACATCTGCCTTATAACCCGCTATACCACTCCTGGACATTTCCCCAGAGAGCTTCATACTGTATCACAGAGACCCATCCATGCCCACTGCTTCTTCTTAGAAGAACAGGAAATGGAACCAACCAGAGGTGAACGGATGACTGGGTAATCTTGATTTTTGATACAGAGATTTGAAATGAAATGAAACCACCAGGTGTGGTGGTACAGGCCTGTGATCCCAGCACGTGGGAGGAGGCGGCAAGAGGATCTTGAGTTCAAGGCTAGCCTCAGCCACTAGACAATTTGAGACCAGACAGGGCTAACTGGAGATGCTGTCTCTATCAGCTTAAATGAGTTAAACAAGGAGAATGGTGTTTGTGTCTGAGTGGAAGAAGGAGCCTGCCTGTCCCTGTCCAGCTCTGTCTCTTTGTTTAGCCACAGTCTGTTTTCTCTCGGGTACCCCGGATGCCATCTCATCAGAGGTTAGAGGGAATGTCTCTCTATGACTCAATTTACAAACAGGGAAACTGAGGCTCAGACATCGTGATACCTTCTTTTGTCCAGGATTTACATCACGGTAGAGACTGAATTATTGAGAATCAAGCCTGCCTCGAGACTATAGACTGGGGTGAAGGTACCCTCCTCCTGTCTCTCACTGGATTCTGGGACAGGCCCAGGTAGCCTTTTCAATGCGGAAAGCGGTCAAGGCATCCATGGGGTGCTGAAACCTTGTGCCAGGACCAGCATCTCTGAGGAGATAGGGATCCAGCAGACAGGGCATTGCCTTCATCCTTCCCCAGCTCTCTGCTGCTCAAATTCCGAGGAGCTTTGGGCTCCTTGACTGGCTCTCGCTCCCAGGGAACTCCAGGCTTCAGTGGAGCCAGGCAACTGGCCATCCATCATTCTTATCTCCTGGCTCTGGCGGCCTCGGGTCCCTGGCCTGGATGGGCCCAGGGGGCCAGGAGGGGCTTCGGGGCTGAGGGCATCGATAACAAAAAAGCAGCTGTCCCCTGGGGAAACTTCAAAGTGCCTAGAGCTGAAATTTATGTGCCGAAGCGCTTGTCTCCGGGGCCAGAGGGTCGTTCACCCTACAGATACATATCCCTCACCTACAGGGTGCCAGGCGCTGTGTTAGGGGGTCTCGGGGACTTGCTGGGCTCTTGGTCGTTAGTGGCAGAGTTCTCATTGGATGAGGCTTGACACAGGACCAGTTCATTGATTCACCCAGTGGTCAAGAACCCACTATGTGCTGAGGGCTTCTGGGGCCCAGGGAGGTTGCTGGAGTGGGTCAAGGAATATGGAAAGGTTGATGTCTGCCAATCTAAGGGATGAGAAATTCCTTTAGATGGGGTGGACCTCATTCTTAGTAGATATGGAGTGAGGGTGATAATGGCTTAGTACCCACAGGGCAGAAAACGGACAATAAAAAGATCTTACAGGTTAGACGCCAAGCCCACCCTTAGCCAAGGGTCATCTTGCAGTGAAAGTGGCTATTTTGGGATCTTCAGTTGACTGATGCATGCGTGCGTTTATTTAGTAAAGATTTATTGAGGTCCTACTATGTGCTGGCAGTTGCTGTAGGGCTACTGGGTGGGTCTGAGAAGGTTTGCAGGAGGCCCTTCTTTTCCTACAGTTTCTTCTCACTCATGGATTTGGGGTGAAGGAAGTCGTGGACCCCAAGAGTTCTGGTAAAAGGGATTTGGGAAATCTCTCCCACTTGGTGCCTCCCTGACCCTGCGCAGGAACCTTCCTAACCCCTACCTCAGCTCTTCCCATCTCTGCTTCAATACCAGGGGGCCTGGCTCCCTCCCTGGGACCCTATGAGGTTTCTTTCACTCAGATAAGGGCTGTGGCTCTGAACCTAGGCCTTCCTCACACTCTTGGGGTCTTAGTTTATCCATCTGTAAAATGAGGATTCTTTTCTTTAAAGACAAGATGTCATATGCCCCAGCCTAGCCTCCAATTCACCAAATAGTCAAAGGATAATGTCAGACTCTCGGTAGCCCTGTCTCCACTTTCTGAGGGTTGAGATTACAGGCATTTACTGCCACGCCCAGTTTATTCCGTGTTGGACGTTCAACCTGGGTCCTCTGTTACTTTACCAATCGAATGACACCCCTAGTTCTACAAGGAAAATATTAGAAGTTCATACTGTGTAAGGTTATCGCAAGGATGAAATGAAGTAGACTGAGCCAGGTGGTGGTGGTGGTCCATGCTTAACCCCAGCACTCAGGAAGCAGAGGCAGAAGGATCTCTGTGAGTTCGAGGCCAGCCTTGTCTACAGAGTGAGTTCCAGGACAGCCAAGGCTACACTGAGAAATTCTGTCTCAAAAAATAAAAACAAAACAAAACAAAACAAAAAAAAAAGAAAAGAAAAGAAAAGAAAAAGAGAGAGAGAGAGATTGTAGGGCTGGATCTGGTCTAGTGGTAGAGCACTTGCCTGGCATTTATCATGAAGTAAATAAATAAAATGATAAAAATTGAAAACCATTTTGTAAAAATGTTTAGTACTGTGTCTCCATAAGAAAATCTTAAATAAGCAAAAAGCTACTAACACGGATGCCAGTAAGCAATGGTGGCTCTTGGGAATCCATCGAACAGAAAGAAGGAAGAGGAGGAGGAAGAATGTCTTCCTGTCTGTTTTTGTTTCCAGGCAATTGGAGTTTGGAAAGACTTCCAAGAATGCTTCCCCCGTTCTGCAATTCAGGGAAACACGAAAGGGAAGGGGCAGATCAGGAGTGGTGGCCCTTCTTTCCTTCCTGGTCTTGGTATTGTCTCAGTACATGAATGGACAAGACCTGGTTCTAATTGATCTGCCCCAGGCCATGGAACTGGGAGAGCTGGCTCTCCTTTCTCTGGAAACTTCCACCTCAAGGCTGCTGAGGAAATGCCCTGAGCTGGTGTTAGGAGTTGAACCCTCCATCCCCAGATTTCATATATTAAAGTCCCCACCTCAGTTATCAAGGTCCCCATAAATATCTCAGAAAGCCTAGCACGCATGAGGCCCTGGTTCTATTCCCACTACCTTTTAAACCGGTCAAGGTGGTGTGTGCCTGTAATCCTGTATTAGACTGATAGAGTCAAAGTCATCCTTGGCTACATATAAAGTCCATGTTAGTCTGGGCTACCTGATACCGCACCCCACACCCTCAAATTGCCATTATGCTGAATTGCTTAAAACACACACAACTTTATTTATTTATTATTTTTATTTTATTTATTTATTTATTTATTTATTTTTTTCGAGACAGGGTTTCTTTGTGTAGCCCTGACTGTCTTGGAATTCGTTCAGTAGATTAGGCTGGCCTTGAACTCAGAGATCCATCTGCTTCTGCCTTCCCAGTGCTGGGATTAAAAGTATATGCCAACCTGGCCTGAATACCGATTTATTTATTTATTTATTTATTTATTTATTTATTTATTTATTTATTTAATCTTATGTGTATGGGTATTTTGCCTGCCTGTGTTTGTGCACCAGAAGAGGGGAATAGGTACCTTGGGACTGGAGCTGTCAGCTCTCATGTGGGTGCTGGGAATGGAAACCGGGGCCTCTGGAAAAGCAGCCCGCTAACTGCTAAGCCAGATCTCCACCCCACGCTGGGTGGCTTCTGTGAAAACAGCATTTGTTACAGTTCTGGATACTTAGTAGCTCAAGGTCAGCAGTAGAACTGTACTCTGGGCCTGGTTACTTCTTGATTCATGGTTGACTGTCCTTTCTTGCTCACACTGTGGGAAGGATCCGGAGTTCTTTGTCTGTTCTAAGACCCTCTGCTCTTTCCCTGCTCACCCCCAAAAGGCCCCACCTCCTACCACCATCTTATCAGGGACTAGAAGATGCCGGGAGCACAAAGTCCTGACGACAGTGTCTCAGGATGACACCTTCCTTCCCAACAGGGTCATTGCAGCAGTAATTAAGTTATAATGAGGCCATCAAACTGGATCCTGATTAACAGGGAGCATCCTTCCAAGAAGGGGCTGTCTGGATCCACGCACAAAGAAGGTGATACAGAGACAAAGGACAGGGATTGGGGAAATGGTTCAGCAAGTAAAGTGCTCACCCTATAAGAATGAGGAGTTCAAACCTTAGAACACACGTAATCCCAGCACCTGGGAGTCAGAGATACACTGACCCCTGGGGCTGCCTAACCAGCCTGGATTGGCTGGAGGAGAGAGCTAGGTCAGTAAGAGTCCCTATCTTTTTTTTTTTTTTTTTTTTTTTAAATCTGGGGCTGGAGAGTTGACTCAGTGGTTAAAAGTATGTGTTGCTCTTACAGAGGACCAGGATTTGAGTCCCAGCACCCGCATGGCAGCTCACAACCATCTGTAACTCAGTTCCAGGGAATTAAACACCCTCTTCTGGCCTCTCCGTGGTCACCAGCCACACTTGTGGTGCCCTAACATACATGAAGGCACCCACACACACATAAAAATAAATAAGCCTTGAAAAAAAAAATCCACCCCCTAACTGAGGAGTTATGGGCAGTTGATGACTGCCGGGGTGGGGGTACCCGTTTTCTTTAAGGCTTTAGCCTCTGGTAGGTTGGCTATGTTCCAGTGGATGGCATCACAGACAAAGTTGGACTCTGGGTTTAAAAAAAAAAAAGACATGATGTTTGAAGGTGGCATCAGATGGGGCAGGTCCAGGAGGGATTAAGGGAAGGAGTAGAGAGTAAATATGATTAGAATGTATTATATGCAGAAAGAAAAAAATACTTTTTAAAATGTCGGATGGCACTTGAGGCACCTAAGATTGTTTTCCGACCTCCATATACAACCGCACACTTGTGAAAACACACATGCCACACCAAAAGACTAGAGAAATAGGGGAAGGCAGGAGAAAGAGAGGAGGAATCTTTCTCCTGGGAGAAACCTATCTTGTCTTGGCTTCTGACTTTTAGCCTCCCGAACTGTAGAACCATTTCTTGTTGAAGCCAAGCCCCCTGTGTTACTCTGTGACAGCAGCCTTGGTCACCTCTTGAGTGTGGCCCTGGAGCTCCCCCCCCCCCCCCCCCCCCCCCCCCCCCCCCCCCCCCCCCCCCCCCCCCCCCCCCGCCCCTCTCCAGCAGCACAGCACAGCACAGCACAGCACAGGGCCTCGGGGAGCCTCGGGGTTTCCTCAGGCTATCTCCTATCTGCCTCGCCCTGAGGGAGAGGCTGAGGCATGAAGAGAGGAAGTTCTGGTTCCCCTCCAGAACCCAGGGATGCCGGGCCAGAGGCTGCCCCACGGGTGAAGCAGGTCCAGACAGGAAGTCTAGCCCGGCACTGTGAAGTGGGAAGCTATGGTCTTGCTGCCTCTTGGTAGAGCTCAGCTTGGGCACCGCCCCTGTTGCTGAGGCCCACTGCACCTCCCACCGTGGCTCCTTGAGGCTGGGGTGTGTCAAAGGTCCCAGGAGTTAGCAGGCTGGCTCTAAACATCTCTCTCTTCTGCGCTATGCTTTGTAAACCCCATCCTCTCCAGACTCCAATCCCAGGGCTGTGTCCTCCCGGCCCCCCACCTTCAAGGATTCTTACCTGGTGGTCCACAGTAGAGCCCGCAGTCACATCTAACTGGCCACTTTGGTGCTGAGGAGATAGTATCTGGGCTGGTTTTCCTTCCACCTTGAGCTTCTTGCTCTTGTCCCTGGCTTGGATATGTTATTATATTCTAATTGCATTAAAGCAAATGGCTGTGTCCCTCTGTGGCTTCGATCAGCTCTGGGGTCTGATAATCGATCCTGGCATAGTCTAGACGGGAATCGCTTTGAAGCTGTTTTGTGGAGGCGAAGAACACACTTCTTCGAAGTGCTTGGGTTCAGCTAGTGAGACTGTAGGTCATCTTTTGGGGGATGGAGTTTGCCCTGGCTCCAGGCAGCCTGGTGATGAGGCTACTGATGGAGTGTGGACTGCGCCCTCCCTAGGCTGGTGGGGATCTGTAAGCAGAGATGCCACAGGCTGAAGCTGCAGGATTGTCAGGAGTTCAAGACTAGCCTTGGCTATATAGTGAGTTCCTAGCCAGCTTAGCTACAAGTCTCTGTCTCAAACAGCAAGAACAACAAAAAGCCCAACAAAACAAAAAACCACCACAATTAAACAACAACAACAACAACAACCCTGAATATCAACAATAAAAAAGCAACAGAAATGGAACACGAGCTATCAAGTCAGGGAGAGGAGAAATGGAGTATTGGTGTTTAGTACAATTTCTATTTGGGGTAATGGGAAAGTTTTGGAACTAGATAGTGGAGATGTTTGTACAATTATGTATATACTTAATACTACACTTACATTTAAACTTACATATATACACACATATATACAGTGTGTGTATACATATATAATGTATATATGTATATGTTGATTTTTGAGGCAGGGTTTCTCTGTGTAGTTATGGCTGTCCTGGAACTTGCTCTGTAGACCAGGCTGGCCTTGAACTCACAGGTAGGCTGGTCAGTGCGGATTTTAATGCCCTGGAGATGGAGAGAGGTCAGAGTGATACAGGGCAAGACAATAGGTGAGCTCATCCCTTCCGTTTTTCTTCCAGTCTTCTGGACTTTGTCCTGCTGGAAGCCTCAGCATGGAGCAGGTCTCTCACACTCTGGAGAGTGTGATTGCCTCCCCTTTGAACAGAGCACAAGGGCCCAGGGCTCTTGCTGAATTCTAGCTAGATTTTAATAACGCGTTGTCAGTAGCCAAAGAATTTGTTTTCAAATGATACTGGTTTTAGTTTAGTGGAAAGAAAAGCATTGTTCCACGTTGTTTGGACACAATTCTGGCAAAAAAAAAAAATCCTAAAGGAGGAATGTCAGATGGGGGACGCATACTCCCCGTCCCCCCATGACTTCCGGCTGATGGTCACACTCTGTGAAGTGGAGATAGCCGGTCTTGCTGTACTTGGTCCTGATGAAGGGCTTCTGAGAGAATATGAGCAAACGAAGGGTCCAGATGGTGCCTCACCTCGCTACTCCTTCCAGCTGTCCTTGGAGCCCTCACTGAGCTCGCTGGCCTGGGGCTGTCCCTTTCCTTTCCTTGGACCTCAGTTTCCAGCTCTGTCACTGGAGACTTAGGTCCAGTTCTCTTTCAGTTCTGCTGCTGCTCTGAGGTCTCTGGCAGAGGGTCTCTGTACTCAGTACCTCCTCCCACAAAGCGCAGCAGGAGCCAACCGCACCAATCTCATCTTTAGCAACCGAGGCATCCAGCTCCATCTGACCTTCCGCTACCGGTCCTGTGGTAACCAGTGGCAGGCCAGCCATGGGCACAGTCCGTCGCTGTGGAAAGCAACCAGTTGAAAAGATAATGTTGAGATTTTTCTGTGTTTGTGTTTTATATTTATTTATTTATTTATTTTTGAGATAGGGTCTTACTATGTAACTATTGCTGTCCTGGAACTCACTATGTAGACTGGGCTGGCCTACATAGTGCTACCACACTCCTCCCTACTTGTTCATTTTTAAAAAATTGGCAAAAAAAA
>NW_026067978.1:6277000-6307924 GCF_014885135.2 Alexandromys fortis | reverse complement strand
GAGAGGGGGGGGGGGGAGAGAGAGAGAGAGAGAGAGAGAGAGAGAGAGAGAGAGAGAGAGAGAGAGAGAGAGAGAGAGAGAGAATTCTTAGCAAGGCCTGGAAAGAACATTCTAGATTTCTAGGGCCTTTGAAGGGCTGGGGAGAGCCAGCATGTGGGTCACGTGGGTCTCCAATGACCTGCAGCACTGTGCCCAGTGGCCAAGCTGCGGCCTGGCTCTCCAGTGCAGCCCTGTCTATGTTGTCCTGCAGCTCTCTCTCACCCAGCCTCCAGCAGGCCCGTTCTGGATATTTCCCGTTCTCCTCAGCTCCTGTAGGAACACCCCAGTGCAGAGCTGTCTCCTTCAAGAAATTGTCCCCATGGCGGTCTTGGAGGCAAAGGTCTTCCCACAGGACTGCTCACCACACACTGCTGAGAGAAGGGAGGCACCAGAAAGACATCCCAAGGCTTGACAGCAGAGGCCTGAAGCACTTGCTGACGTCAGCGCCATCCTGAAGGCAGCTGGAGCGCTGTGTGGATCTGTAATTTCTTCAGCTGAAACCTGGGATGTCAGAGACCTCGGCGAGAGGGCTCTGGGGATGCAGACAAGGAAACACAGAGGAGAGGGGATTGCTGGGACCCCACGTCATGTGTTCAAACTTCACGCTTCCCCACAGGCACAGAAGACAGACACAGATAATCATTCAAAAATAAGACAACTCCGCTCCACTTCCCTCTTCAAGGTTTATTTTTTATTTTATGTGTTTAAATATTTTTCTGCCTGGGTACACATTGCATGTGTGTCTGGTACCCACAGAGGCCAGAAGAGGGTGTTAGGTCCCTTGGAACTGGATGTTGTGGTGGTTGTGGGTCACCACATGGGTGCTGGGAACTGAACCCGGGTTCTTTGCAAGAGCAGCAAGTGCTCTTACCCTCTGAGCCATCTCTCTATGCCCCAAGTCCAGTTTATTATTCTGAGCCATAAATTAGGACACATGTGAACGAGACTGGTGTATGGTGAGCCCTGAAGTTGGCTTACGTGGCTCTTGTGCTGGCATGTACAATGTTGGCGGCAGATACTAATGGCACCACAACATGTTTGTGGTACAGGGGAGTAAAAAGCTGCTTATAACTATAGGGTTCACTGCAAGACTAGAGGAGGAGGCATTTGCACTTTTGGGGTACCGGCATGGACATGGAACTGAGGTGTTGATGGTACACGATGGGAACCAGACCATCGCATAGCCCTCTTGTAGGGTCACCTCCATCACTCTGAGGATGGGGGTGGGCACTTCAGACTTTGGCCCTTCACTGATAGGGCAACAAAGCCAATGGGGATCTGTTGAACTGTTCAGGAGTCGGAACGTCTTTAGGAGTGCCCAGGCCATTTTGTTGTCATTATATTTACTTAGTGAGAAGGGCTGTATCTGAGCTACAGCATGCATGCTGAGGTCAGAGGAGAATTGTCAGGAGTCGGCTCTCCTCTGCCACATCGATCCTGGGGCTTGAACTCAGGCCATTGGGCTGGGCAGCAAGCACCTTTCCCTACTGAGCCATCTTGCCAATTCCGGTTCGATTCTTTTTTGTCCTGGAACTTGCTCTGTAGACCTGGCTGGCCTCCAACTCACAGAGATCTTCCTGCCTCTGCCTACTGAGTGCTGGGATTAAAGGTGTGCGCCACTGCCACCTGGCTCAGACTTTGGTTCTTCTTCTTCTTCTTTTTTTTTTTAAGATTTATTTATTTATTTATTTATTTATTTATTTATTTATTTATTATGTACACAAAATTCTGCCTCCGTGTATGCCCACATGCCAGAAGAGGGCGCCAGACCTCATTACAGATGGTTGTGAGCCACCATGTGGTTGCTGGGAATTGAACTCACGACCTCTGGAAGAGCAGCCAGTGCTCTCAACCACTGAGTATCTCTCCAGTACTCCAGACTTTGGTTCTTAATCCTAATATGTCACCTTTCAAACAGCTCATTTCCCAGAAAGGGAAACTGAGGATCAGAGAAACAGGGTGCTTAATCCAAGGTCACAAAACAAAGTAGTGTCAAGGCAGGAACTGGGACCAGTTACCTAGGTGTCATGCCCAGCTCCTAAGCAGTACCACAGGTAGGGGTACGCCAGGCGGGCTTTCCCTCAGGCGGGCTTTTCCTGGAGACTGTGTTAGAGCCTGGCAACAGGTGCTTCCCTCTCAGCAGTCTGGGGGAAGTATGGGGAATGGCGCACTGCTAGCCACAAAACCCTCATGTCTTGGGCCCTGGGGGCACTGTGCCCACTCAAAATCCTATGTAATTGGAGGCAAATGAAAACCACATGTCTCTGATTCATTTGCAGTTAAGTCTTCAAAATGTGTTTGAAGAGCTGTGACTCGGAAAGCCCTTGGAACCTGCTGTAATAATATAAATAAAACCTAGCTCTCATTCCTGACCCCCGCTGCAGGCTGGCCTTACTCCCCAGTCATAACCAGAGCTCATGCCTGTTTCCGGTGGCTGAGAAGAAAGGCAAACACCCAGCCTTGGGAAACTATTATGGGACAGGAGGGCACAGTTCTCAGGATGTTAAAAGTGGTGCAGTGGGTACAGACCCATTGTCATCTTGACTGGATTTGGAATCACTTAGGAGACATACCTCTGGGCATCCACATCAAGGGGTTTCTAGAGATGGGGAGGTTTAGCTGATGTGGTAGTTTGAATGCAATTTCCACCACAAGTTCATAGGGAGTCGCACTATTAGGAGGTATGGCTTTGTTGGAAGAAGCATGTCACCACGGAGGCAGGCTTTGAGGTCTCCTATATGCTTAAGCTACACCCAATGTCTCAGTTCACTTCCTGTTGCCTTTGAATCAAAGATGTAGAACTTTCCACTCCTTCTCCAGCACCACATCTGCCTGCATGCTGCTGTGTCCCATTATGATGATAATGAACTGAACCTCTGAGCTGCAAGCCTCCCCATTAAATGTTTTCCTTTATAAGGGTTGCTATGGTCAGGCAGTAGTGGTGCAGGTCTTTAATCCCAGCACTTTGGAGGCAGAGGCAGGCGGATCTCTATGAGTTGGAGGCCAGCCTGGTCTACAGAGTCAGTTCTAGGACCATCCAAAGTTATACAGAGAAACTCTGTCTTGAAACAACAACAACAACAAAAGAGTAGCTATGGTCATGGTGTCTCTATTTAGCAAAAGAAACCCTGACTAAGACAGCTGAGGAAGAGGGAAGATCTCCTCTGAATATGGATAGCACCATCCCATGAACAGGTATCTTTTTTTTTCCCTCCCGAGACAGGGTTTCTCTGTGTAGCTTTGGAGCCTGTCCTGGAACTCTCCCTGTAGACCAGGTTGGGCTCAGACTCACAGAGATCCACCTGCTTCTGCCTCCTGAAAGGTGGGATTAAAGGTATGTGCCACCACTGCCCAGCGAACTGGTGTCTTGAACTAACTATAAAGGAGAAAAGGAAAAAGTGAACAGAGAACCAGCATCCATCTCTCCTGCTTCCTGACTACGGATGTAATGTGACCAATCAGCCACCTGACTTTCCAGCCACCATGATTTTCCATCATGATAGACTGTATTCTCTTAAACTGTGAGCTCAGAGGAGCCCTTCCCTCCTCCTTCCCTCCCTCTCTCCCTCCTTCCTTGCTTCTATCAGATATTTTTTTCACAGCAATGAGAAAAGGAACTAATACACTTCCCTAATTTGGAAACAAATACTTGTTTCCAATAGAAAAGCAGATAATAAATTATGATCAACCAACACCATTTAGCAGTGAAAAGTGTCAAAAGAGATGATATTCACAGACATAGTGTTGAAGTTACAGGTGAATGCAAGGTCTGAACCCAAATGTTAAATTTTTAAACATTGAGATGAAGCTATAGCTCAGGTGATAGAGTGCTTGACTACCAAATATGAAGATTGATCCCATCATGGCATAAACTGCATGTACTGTTACATGCCTGTGATCACAGCACCCAGGAGGTAGAAGCAGAAGGATTAGAAATTCAAGAGCATTCTCAATTATATATTAAATTTGAGGCTAGCCTGTAATAGAAGATTGCACTTTTGTTTCCAGGCTGCTCAGACTCAATCAATCACACAGAAACTATATTAATTATAACACCGTTTGGCCAATGGCTCAGGAATATTCATAGCTAGCTCTTACATTTTAAATAAACTCATTTCTATTATCATGAGGCTGTGGCTTACCGGTAATGGTCTGGCATCTTTCTCCTTCAGCAGCTACAGCTACATGGCATCTGTCTGACTCTGGCTTCTTTCTCTCTGCATTCGGTTTAGTTTTCCTGCCTACCTATAGTCTGTCCTGCCATAGGCCAAAGAAACTTCTTTAATAACCAATGATAATAAAACATATTTATAACATACAAAGGGGAGTCCTGCATCACTAACCTGGGCTACATGAGACCTTGTCTCAAACAAACAAGGACAAAAACAAAACAACAAAAAAACAAACAAACAAGGACCAGAATGAAAGCTTCCAGAGTGTGTCCTCCATATATGACAGGGAAATATCATGAAATATCAACAGTATGGTTGCCTCAATAAGACACAAACAATGACAACACCAGTTGACATGCCAACATGGACTGAGTAAATTTCACAAGGCCCTTACCTCTAGATGAAGAGATACAAGGAATTAATGACTAGACTTAAGGAGAACCAGTCTTTCCCAGGGATGAACCTCTGATAGGCTAGCCAAATCCAAGGGGTTAGCCCTAAACACATATGCACACAAGCAGCAGTAAATGGATTCAGAAGGAGCAGTATTTTTCTATTTATCCACATACACAAGTACCAATAATAGGGGCTTATTTATGTGTTTTATGTACATGAGTGATCTATCTGCATGTATACCTGCAGGTCAGAAGAGGGTATCAGATTTCATTACAGATGGTTGTGAGCCACCATGTGGCTGCTGGAAATTGAACTCACTACCTCTGTAAAAGCCCATTTCTCGACCCACATGTAGTAATAATAATTAAGGAAAAAGAGGCCTTGAATTTGAGAGGGAGTGGGAATATGGGAGGAGTTAGAGGGAAGAGAGTGGGGAATGATGTAAATATAATATTCATATATGAAATCAAATATAAAAATAAAACTAGAAGAGAAGAATGAAATTTAATAACTAAACAAATAATGAGAAAAATCATAAATTCCATGTCAGGGATGGACAAGGAGGTAATGGTAGAGATCCTACAGATATTAAAAACATTGATGGGGGGAGCTGGAGAGAGGATTTAACAGTTAAGAGCACTACCTGCTCTTCCAGAGGTCTCGGGTTCAATTCCCAGCACCCACATGGCAGCTCACAACTGTCTGTCACTCTAGTTCTAGGGTATCTGAGGTCCTCTTTTGGTCTTTGTGGGAACCGCATACATGTGGTACATAGACACACCTGCAGGCAAACACATCCATACACATAAAATAATAAAATTAAATTTAAGAAAGAAACTGTGGTGGTTTAAATAAGAATGACCCCATAGGCTCATATATTAGAATACTTCACTGTCAGTTAGTCGAACTGTTTTGGAAGGATTAGGACATGTGGTCTTGTTAGGAGAGGTGTGTTTACTGGGTGTGGGTTTTGAGGTTTCAAAAGCCCATGCCAGCCCCAGTCTTGATCGCTCTCTGCCTGCTGCCCGCTGCTCAGGATGTAAGCTCTTGACTCCAGTGCCTGCCTGCTGCCATTCTCCCTGCCATGATGATCATGGACTAACCCTGTGGAACTGTAAGCAAGCCACTAATGAAATGCCTTATTTTATAAGCTGCCTTGGCTATGGCATTTTTTCACAATAGTTACACAAAGACGGAAATTTAAAAAAAAAAAAAAAAACCGTTAGGGGAGATGGCTGGGGAGATGACTGATAGGAGTTTGTTGCTTTTGTAAAGGTCCCAAACATGGTGCCCAATACCCTTGTGTAACTCCAGCTGCAGAGCATCTGATACTCTTTTCTGGTCTCCAAGGACATGCACACACACACACACACACACACACACACACACACACACACACACATTAATAGTAAAATAAAAGTTTCAAAGATTAAACTGGAAGCATGATAGACATACATATGCCAAATAAATTCAACAAACAGACAAAACAAAACAAAGGTAGAATAAGAAAGTATATAATAGTAATAGCTTTATGTTCACTAAACTCATAATTTAAAACTTTTCCATAAAGAAAATTTTGGTTGGGTATAGTGGTGTACTCTTTAATCCTAGCACTAAGAAGGCAGAGACAGATGGATCTCTGTGAGTTCATGGTCAGTCAGGGCTACACAGTGAGACCTTATCTCAAAAGAACCAAAGCAACAACAACAAGAATAGACAATTCTGAATGTAGATGAAATTACTGATTAATTAGCATTATCATTTTCTTTCAGAGAATAAAGGGTCACTTTCAGTCTTGTTTTATAATCCAGTATTATCCTCACATCAGTTTTGAGTTAGAAACAAAAAAGAGAATGCTAGGCGGTGGTGGTGCTTGCCTTTAATCCCAGCACTTGGGAGGCAGAGGCTGGTGGATCTCTGTGAGTTCAAGGCCAGCCTGGTCTACAAACTGAGTTCCAGAACAGCTATGGCTCTATTACATAGAGGAACCCCGTCTTGAGAAAAACGAGAGATGGGGGGGGGGAGAGGAGAGAATATATAATTTACTAAGAGTTATTGTGAGACACAAAAAATCTTCACAGAAATAAAACAGGGGGTGAGTGAAATCATTGTTGTCTTGGCTTCTTTTCTTGTTACCCTTACAGGCATCTGGTGAGATTAACTTAAGGAGGGTTGGTTTTGACTCATGGTTTGAGGGGATCCAGTCCCTGTGGCAAGCAAGTTCTGGTGGTGAAAAGCTGAGGTGACTGATACATTGTGTCTGTACTAGGAAATAGGCAGAGATATAAAGATCCTAGATATGAAGGCTGCTCCTGCCACTTCCTTCTTTTTATCCTTTTCTGTGGTGGAGTCTCAGATCCCAGTCTACGGAATACTGTTGCTCACACCCAGGCTGGGTGTATAAGTTGCTTTCTGTTGCTATGACAAAACATCATGACTACACATGACTTATGGGAGAAAGTTTGTTTTGTCTTATGTCTCCAAAGGCAAATCCACGAGAGTAAGGAAGGCACGGCCGATGGTGACTGGAGCAGGAAGCTGAGCGGTCACATTTCAACCACACAAAGAAAGCAGAGGACATCAACTAGAAGTGGAACAAGCCTATAAACTGTCAAAGGCCACCCACCCCCCAGTATGAGATGTGTGCATGTGCTCATGTGGTCATGATGGGGCACTGGATCCCCTGGAGCTGGAGTTACAGGCAGTTGTGAGCTGCCTGACATGGATACTGGGAACCAAACTCGGATCCTCTAAAAGAGCAGTGAATGCTTTTGACCACCATGCTGTCTCCGAGCAGCCCCCATCTTGTTATACAAAGTATACTGCAACGGCAAGCTACCTGTAAGGAGGTTAGGATCTCAATCTTTATCTTAGGATATATGGTAAAGTTAATTTCATAAACATAAAAGATCTAAATATAAAAGTTACAACATAGGCCTAAACCTGCCGCACTTCCTGAATTTTCTTTTTAAATAAGATCCAGTTTTATTTATTTTTTCTAATTACGTGTATGCATGTGTTTTTGTATGGGGGTATATGTAATTGCCCTTGAAGGCCAGAAGCAATGGATTCCCCTGGGAGCTGGAGTTATAGGTGGTTGTGAGCAGCCCAACATGTGGGTGCTGGGAACGGAACACTTCCTCTGAAAGATCAGCAAGCACTCTCAAGCACCAAGCTATTCCCTCTAACCCTGCCCGCCTTGTTTCGTTTCTCTGATGTGGTAGCTCTTGCCTCAACGCACAGAGGCCTCATTCACTACACAGTCTGAGCCCTTCTGCATTTAAATTACAGCCCGCTGAAAACTGTGCAAAGCATGGAGGGGAGTGGTGAAGGACAGGACTGGATGGGGTTGGGGACAAACGTGACAACAAAGCAGTCAACACAAGAAAAAAGAATACAGAAGTATAAAACGAAGGAAATATCGTCACCACATGGGAGCCCTCATTTACAGATGGGGAAACTGAGGCATGGAGCAGTCAGTCCGGTGAGCGATCGATCGATCTATCTATCTATCTATCTATCTATCTATCTATCTATCTATCTATCTATCTACCTATCTTCTATCTATTCACTGGTTTTTCGAGACGGTGTTTCCTAGCTGTCCTGGAATTAGCTCTTGTAGACCAGGTTGGCTTCGAATTCACAGGGATTAGCCTGTCTCTGCCTCTCGAGTGCTGTGATTAAAGGCGTGCGCCACCATTGCCTGGCCCAGGTAAGGTCTTTATGGTTACAGTGCTAGCCATTTGCAGAGCCAAGACTCAACTCAAAGCTAGTCAGACTGAGACCACACTGTCCCCCTAACTGGGTTTCCTGCGTTCCCTGGCCTAATCACCCAACGGTCCCTAAGAATAGGGCGACCCAGGGAAAGAAGGCTTGCTTCCTGCCTTCCACCCAAATGTCCACCCTGCCAGCTCTCTCGGATGTAGCAGTGGGAGAGGCAGTCAGGTAGGAGCCCACGTGATTTTGACAGACTGGCCCTTGTCTGGGAGTGAGACCGTTAGAGCCGCGCAGTGAGCTCGGGAAAGTTAAAGACCTGTCAGGTTATGATGGATTTTTATTTTTAAGGGTTTCAAGTAAGCTGTAAACATTCACTCCAGACTTACATTTTCCCCTTTTAACACCTGGGAGGGGTAGGAAAAGGGAGCAGAAAAGGGGGCGGAGGCCACACCCCAGTGGAAGGCACTCTGCCAAGCGGGAGCTCTGGGAGGGGGTAGCCCAAGGCTCTCAGAGGACTCGGGGCCACTCTGAACCCTACAGTTTTTTCTCTTAGGGCTTCCTAGCGAGGAAGACAACAGCATGAATTTTCAAACAGTCTTTGGGGAGCTGCTTGGGATCTTTTGAGGCAGGAAGGAAGTAGGGGACAGAACGTGAGGTATGGAAGTAATTCTTTTTAATGCATCCACACATGTTGGAAAGGGGCTGTGTTTTGTATGGATTTTTAGTTTTTTTCCCCCCTACATTTGGGTATTAAGTTTTCTCTTGAATAACCAACACACATGGTTTTATATTTGTAAACTTCACTTTTAAACAAATAAAAATTAAACTAAAACGAACAATGATCCACAGCTGAGTGCTAAGCTAGCCTGCTAATTTTTTAATGCACCTTTCAACCCTCTGTGGCTACCTTCTTTTTTTTGGGGGGGGGGGTTCCAAGATAGAGTTTCTCTGTGTAACGGCCCTTGCTGTCCTGGAACTCACTCTGAAGACCAGGCTGGCCTCGGATTTACAGAGATCTGCCTGCCTCTGCCTCTGCCTCTGGAGTATTGGGATTAAAGGCATGCACCACTATTGTCCAGCTGAGGCTCTTTATTTTAAATTATTTGTAAGGTAAAAAAAGGGCCAAGTACACCTTGCTCCTGACTTGACCCCAGGCCCAGGGCTTGAAATCCCACCAATTCCTGAGCTTGCCCCAGAGTCAAGCCACTGAATCCCACCAATCTCTGAGCATGGAATCCTACCAATCCCTGAGTTCCCTGAGCACAGAAATCTACCAGTCCCTGAGCTTGCCCCAGAATCAGGCTACAAAAATCCACCAATCCCAAGCCACCCTGCAGAACCTCCCCCAACCGTCCCCTAAGAAACCCTATATCAACTCTGTACTTTGTCCTGTTTGCTACTACTTCTCACTCTAGCGGCAGCCACCTTCGTGGATTTTCCCCTCCCAGGACATCTCTTGAGTGAGTGTTATGTGACGTGGCACTCGCTGGAGCAGAGTCCAGCTGTAACAACTTTAGCCTGAGCCAGAGTAGAGCTATAACATTTTCTCTGGGGAAACTTTCCCCTAGGGGAGCGGAGCTGTAACATCTCAGAGCAGAGCTGTAGCAAGTCCACTGGGGAAATCCTCCCCTGTCGGAGCAGAATTGTTACACTTGCACTGGGGAAACCTTTCCCTGGAGCAGCACTGTAAGCTGCTACTCGTACATATTTCCTGCCTTTCCACTGCCAGGGTACCTTTCCATGCAAGTTCCGTTGCTTACATTATTTTTTAAAAAGATTTATTTATTTATTTATTATGTATACAGTGTTCGTGCCTGCCTGCCTGCCTAAGAAGGCACCATATCTCATTATAGATGATTGTAAAGCCACCATGTGGTTGCTGGGGTTTGAACTCAGGACCTCTGGAAGAGCAGCAAGAGCTCTTAACCTCTGAGCCATCTCTCCAGCCCCAGTGCTTACATTATTAAAATACTATTATTTCATTTTATGTGTATGACTGTTTAGCCTGTACATCTATACCTGTGTACTCTCTGTGTGCCTAGTGCCCATGGAGGCACCAGATTCCCTGGATTTGGAGTTACAGACAGTTGTGAGCCACAAATTAGGAGCTGGGAATAGAACTTGGGTCCCTTAGAAGAGCACCCAGTGCTCTTAACTCCTGAGCTATCTCTCCATGCTGCAGATGGACTCTTGACATAGATTGTCCTCCAGTGCCTGAGGATGGAAGCCAAGATTACTGCCCCAACAGGGCTGCTTTCTCTCACAACCTCTGTCCCTGCCTTGCAAGAGACCATCTTCCCTCTCACCCCCAAGTCTTCATGAAGTCTCTTCTCGGTGTATGTCCTTTGTATCTCTTTGTGTGTCCAACCTTCACTTTTGAAAAAGAACAACGGTTAACTAGGTATGGTGGCGCATGCCTTTAATCCCAGTTCTCAGAAGCAGAGGCAGGCAGATCTCTGTGAGTTTGAGGCCAGCCTGGTCTACAGATCGAGTTCCAAGACAGACAGGGCCACATGGAGAAACCCTGTCAAAACAAGACAAGATAAAGCTGGGCAGTGGTGGCGCATGCCTTTAATCCCAGCACTCGGGAGGCAGAGGCAGGCGGATCTCTGGGAGTTCGAGGCCAGCCTGGTCTACAAGAGCTAGTTCAGGGATGGGCACCAAAGCTACAGGGAAACCCTGTCTCGAAGAACCAAAAACAAAAACAAAAAACAAGACAAGATAAAATAAAACAAACAAAACCCACCAAAAACCAAAGAAACAAAGGGGAGGATGAGAAAAGAAAAAGGATGTCTTAGTTAGGGTTATTATTGTTGCGATGAAACACCATGCCCAAGAGCAGTTTAGGAGGCCGAAGAGATAGCTCAAGAGGTTAAAAGCAGTGGCTGCTCTTCCAGAGATCCTGAGTTCAATTCCCAACAACACATGATGGCTTACAACCAGCTATAGTGAGATCTGGTACCCTCTTCTGGTCTGCAGGCACACACACAGACAGAACATTGTATACATAATAAATAAATAATTTTTTTAAAGAGCAGTTTAGGGAAGAAAGGGTTTATTTCACTTACAATTTCACAGAACAGCTCATCACCAGAAGCTGTGAGGCCAGAAACTCAAGCAGGGCAGGAACCTGGAGGCAGGAGCTATATAGAGGAATATATGTGGAGTGAAGATTGGGCTAGGGGATTCAGACTCCGCCCAGAACAGAGGAGGAGTTAGAGAATTCAGACTCCGCCCAGAACAGAGGAGGAGTTAGGAGTTCAGACTCCGCCCAGAACAAAGGAGGAGCTAGGGGATTCGGACTCTGCCCACAACAGAGGAGGGGCTAGGGGATTCAGACTCCGCCCACAACAGAGGAGGAGCTGCGGAAACGGAATCCTGCTGCCGCTTCGGAAACAGCAATTCTGCTCAATCAAGGCAGGGGTGTCTCATTTCCTCAGGGGATATCTTACAGAGAAGGGAAACCTGCCTCTGCCTCCGTTCCCTCCTAAATACCCGGCTGCTACCCACGGCACCCTCTGCTCCTTGCCAGTGTTTCCCTCACACACTGACAGAGAACTGCCTCTGATTAGGTGTGACGATAATGAGAAGATCGACAGGAAATGATGGCACCCACTGTCACTTACTGAGCATCCTAAGTGAGCCAGGCACACTGCCAACCTTATCCAAACAGTCCTTCAAGGTAAACATCACAGTTATATCACTTAAATGACACAGAAGCCAAGAGTAAAGGCACAGACCTGTAACCCCAGCTTCTCATCATCTGAATCCCACCCGAGATTACAGGCACGCACCCCCTTGCCCTTGCCTGGCCATTTTTTTTGTTGTTGTTGTTGCTCATCTTTCACGGGGAATGATTGGAGTGATTAGCAGCAAAAGCCCAGAATGTCTATCACAGTCATCACTTCCGTTTTACAGAGAAGAAAATGAGGTTCCGAGAGAATGGAGTGAAGTGGTCTGGTGGTGGCTCCTGTCTGCCTGCCTAGTCCAGTGGTCCGCACACGGCACTGGCTGCTTCTCCAACTCTGGGAAGGAGATTGACAGTTTGCTAACTGCCCTCCACCTATGGGTGGCCTCCTTACTTGCCCTCAGGAGACAGCTACCAGTGCTAGGAAGGGGCTGGAAGCCAAGTTGAAGTCAGTGTGTGTGAGTCGCTGAGGGCCACCCCAGCATCTTCTAAGCTTCTCAGGAGATGTTTGTGTGGCTGCAGAAGCAGGACTGGGGCTTGGGATGCAAGAAAGAGGGAATGACAGAGAGGGTCTCTCAGACTGGAAGGACATGGGGGAAGGGAGACGAGAGGAAAAACGAAGGAGGAATGATGAGGGAAGGGCAGGGACATGGAATAAGAAAGAGATAGGCAGGGTCTCCACAGTATCCTGGATCTCCCATGATTCCCAGGGAACCTTGTGTATCAGCTTCATGAGGTCAACTCTGGGACACGGGATTCTCAGACAGTGACTTAGCCCAGTCAGGGGCAAAACACAGACAAGAGCTGCATCCTCATTTGGGTCCTCATCTGGTTCCTCACCTGGGTCCACATCTGGATCATCTGGATTCCCATCTGGACCCCCATCTGGGTCTTCAGTTGTGTCCTCACCCAGGTCCCCATCTGGATTCCCATCCTGGTCCTCATCCGGGTCCTCATCCAGGTTCTCCTCTGAGTCCTCATCCAGATGCTCAATGGGTCCTCACCTATATTCTCATCTGGCTCCTTACCTGGGTCCGCATCCAGATCCTCATCTGGATTCTCTTCAGGGCCCTCATGTAAACAGGGGACTGGCCAGTCCATCTTCCCGGTGTCCATTGGTGGGGGGCTATTGAGCAGACACGCGGCAGGTGCCCATGTGGAGCAGGAG
Organism: Alexandromys fortis; assembly: GCF_014885135.2. Taxonomy (NCBI): domain Eukaryota; kingdom Metazoa; phylum Chordata; class Mammalia; order Rodentia; family Cricetidae; genus Alexandromys; species Alexandromys fortis. The sequence goes on along the minus strand of NW_026067978.1, from coordinate 6,294,744 downwards.
CTGGGCACACCTGTCCACCCCTCTCACCCCAGGCCCCGTGCAGCACCTCTACAGGCTCAGCAGTAGCCTTCAATGGCACCTCTAGGCAACCCTCTGGGGCGTGGGGGGGGGGAGGGGACGCGGAGGGCCCTGCCCAGCCCTCTGTGCTCCCTGTCTCCTCACACACAGATCTCTTTCAGCCCAACTGCAGGAACCCTGCAGCTGATTTAGGAGCACGCTCAGGGCCCAGAATGTAAACCATCTCTCACCAGGAATGTGTAAACACCCATAAAGCAAAGGATTTGGGGCCCGGTCATGTGGGCCAGCGGCCCATAAAACCTTGGTATTGATCTGGACTCTGCAGCGAGCCTGTAAGCCGAGAGATGATGGAGGGGCTGCATCTTGGAAACCTGTAATCTCCCACCATACATCTGAGGTGGCGTGTTTGAAGTCCTACCCTGAGTTATTTATATTACTTTTGCAGTGTGTATTGAAAGAGCATTAGCCCAAACTCCTGGCAACGGGGCTTCCAGGGTCCCGGCCACTTAGAAATATGGAAGGAAGGGGACAAGGGAGTCCCCTAGAGCGGCCCGTGCTCCAGTTTTCTGCCTAGTCAGATAATCAAAGCCAGACCATCCAGGGCACACTTCCTCAAGTCAGCTGCACGGGGCCGCTTACCCATTCTCCCATGTCTGCCACCTGATCTGCCACGTACTGCATAATTGTGTCTGTCTGTGTGTCTGTTTGCCATACTGGGGATGGAACCCAGGGCCTCTTGAACGCTAGGCAAATGGCCCGTCGTGAAGTTATACAGCAGCGGCTGCTTTTTATTTTAAATAACAACTCTTTTAAAATTTAGCTTTATTCTGAAATGTTTGTGAGGCCCTGTCTGCTATCGGAGTTTTACTTTTTTCTTACGTACATTAAAATGAGTTCACAGGGACTGATAAGATGGATAAAGTAGATAGTAGATAAAGGCACTTGCCGCTAAACCTGAAGACCAGAGTTCAAGTCCCAGAACCCACAGACCCAGCTCCTGAAATTAAACATCTGACTTCTACACCTATGCTAACACACACACACACACACACACACACACACACACACACACCAATCAATGTAAAAAATTTTAATATGTTCATAACACAAAATGTAACACAACCTGACAGATGTCATCCTGGGCAAGGCAACTCACACCTGTTATCCCAGTGTTTGGAAGGCAGAGGCAGGGAGATTTCCAGAAGTCCAAGGCAAGCCTGGGCTACAGAGGGAGACCCTGTGCAAATGACATCAGCATCATGGGGTGGGGGAGGTTAATGTCCACATAAAACCACCCGGCCACCAGAGGACTGCACTCAGAAAGTGCTGACAGCGTCGGACATGCAGATATGGGGACCTGAGGACCATAGGTGGAGGGCTTCCCCAAAGTCCTTCAGGTACATGGGGCTGACTGGGGGCAGACACGCTAACAAAAACAGCTGCCCACCCACTGAATAGTTAACAGTACTCCACACTGAGTCGAAGCTCCTCCTGTCTGCTTCCACCTGGACCAACACCGATGAGATGGTTCCGTTCAACTGTCTCGATTTTACAGAGGAGGGATCACAAGCCCAGAGCTTACGCCATGTGGCATCCCCACAAAGACTACAGAGTTAGGTGTGGATCTGTTTAACTTCCAACTCTTTCAGTCTATCTGCCTGTCTATCTGTCTGTGATCCAAGTTGCCTAGGGAATTTACTGGGTTGTCAGGCTGACCTTGAACTCATAGTAATCCTCCTGCTTTAGCTTCCCCCTGGGATTATAGGTGTGTGCCACTTCACCCAGACAAAGTCTGGTACCCAATCCTTGGGAGAAGAGAGGGGAAGAGAGGAATAGAATGAGATGCCTGCTTGTTGCCTGGAATTTGTGTTGTGTCTTTCTCCGCTCATCCGCTCAGAGTTCACAAAATCTCCATAGCAAAGCTGCCTCATAGGACAGTGTCCTGCCTAGTGCCTTGGGCACAGATCTGGCATGACGCTACAGAAGGCGGCACTCTGTCGATTACATCAGCTACTGGGGATCCACTCAGGGCTTCCATTATGCCAAAGTCTATATCTGTCTTAGTCATGTTCTGATGCTGTGAAGAGACACCATGACAAAGAGGCATCTCATAAAAGAAAACACTTAGTTGGGGTCTGGCTTATAGTTTCAGAGGCCTAATCATTATCATCGCTGCAGGAAGCAGACAGGTCTGGCAGTAGAGCAGTAGCTGAGAGCTTTACATCCAGGTCCAAAGGCAGCAGGGAGGCAAAGAGAGAGAGGGAGGGAGGGAAGGAGGGAGGAAGAGAGAGAGAGAGAGAGAGAGAGAGAGAGAGAGAGAGAGAGAGAGAGACTGGACCTGGTGGTACTTTTGAAACCTCAAATCCCATGCCTAGTGACATCTCCGAGAAGGCCATACTTCCTAATCCTTTGCAAATAGTTCATCAGTTGGGACTAGGCATGCAAATATGTGAGCCTATGGGAGCCATTGTCATTCAAACACCATAGCTTCTAAATGAGGCTATTTAAGTCACATATGCAACAACGGGTTAACATCCAAAGTATAGAAGGAATTCAAATAGCTCACTTACAAAACCCACAAATAACCTTATTTTTTAACATGTGCATTGGTGTTTTCACTACTTCTATGTCTGTGTGAGGGTGTTGGATCCCCTGGAACTTACAGACAGTTGTGAGCTGCCATGTGGGTGCTGGGAATTGAAACCGGGTTCTTTGGAAGAGCAGACAGTGCTCTTAACCCATGAGCCATTTCTTCAGTCCCAAATAATCAGATTATTAAAACATGAGGCTGAAGGGATGGTTCAGTGGTGAAGAGTACTTGCTACTCACACAGAGGATCAGGGTTTGGTCCCTGGCACTTACGTTGGGTTGCTTAAGGCTTCCTGTAACTCCAGCCCAGGAGATATGATGACCTTTAGCTACACTTGCTCTTGCATGCACACACACACTTTTTTCTTTTAATTTTAAAAATGGGTAAAGGAGCCGAGTGCTGGTGACACATGCCTTTAATTTCAGCACTTGGGAGGCAGAATCAGGCGGATCTCAGTGAGTTCGCAGCCAGCCTGATCTACAAAGCGAGTTCCAGGACAGTCAGAACTCTTACACAGGGAAACCCTGTCTCAAAAAACAAACAAACAAACAAACAAAAAAAGCATCAATATGAAAAAATATATAAAGGACCTAAATAGACATTTATTGAATAAAGAAATAGGAAAGACCAACAGACGAGTTGTGGGGTGTGGCTACAGAAGTGCCCTGGGGTGTTGTTACTGCCAATGTCCCCATCTTGCACACACAATAACACAAACACGTGCAGAGAGAGGAGAGAGAGAGAGAGAGAGTTGAGGAGGGAATGCTTGTATATTGTTGGCAGGGTTACACACACACACACACACACACACACACACACACACACACACACGTCGGGTGGGGTTTGAATTCAGTTCCCAGCACTACATAACTGCATAAGGCGGCACGTGCCTGTAATCCCAGTACTTGGGAGATAAATGAGGATAAGAAATAAGAAATTCAAGGTCATCCTTGATTAGGTAGTGAGTTCAAGGCCAGCCTGGTCTACTTGAGATCTCAAAACAAAAGACCTGATTTGGGAAATAAGATTTTGGAAAATGTTTGCTGAGTTCTTAGAAATGGAAGAAATAAAAATGTGGATTGTGTTCAATTCGTTGGCCAAATCCATCTTATTGTTAAAAAAAAAAAAAAACTCAACAGCAGGATTTGTTGTGCCTCTTCATGTGACCCGAAGTTTTTCTTTTTTGAGGACCCACTAAGTGAAGGGTGGTGCTGTCTCAAAACCAAAGCAAATAAACAGAAAACCCAAAGCCTACAAAAGAGAGAGAGAGAGAAAAGAAAGGAAGGGAGGAAAATGAAGGAAGGAAGAAAGAACGAACAAACGAAAGAAAGAAAGAGAGAGAGAGAGAGAGAGAGAGAGAGAGAGAGAGAGAGAGAGAGAAGAAAACCTCCTTGTATTAGTGGTGACTTGGAGGGCAGAAGCTATGACAAGTGACGTGGACACGGATGAACATTCCTTAGAGTTCCAGGCCAGTCCTCAGGCTGCTCTGACCCCCAGGGTGGGGGCAATGCAGCCCGAAGCCAGGCTGCTGGCATTGACCCTCAGGGCGCTTGGGAAACCAGGCCCTTTCCTGCCAGCAGAACTCAGCCACGAGAAGACTGAGTTGATCCTCTACAAATGGGAAGAATTTCCTCTTAAAAAAACAAATCGTCCATGTCTGTGTCCACATTCCACCCTCCCTTCAAAAGGCATGCCTTTCCTAAGTCTTCTGGGGTCACTCTTCTCCCACCTCTGAAACTGAGATGCAACCCAGGGCCTCCCACATGCCAGGCAAGCGCTCCAACAGTAGGCTATATCCCTAGACTATTCTATGTTTTTAGTTTGACATAGGATCTCTCTAGGTTGCCTAGGATAGCCTTGAACTGGCTCTGTGGCCCAGGCAGGTCCCAAGCTTGCTGTCCTCTTGACTGAGTCTCCCAAGTAGCTGGGGTCACAGATGCATCCCAAAGTCCACCCTAGGGTTTGTATCGTCCTTGTGTCTGGTAGTCATACGAAAGCTTCTGTTTTACTTTGCTTTATTTTATTTTTATACAGGGTTTCATGTATCCCAACTTGGTTTCAAGTTCATGATGTAGTTGTGGATGAGCTTGAATGTCTGGTTCTCTTGCCTCTACCTCCATCTCCAATTCCCTCCAGTGCTGGGGTTATAAGTATGTACACGCAGGGTTGGTCTTCATCTCTGTCTGTCTGTCTGTCTGTCTGTCTGTCTGTCTGTCTGTCTCTCTCTCTTTCTTGTTGTGTTTCTCTGTCTTTCTAGAAATTGTCTTTGATTGTGTAGACCAATCTGGCCTCAAATTTTGTGATCCTCCTGCCTGGGATGTCAGAAATGCAACACCACATTCAGCTTCACCTGGAGGTCATTTGTGGCTGTGGTGTGGTATGTGTGTGTGGTGGGCGTAAGGGTAAAAGTAAAATGCTGCAGGTACCCCAAGTGGCTGCAGTGTGCAGCAGGTCCCGAGACCACACTGCAGGTCCCTGAAGTGGTGGCAGGCAGCAGGCAGCGGGTCCTGAGAGCAGCCAGTCCCAGGGAGGGATGGCGCAGTTCCCTGAGCAGCTGCAGTGGGCCATGAGTCCCAGGCAGGGAGCTGCCTGATGGACGAGAGACTTTGATGGGGCAGCCAGTCCCACGAGGAGAGACAGACAGATGGACATGCTATGAGACCACACCGCAGGTCTCCGAAGGTGGCTGGTCCTGGTCAGGGAGCCACATGGTGGGAGAGAGACAGAGACATAGATAGGCACACCATGCAGAATGAGGTTGGATCTTTATTTAGTGGGTTATGGAGGAGAAAGGGGAGAAGGGGAGAAAAGCAGAGAGAGAGAGGCAGAGAGAGAGAGAGAGAGAGAGAGAGAGAGAGAAACAGAAGAGTAGTAAGGGGAGAAGGGAGAGACAGAAGCTTCCTCTTCAAGAGGGAAACCAAAAAGGAAGGGACTCAGGCTGGAAACTGAAGATCAGCTCGCCTCCACAGAACGGGGAGGAAGTGGGTGTGATTTGTCTCTTAAAGGGACAGGACAGACCATTACAGTGGTGTAGGGGGAACAGAGGTTGACAGCAGTGTCTTCCACTGTGATTCCTCACATTATCTTTGTAGATGGTCAGGGTCCTTCACTAAACCATGAGTTGCTCACAGTCAGCTAGAGTGGCTGGTTAGTGAGACCCTGAGCTCCTCCTGAGTCCACCCCTGTCACCATCCCCAGCTCTTGGGTTACAGACCAGCACAACCACACCACTTTTAGAATCATCCTTGTTGAATTATATCTTTTTTTTTAGATTTATTTATTTATTATGTATACAACATATGCCTTGATGTATGCCCACACGCCAGAGGAGGGCGCCAGACCTCAGTACAGATGGTTGTGAGCCACCACGTGGTTGCTGGGAATTGAACTCAGGACCTCTGGAAGAGCAGCCAGTGCTCTTAACCTCTGAGCCATCTCTCCAGCCCCCTTGAATTATATCTTTATTATTTACTTATTTATTTGTTTGTTTATTGAGAGAGGGTTTCTCTGTGTAGCTCTGGTGACTAGCTCTGTAGACCAGGTTGACTTCAAACTCAGAGATCCACCCCACCTGAGTGCCAGAATTAAAGGCACCTGTCACCACACCTGCCTACTTATTTTGATTGTTGGTATGTATGTCGGGGGCTATCACATGCATGGCTCAGTGTAGATGTCGGATGATAACTGTGGGACCCACTCTTCCACCATGTGGTTCTTGGGTATCTGACTCACAGCCTCAGGGTCAGCAGCAGCTGCCTTTACCAGCTGAACTGTATCTCCAGCCTCCATGGCTTTTCATGTGGCTGTTAAGGAATCTAAACTCAGGTCTTCCGGTTTGCTTGGCAGGCAATTTACCTACTTAACCATTTCTCTAGGCTTGTTAGCCTGGAGAGGTTTATTTTTGTTTTTTATTTTTTATTTTTTTAGACAGGCCCCACTATGTAGCTCTTGCTAACCTGACCTGGCACTTGCTACTGCCTGCCTCTGCATTCCACGTGCTGGAATTGAAGACATTCACCACTATGCCAGGGCTCCACCTGAAGGGTTTGTTTGTTTGTTTGTTTATGTTTTTTGAGACAAGGTTTCTCTGTGTAGCCACTCCCTGTCCTGGTTATCTTTGCCGAACAGGCCTCAAAGGGACTCCTTTCCCGCCACACCTACTGCTGTTACTGAGGCTCGTGCCAGCCGCCCTCTGTCACCTCGTCCTTTCCCCAGTACTATGTCATCAACTGTCATGACCTTGACCCCTTCTCAATACAGTAACCCACAAATGATCTGATTTTAAATCCTTCTTAAAATCTCATTTATTTATTTATGGGGGTGTGTGGGTGGGGGGAGGCACACATAGCATGGCCCATACATGAGGGTCAGAGAATCGTTTGTGGGAGTCAGTTTCAAGGATTCTCAGCTGGTAGTTTTCTATTTCCCTCCCACCAGGTAGAGCCCAGGGATCAAATCCAGGATGCTATGCTTAGTGGCAAGGATCTGTACCTACTGAACCTTCTTGCCAGCCCTCATATCTGTTAACAATACATAAACACACGTATATTCTTTTACGCTCACGCCTGAAAGCGACCAGAAGGCATTGCCTTTAATCAGTACCGCTTGCCTAATTTCTTTTCTGATTTAAAACTTAGTTATTTAATTAATCAAAATTTAGTTATTTAATTAATCAAATATGTATGTCAAAATTTTTTTAATGAGCCGGGCGGTGGTGGCGCACACCTTTAATCCCAGCACTCGGGAGGCAGAGGCAGGTGGATCTCTGTGAGTTTGAGGCCAGCCTGGTCTATAAAGGGAGTTCCAGGACAGGCTCCAAAGCTACAGAGAAACTCTGTCTCGAAAAACAAAAACAAAACAAACAAAAAAATTTTTTAATGTATTTACTTATTCTGGTGGGAGGGGGGTTGTGGTCCAGCGTGTGTGAAGGTCAAGGGGGGTTGGTTGGCTCTCTTCCACACCCCCTGCCCACCACAGCTTCCCACACTTCCTGCCAACACCTGTGGGTGTGCCGATTTATTCCATCAACACTACCTCAAGGATCACTTCATGCTTCCCGTTGCCCACCCACCAGGGATGGTGCTGCTGACTGCTGGGGTCAAGCCTCTAAGATCTGCTTCTGGGAATCCCACTTTAGGTCACTCATGCGCCTTAGGAGTTGGCCTTTGTCCATCATTCCAGGCCCATGGTGTTTGCTGCTGGTGGCTGTGGTCACATGCTTCAGCTTCTATGGAGAAAGCACACATCTTCTATCCTGCATTTTCCTTCCAACTTCACCTGCACTGGGGTGCTTATCAGAGCCAAGGTCACCCCCTCCCCACCTTACCCTTCATGGATTCCCCTTGAGCTTGTAAGCATGGCCCAAGCCCTTTCTGGTCCTTGAGCCTCATGTTCGGTCCTGCTCAGTTTCCCAACGCTCAAGCATTGCTGCCCACCCCAGATCCTTTCCAGCTGCCATTTCTTCTGCCTGCCTTGCTTTTCCTTCCCCTTCTGCCTGGTCAACTTCTCGACTGGGTCAATATGACTGGGGAAGACCTTTGACCTCCCTGGCCAGAGCCAATCCCCTTCAGAGTTGACTGCTCCATGTCTGGGTCATCTGCTTCCTCCAGCTCTGTTGCCACCCCTGTGTGTGTCCCCCATAGTTACCTTTGAAAGAAACACTGAAGGGGGGGGGCACACAGGACGCAGGAGATGTCTGAAGCCCTTTCCCCAGGCTCTTCTTGGTTTCTTCTGAGGCATGTCCCTCATTTGGCTGGCCAGGACTCAGTAGTTCTTATTTTACTGCTGAACATCCTGGGGCCAGCAAGAACAGCTCCTTTGAGGTCCCACCACAGCAGGGTCCTGCTCTGGGCCAATACCACATCGTTCACTAGTTGAGCCTTTGTCTGCCTGTTGATTGATTACTGTGAGCTGTCTGCTGTGTCTCAAGATTCCAGGTTTTCTCAAAATTGAATTCTACCTGTATTAATATTATTACTGTTTATTTTTCTTTTTGTTTTTTCAAGGCAGGGTTTCTCTGTGTAGCCCTGGATGACTGTCCTGGAACTCATTTTGTAGACCAGGCTGACCTTGAATTCATGGAGCTCCACCTGCTTCTGCCTCTCGAGTGTTGGCATTAAAGCTATGTGCCACATACCCAGCTTCTTATCGTTTTTACTTAAAGGACTTTAAACAATTTTTCTTATTTTTGAAAAGGAAACTTTTAAAAATAGGGAGAAATTTTTAATTATTTATTTTATGTGCATGGTGTTGTGTCTACATGCATGTCTGTGCACAAGTGTGTGTCTGGTGCCCATGGAGACCAGAAGAGGGTGTTAGAATCACCTGGAAAGCTGGGCGGTGGTGGCGCACGCCTTTAATCCCAGCACTCGGGAGGCAGAGGCAGGCGGATCTCTGTGAGTTTGAGACCAGCCTGGTCTACAGAGCTAGTTCCAGGACAGGCTCCAAAGCCACAGAGAAACCCTGTCTCGAAAAAAACAAAAAAACAAAAAAAAAAAAAAAAAGAAAAGAAAAGAAAAAAGAATCACCTGGAATTGAAGTTACAGCTGGTTGTGAGCTGGTCATGTGGGTGCTGGGAATTGAACCTAGGTCCTCTGGAAGAGCAATAAGTGTTCTTAATCACTGAGCCCTCTCTCTTCTTTTTCTCCTTCCTTCCTTCCTTCCTTCCTTCCTTCCTTCTTTTTCTTCTTCCTCCTTTCTTTCTGTTTCTTTCATTTCTCTTTTTCTTTTTTCTTTTCTTTATTTCTCTTTCTTTTTGACACAGGATCTTGAGATGTAAGCCCAGGGTGGCCACAAACTCTCAGCAATCCTCCTGCCTTGACTTCCTGAGTGATGGAACTATAATCATGTATCACCACACCTGCCGAGGAAAGTTAAGGCAGTGAGCACCAGCTGGCACTGGAGCCTGCATCTGGGCCGGGCCAGCCTGCTCGTGGGTCTGGTGGAGGGTCATACCCTCCAGGAAACCATCTCTTTAAACACTAAGTACGTGCCCAGTGTTGGTTGGGGCAGGTCTCCTTGGGCCGTCAGGGGTCCTCTCTGCGAGGAGCTAGGGCTATATGTGTGACTAAATATCTGGGTGCATCTACCCCAGTGGGGGTTTGAGTGGCTGTATACATGCCAGCACCCACTGTCACACTTCCTGTCTGGCCCCAGCTGGGGTCAGTCTGTGATAACCAGGCCAAGACCTGCTTTCTTTCACAGCTGGGGCTGCAGAGTGAGAAAAACCAAGGAGGGACTTCCATCCCTCCAGATACCCTGAAAGTCAGAAGGCCAGGGGGAGCTCTGGCTGGTGACGGAGCCACCCATGGAGGGACCTGGTTCTAAAATGGTCTTTTCAACTGCTTGGTGAATAGGGGGACTCCCTCTAGCCTCTCTGGGCTTCTGTAAGGGACTCGAAGCCTTCCTAGGTCGGGTTCGTCCTCCAGCACCTGTGTGGTGGATGTGATTTACGGGCACCATTAGCTCTGTCTGCAGATGAAGAAGGACACAGAGAGGCTGAGTCTGCCAGGGTCACACAGCTGGCAGGAGATTTGTGGCTGGCCCATGGCCAGAAAACAGAAACGGGGAGAGAGATCTATAGAAGAAAGTCACTCTGGTTTTGTTTTTGGTTTCTCTGTAGCCCTGGCTGTCCTGGAACTCACTCTGTAGCCGAGGCTGGCCTTGAACTCTCACACTGCCTCCTGAGTGTGGGGATTTACAGGCATACACCAATATACCTGACTTGTCATCCACACCTATGAGCCAAGAAGATCTGGAGTCCTCCTACCATCCTGTGGACTGTTTCTGAAGCCTCGGGTCTACTTTCAGTTGGGCTAGGGCTTGCTCAGGGTCACCCCGCGAACAAGAAATGAAAGGAGGTGGGTTGGTTTGCCCTAAACCACACCACCGTCCTCAGATCCTCTCATGACTTTTGAATAGAGAAACCTTATATTCAGAGACGTTGAATTGGTTGCCTAGGGGCACACAGTAAGGAGGTCAGGGGAGACAGAAGCACAAGCTCGAGCTCCCGTAGCCACTGGGGAAGGAGGTTTGAACCTAGCCCCACTCCTGCCCTGAGCCTGCAGCTCTTCCTCTTAGCCACCTCCTGTCTTCCAATCATTCTCCTCATCCTCCTGCCTCTGCGTCTCTGCCTTGAAGAACCATACACAGTGACGGTGGGGCACAGAAATCGCTTAGCTGCAGAGAAGAAACTGAGGGGCACAATTGCAGAGCTTGGGAGCAGATCCATCTGCTGATTCCCTGGCCAGAGCCTTGTACCCCTTGATGCAGTGAGGCTGAGGGTCTCCTCTGCCTTTGGTCAGTAGTAAACCCTGCCCAAGAATCTCAGCACATTTGTTCTTGCTTCTTTGCTTTGTTTTTGTTTCTTGAAGCAGGGTCTGTTTAGCTCATAGCAATCCTCCTTTTTCAGTTTCTGAATGACTACAACTGTGTGTCATCATGTCCAGCTCTAAGGTAGCTTCTTTTTCTTTTTTAGTTCGAGGCAGCAACTCAAGTAGTTCAAGCAAGCTAGTAGTAGCTGAGGATGGCCTTGAACTCGGGCTCCTCCTGCTCCCACCTCCCTCATAGTGGGATTTCAGGTGTGGTCATCCTGCTGGGTATATGCAGTGCTGGGATGACAAGGAACATCCCAGACAAGCACTCTCCTACTAGAGCAGCACTTCTAGCCCCGTAATGTAGTTTCTTTTGCTTTCCTTCAAGCTCCTGGAGGGCACATGTCCATTTCACAATCAGACATTAAAAGGCTCTAGTTCCCCAACACTTAAGTCCACTGAGGAGGCCCGACTGGGGTTCCCCAAGGCCAGGCTCCCTAGACTTTCTGCCTCTGTCCTCTCCAGTGAGGTCATCTGGTTAGCAAATTCCCTAGGGTTGAGTCCTGCACTCAGCTGGAAACTGCAGGAAGTTTCTGGAAACCAGAACTGTGTTCAAGTGGAAGGCTGACACATGCACGGGGCAGAAAAGGAGACATAGGTGCCTGCCTCCTTCCTCTCTAAGCAGTTGGCTTTTCTCTAAATGAAGACGGGGCATCATCTTCCAACAGAGCTGGAAGTCCTGGCAACTTTTGCATGCCACCAGCAGGGACCTTGGCAGGACTGCCGAGCTGACCATCTGTGGACGGCAGGGCTGAGAAGCACAGGCGGAGACTCTCCATGACTCCAAGGAGCTGATCCCAATGGACAGACGCATCTGAGCAGGATAGGGATGCTGCCCAGGCCCCCCTTCCTGGCAGGGGGAGCCTCAAGGGTTGACTGTTGGTGGGATAGGGTGAAGGCAGTGTGAAGTGTGGGGACCCACAGCTGTGAGCCTGTTCCACCTTGACTGGAGGATGTTGGATTCTAGCATCCAAACACCGAGGAGGAGTCGCCCCCAGAGACCACCTCACACACCACAGCCGATGCAAAAGCATGAGGATTTTATTAATTCTGTCATGACAAGGTCCCTCAGCATTTGGGAAGCCGAGAGACTTCCAATAGCTGGCACAGGCTACTTTTAAAGGAGAAGGCCACAGAAGTAAGGGGGGTTGTGATTGGCTTATTCAAAAGGGCTATTACCAATAATTGGCTGGAGAGCTGTTGCCAGATCAGATGAGGTAAGAGGTCATTTTGACCCCGTTTCCCAGGGGACCGAATCAAAACATACGTATATGGGTAATTGTTCAGGAACTGAATACGTGCAGGTGTAGCCCTTAGGTCCTTGGTTCCCAGGGGAGGAGGGGAAGCACTATGGCACAGAGGCTGAGAGGATTCAGAGTTGTCAGAAATGGCTTCAGAATTGTCTTAAAGTCTTACAAGGGCAGAGAGTTTGAGTTTATTTTTGCTCTCTCAAAGTTGTTGGTAACAGGTGTGGCTACAAACAAGACAGGATTTTTCTGTGTAGTTTTGGAGCCCGTCCTGGAACTCGCTCTGTAGACCAGACTGGCCTTGAACTCACAGAAATGCTCCAGCCTCTGCCTCCCAAGTATTGGGATTAAAGGCGTGCGCCACCACCGCCCAGCAAGAGAAGATATTCTAAAGAGGCATTCACCCTCTCCCTTTGGCTATCAGACTACTAAAACAGTGGATCCCAAGAAGCTGGAATCCCCCCTCCTGGGAATCTCATGCTGGGAGAAGGGAAAGGCTGAAGTCTCTTGAGAACCAGGGAAGAACTTGTGCAACCCCCCCCCACCCCAATTCACACAATTGTCAGGTCACTTTGCAGGAGAAACTAGAGCCAAGACAATGACAGTCTGTAACGGATGGGACCACACCTTGACCAGGACTGCTTGGCTACGCTTGCCTCTTGCCCTCTTATGTAAGCCTAAACCTCATGCTGGGACCCTGAATACCGACTTCCTTCCTCATGTGGCCACATTGAAGAAATCTCCTTTCTCTGCTTTTCACCATTAGCCTGTCTCCTTAAATGGCTTATTGAGGTGGTAGAACCTGCCTGGGCACTCAGCCTAACATCTCTAGTAACATCACTGGTCCACAATATAGCAGGACCATACATACCTGTACTGGAGTCCTGGCTCAGCTTACCTTTGAACAATGGTCCCCCAGATTTCTATAGGGGTGTCTCTTTGCCTTACCTTAGACCTCTCTGGCCCCCTGGCTGGCTGTGCTCTCTTGAACTCTGCTCCTTGTAGGTTTGATGGACACAGGGCAGTGTCTCCTAGGGAGCAGCCAGAATCCCAGAGTGGGGGAAAAGGAAGCCTGGCCTTTTCACTGGGAACTTTGCACCGGCAGCCCCGCACTCTGGGGAGGCTAGTGATGTTTGCTGGGCTAGCAGCTGAGCAGGCTATACCCTGCCCAGTCTTCTTGCTGTCTTCCTCACCGACAGCAAGACTGGGCGTTAGACTGTTTGGAGATGATTAGGAGGGAGACAGAGGCAGAGGAATTACTCTCGTGAGGAGGAGAAGCCCATCTCTCCCCTGTAAAGATGGTCACTTGGAGACGAGAAAGGTGTGGTTTTTACTCTGAACCATCACCCAGACCGGATGGATGGCCCTTGCATTTTACTGCTTCCCACTGCTTTATTGGACCCTCAAAACAAGGTTGCCTCCTTGTCCCTGGATAAAGGGAAGAGGAGAAGAAATTTCTCCCAGGCTGAGAAATTTGCTCTGTGTCGCCCAGCCTGCACCCATGGTGGCTGCCTAGTCCCTTCCTTCCTGCTGCTCCATTCTGCTGCTGGCCACGGGGCTTCTGTCCCCAACCTTGGCCCCTCAGTTAGGGTGGGAAATGAGAGTCACAGGTCACAGGTGCAGGAGTCCAAGCACCGCAAGACGCTGTCGGTGGCTGAAGATATTATGAACAGGGGACTCAGAAAACATCTGTGATGATCACCTGTGTGTCCTTCACCCCTCCTCCCCGGGGAGATCTGAATTAAGCAGGCTGCCAAGGCCCAGGCTCTTTGGAGCACAGTGGGGGTTGGAGGGTAATTATGTGCTGGCCACCATCTTCCATGAGATAGTGTCATTGGCTTCCATCTTACAGATGGGGGACCTGAGGATTTTGGGGGGTGAGTGGCACGGGTTGGTGGACCGACAGGTAACAGCCTCCCCCTCACATTCCCCCATCCCTTGAAGGTGCCCCGGGGCCAACTGACCTCCATTCTCACCTTTCATGAGATCATCCGGGGTGGTTCTGGGAGGGGCGGTGGTGCTAAGAAGTGGAGAGACTGGATCTGGTCAAGTTGACCTTTTCTTTCTCTTTTTAAGCTGTAGGTCTCAGAGGCTCGGAGCAAGAGAAGAGCAGGCGCAGGAGCTGAACCTAGGCCTCCGAGCTCTTTTCCCTAGCCTTTGGTGCTCTGACCTACAAAGGACGGGAGTCCTGTGGAGAGCAGGCCGCAGGCCTGGAGAATAAATGCCGAATGTGTGTGTGATCAGAATGGATGGGTAAATGCTGCTCCCTTCAGAGAAGCAAGGGACAGGGGTCGGTTTTTAAAAGATCAGACAAGGAAGGGCTTAGCCCCTTGGAGGCTCCCCTCTTAGCCTGAGAAATTGCTTCCCCAGGGAATTGGGTGCCACCTAGAGGACACTAGGGGCCCAGCAACCATGTCCCTTGAAGAGGGGGCCACCCCATAGCTCCTAAGCTTTCCCTACACCCTCCCTTTACCATGTTTCTGTCCTCTCTGTTTCCTTTCCTTTAGAAATACAGACAGGAGCCGGGTGGGGGTGATGCATACTTTTAATCCCAATCCCAGAGGCAAGTTGATCTCTGGGAGTTTGAGGTCAGCCTGGTTTACACAGTGAGTTCCAGGACAGCCTGGTCTACGTAGTGAGTTCCAGGCCAGCACAGGCTATGTAGTGAGATCCTCTTACAAAAACAAACAAATGAACAAACAAACAAAACTGTAGACTAGGGTTGTGATGGCTGTGGTGCAGATCAGTGGATACAAGTGTTTGCTGGGCAACTCAAAGCTGAGTTTGGATCCTCTGAACCTACTTTAAAAAAACAGGCATTGACCAAAGTACCTCCTGTTAACTCCATAGCTGTACAGAGCATAGATGCTAGGCCCTGGGAGGGCTTGCTGGCTGGTCAGCGTGGCTGAAAAGGTCTAGTTCCAGGTTCAGGGAAAGACCCTGCCTCTGGGGAATAAGGTGGGATTGATGGAGCAAGATGCCTAGTATTCTTCTCTGGCTTCTGCAAAAGCTCATATGTGCACAAGCACCATGCATGGTATGCACACGTATGTCACACATTTGCACAAGTCTACACATGCAGATAGGAAACGGGGTGAATCAGGTTCTTATTCCATCCTCACGAGGTCCATGCGTACCTGCACATACATGTTGCCCTTCTGGGGGCTGAAACAGGCTGTTTGGTGAGAGGGAGAGTCTCATCGACGGACATCCAAATGGCTGCAGGAGAGACATTAATGCACAGACAGCTGCCTGTCAATGGGAGATGGCTTCAACCTTCCAAAAGCACGTAACATTCAAAATAAATAAGGTGAAAAAAATAAAAAATAAAATAAATAAATAAGGTGGGACTGGCTCGGGACAGTACACTTGCCTAGCACGTCCAAGGCTCAATTTCCACCCCCAACTCTGGGTGTGTGTTAGGGCGGCCACTCATTTTAAGGCCCAGTAGTGACAATATCTATAATTACAGCACCTGGGAGGGAGGATGAAGCTGGGCAATTAGAACTCCAGGATAGCCCGAGCTACATAAAAAACTATCTCAAGAAGTAAGTATATACATTTTTTTTACATTTTTAGTTAGTTAGGATGGTGGGTTGGAGAGATGGCTCAGCAGTTAAGAGCACTAACTGCTTTTACAGAGGAAGCAGATCTGATCGCTAGCACCTAAAGGTGGCTCACAACTGTCTGTAACTCCCGTTCCAGGGGATTCCATGCCCCCTTCTGACCTCTGAGGGTACCAGATATGCATGTGGTATGCAGACATACATGTGCACAAATCACTCATACACACAAGATAAAAGTAAATAAACCTATTTATTTAGTGTGCGTGCATGTTGGGGGCGATGCTGCGAGAACAGCTCTCAGGATTCAGTTCTCTCCTACCATGTACATTCAGGGACTAGAACTCAGGTCTCCAGGCTTGGCAGCAAGCACCTTTACCCACTGAGCCATTTCGATGGTCCCGTAAGTAAATAAAATTTGTGAATGGATTTATTACAGGGAAAACTAAAGACAATACCTCCTTCAGAATGAAACTACAATGAAATGAAAATCTGAGCTCATGAACCCCGCTTTGAAACTGGATGTCCTCTCTGAGTGCTTAGTCTGTAGAGTAGGTACCAGCAGCCTTAACTCCAGATGCATAAACCAAAACGAGGCTTGTCCGTGGTGGCTGTAATTGCAGCCCGTGGATCCCTTCCCTCGGAGAACAGTCAATCATTTCGTCCTCTCTGTTTGTCAAATACTCCCATTCACCAAGACCAGGCTTTGAGGCTCAAGCCTCCTCCATCTCTGCTGTTTGTCCTCTGCATGCCTAAGCATAAGATCCAAGCTTCTCTTGGCCCATCATTGATGCATGCAGGGAATGGGGCCTTCAGAGCCTCCATGCAGCTGGGCTGCTCATACCTACTCTGCTGTGCGAAGGAGAAACTGGCCTCACCCCAGGGACACTCCGCTCAGGGTTTAAAAACTGATGTGCCAAAAATCAAATACACATGCAGGAAGAGATGACCGGGGCTTGTTGAGGCAGGGCACTGAGACAGGGGAATGTCTTTGAATCCCGTGGGGAGTAGACCCCAGGCCTGCATAAGCAGCACCAACAGTGAGGAACCAGGGGACCCATCACCCACAAGGGCTTCTGGGAAAGATTGGAAGGCCGATGGATGGGAGTGCAGGGCAGGACAGGGGGTCCAGAGGGCCTCTACAGCCATTTTTGAGGAGTGCGATCTTGATTCCTCTGCAAAGGAAGTGGCATTGATTTACATTTTTAAAGTGCTCTGGCAGGCTGGGGAGGATCAGAGGGCCAAGAGTGGAAGCAGATGGGTCCTTATCTCTCCTTCCCCACTTTCTGGGCCAGCCTAGGTCTTATCTTGCTTTCTAGAGAGCTCCTTGAGGCCAGGGAGGATGCCTGTCTCAGAGGTTGCAGAGCCCAGGCCAAGCCTGACCATGGACACGGGGTGTTATGTCTCCAGGCCCAGCCTCAGTCCCAGGAGAAAGTCTGGGACACATTCTGCTCTCTCTCCTTGCCTCCCACCTCCCTGGCCCTGCCTCACTCCCTGGCCCCAGCACCAGGGAATGTTTGACAGAGGCACGTGTTCTCCAAACACAACTTGACGCATGATTTCAGGAGAAACACGCAAACAGACTTCTGCCGGGCATCCATCAGGAGAGACACAGGCTCTGTAAACAAAGGCACAGTCCGTCTCCTGCTCTTCCATGCAGACATTTTCCTTGTGAACCTGGCAGCCCCCAGTCCCAGCCTGACCATGTAGGACCACAGCCCCTCAGTAGAACTTCCAGGATACATGGCCCTTGCTCACATATACGAAAACAGATTCAAGCTGGGTTTGATTGTGCCTACCTATACTCCCAATTTTGGGGAGGCTGAAACAGAAGGATTGCTGCAAGTTTGAGGACAGCTTAGACTACATCATGAATTCCAGGATAGCCCAAGTTACAGAGGGAAACCCTGGAGAAACACACACACACACACACACACACACACACACACACACA
>NW_026067978.1:6259783-6276943 GCF_014885135.2 Alexandromys fortis | reverse complement strand
CACACACGCAGAGAGAGAGAGAGAGAGAGAGAGAGAGAGAGAGAGAGAGAGAGAGAGCACAGAAGCTCAGAGAGACATTGAGTTGATCGTCTAAGATCCCACAACATAACCCAGGCTACCAATCAAGCTACTGTGGCCAGCAGACTACATTCTAACACTGCACTGCTCAACTAATAAAAATAGCACCGTCTTAAGTGGGACGTGGAGGTACACTTGGTACTTGGGAGATCGAGCCTGGGAGAGTATGAGTTCAAGCCAACCAGGACGACATAGAGAATCCTTGTTTCAAAAAATAACAAGTGACTAGAGAGATGGCTCAGCAGGGAAGAGTATTTGCTCTGAAATCAGGAGGACTAGAGTTCAGATCCTGGCATCCACGTAATAAGCCAGGCGTTGAGCATGTGTGAGTGTGCAATTGTGTACACCCACATACATACACACAAATGAGAGAGAGAGGAGAGAGAGAGAGAAAATAGGCCAAGGCTTGGTGTTACATGCCTTTAATCCCAGTACTCAGGAGACAGAGGTAGACTGATCTCTGTAAATTTAAGGCCAGCCTGGCCTACATAGTGAGTTCCAGGCCAGCCAGGGCTACATAGTGAGATCCTGTCTCAAACAACAATGGCAAAGTAAAAGAGTAAATCTTGAAAAATGGAAGTTAACATGTAACAGCAACGAACATGTAAATTTAAAAGTCACACACAAAAGATGGTAAGCAGCACACGTTTTGTCCTAAGTTTTTTTGCTAAGTAGACATCATCTGTGAAGAAAGGTTTTCATTCTCCCATTTTTAGGTGGGGAACGTCACATACAGGGAGTTAAGACCAGGCAGTTGTTTAAGTTCTGCTAGGATGTAAGGAAGGTAGCACTTGAAGGGCAGGGGAAGCGCAGGGAGACCCCGGTTCTGTTTTCTGCATGAGTACCCCCTCCACCAGCATCCTGTAGGCTGGTCCCTACTCCTAACTTCTACCTCCAAGGCTCCAAGGCTCCAAGGCTCAGGGAAGGCAGCCGCCTGGGCATGCTCTGTGCAAGGTGAGGAGGCTTGGAGCCTGCATTGTGGGGACAAAGCCTCTTCCTGGCTGTGTGGGCTGCATCAGTTCATAGCTGCCTCAGTTTCCCCATGGGCTCAGTGGAGTGACTGTTACAGCCCTGCCCTCTGCACAGCACCTTCTGTGACTCCTAGTGGTGGGGGTAGAGGTTGGGGCAGGATTCCTATGCCCAGAGTCAGTGGAATGTCATACAGCCTGGTTCTGGGTTTAAAGCCCCAGGGGTGATGCGGGGCCTGGCCTCCTCCATGGGGAGACCCCCCACCTCGGGCTCCAGCCCAAATTGCCAGACACGAGTTTGAGAAGACCACCCCCCCTCCAGGCAGGGTGACCAGGAGCCAGCCGGCTGGCCATTTGTCCACAGATGGGTGTGCAGATAACAGGCGTCTGGAGATAAGGCAAGGGGAAGAGAGCCAGGCCACGCTAGCCCAGCAGAAGCCCGAGCTGGAGTAGTCCAGGCGCCTGCAGAGTGCTGCCTCCCAGCCCTGGGGCCAGCCAGCAGCTCCCCCTGCCACACTTCCACTGGGCCTGCTGGCCTTCCCTCTCCCGGCACTTCCTGCCTTTGCCAAACTGAATAAACCCAGCAAACTTATGCGGATTTGTGAGAGGCTTGCAGAGAGTCCTGGGCTAGTCTTGGAGCTGGCTTGGCAACCAGCCTATGACGTCCCTGCCCCAAGTCCAGCCTCAGGATGTTCAGCTGCACGGTGAAACAGAGACTCTTACTGTCCTCCCCTTGCTGATGAAAAATCCAAAGGAGGAAACATTAGGTCACAGCTAAAAACCAGCGTCTCTGGGATCCCAATTCAGGCAGTTTGGCCTCGGGGGTGGCCTTTCTACTGCTTCAAATGTCACCTATGATATTACTATACGAAGAAAGAAAAAACAGCTGAACCTATTTGGTTTATTTTTTCTTTGTTTTACTTTGGAGATAGTGTCTCTCAGGATCCACACTGGCCTCAAACTTACTAAGTAGGCAGGATAGCCTTGAACTTCTGCTCTTCTTCCCTGTATCTACAGAGTGCAGGGACTACAGGTCTGTACCCCACACTAGGTCATGCTGTGTGTGTTAGGGACTGAACCTAAGATCTCCTGCAAATGTTCTACCAACTGAGCTGCTTCCCCAGCCCTCATACATTTCCATGTATGTTTACTCCATATTTGGGAACATAGATGACCATATGGTACACAACCACACGTCAGTCCATGTCAGATCACAGATAGGAGATTACGTCTTCTGGAAATTACGTCTTCTGGTGACGCGGCTGTCATGTAAGGTCAGGCCTCTGTCTGCGGAGTAAGGAGATTGATTGCTCCTTGACGCACTTCTCAAGAAGCTCCCTGTCAGGAGTCGTAATTGTAGTGACAGCACTGGGTAGCAGAGCTGAGCTGCTCTTTCATGCCTTTGCTGTGAGACCCGAAAATGTCCCCAGGTATGGTCAAATAGTCAAAGCAGCCATTGCTCTGCAGGAGACTACGGAGAAGGGTTTCCCTGGCTTAGGTCTGTGCGCAAGCTTGACTTGTTGAAATCGGAGCAGCCATTGATAAAGATGGAAAGTGAAGGGTCCAAGTGATGGATGGATGGGTTGGGGAAGGACAGAAAAGATGAATGGTCACTGACGGAAGGAACCAGATGAAAAAGTAGAGCCTGAGCTGGGTGGGTGGCAACTCCTTTATCCCAGCACTCAAGGGGCAGAGACAAGTGAATTGCTTTGAATTTGGGACCAGCCTGGATTCCCTAGTGAGTTCCAGGCAAGTCAGGGCTACATAGTGACACCCTGTCTCAAAACTACAGCAGAAGCAGAGGCTGAGCTGGGTGTGGTGGTGCTCACTGGTCAGCCAACACTTTGGGAGTAGAAGCAGGAGGCTCAGAAATTCAAGGTTAGGCCAGGAGCTGTGGCACATACCTTTAATCCCAGCACTCAGGAGGCAGAGGCAGGAGGATCTCTGAGTTCGATGCCAGTATTGTCTACAGAGTGAGTTCCAGGACTACATGAGGCTACACAGAGAAACCCGATCTCCAAATAAAACAAAAAGAAAGACAAAGGAATTTAAAGTTGTCCTCAGATAACAGAGAGTTTGAGACCAACCTGGGATACATAAGACCCTGTGTAAAAGATAATAAAGCATTGGGAAGAAAAACATCAGAGCCTAGAGAATATGGGAATGCGCCGAGACCATTAGTCAAACTCTCTCCTCTCTCCCTGCTTTGTAGGAAAGGAGAGAGGCCTGCAGAGGACAGGGCTTGTCTGAGCTCATAAACACACCATTGCAAGGCAAGATGGAAGGCTCAGGACACTGGCTCCAGCCCAAGGCTTTGGACCCAGGAATGTGAAGAAGTAAGGCAGGGGCCAGCCTTCCTGGGAAACCTTTTTTGCTCTTACAGATGACTTTTGGGGCTTGAGAGCAGTTTGCCAACCCTTAAATGAAGTTTGGAACATTCTGGAGACAAGGGATCCCCAGGTGACTTGGTCCAGGAAACACTCAGTATGGTATGCCTGCATGAGGACCAGGGGGACGAGTCTATTGGGTCACTCAGCACGGAAAGGCTGACAGAGACAGAGATAGGGCACTGAGCTGTGAAATGGAGGCACCAGGGTTGATGAGAATGAGGTACCCCAACAGCAGAGCAGAGTGGCCATGACTTGGGTGAGGAGAGCCACCCCCCAAGATGGCCATCGTGAGGCTCCTCCACAGAAGACTGACTATGCGCCTAAGATCCCACAGTGTGTCCACAGAGGAGAGGACTCAAAGCTGCTGCTTGCCTAACCATGACCCCCCTCAAGCAGTGGCCCACAGAACAACCATTAACCACAATGTGCTGGCAGCTTTTACCCTTCGTTTTTAATTTTTGTGTTTTTGACGGCTTCATATAGTTATATAATCGATTTTTGGTAATTTTCACTCCCCTTCTCCTCTCTCGCTCCCTTTCTCTCCCAAGAGAATCCTCACCAAATGCTCCTCTTTTTTATTTTTACTCCTGCACAGGTGGGAATTACAGGAGCGCGAGCGATTAGCAGTGCCTGGCGCTGAAGAAAATGCCAACCCTCGCTCTGCTGATTGCCAAGAGTCCCCCAGGGAGGGCGCGGCCTGGTGAGAGCCTCCCTACCCATGATGCAAAGTGGGCAAATGGATGGGTCTAGCCTTGTGCAGTTAACCAGAGCTATGGCGAGTTCATGGGTACCTTGGCCAGGTCATGTCCAGAGCGCATCTCTCTCACCTTGGTTTTTACCTCCTTTCTGCAGAACCCTCCCCCCTTTTATCATGTTACTTGAGCCTTGTGGGAATGATATAGATGTCTCACTTACAGCGAAGTAGTTCAATCTAGTAAGACATGTCCCTGATGAAGGCTCAGCATCAAACAGTGACCTGTAGCTGGGGGTGGCACAATTCTTCACAAGGGGGCTGTAGACAGGATGAGCAAACAAAGCCCAGCATGTGCCTACGGTGGATCATCACCCAGACTCCAGATGGCGGGAGTGTGGACACATGCTGGTACATGGATAACATGCTAGGTGAACCAGCTAGCTACCAGAAGACAAATACATGTAAGTCCACTCCATGCAATATCTGGTTCATTCAGACTCCTAGAAATATGAGGTGGGCAGCTGGGGCCAGCAGAAGCTGTTTGTAATGGGCGATGACTCATTTTTATAGGAATTCTGGAGATTAATGTATTTTTGTGTGTGTGTGTGAGAGAGAGAGAGAGAGAGAGAGAGAGAGACAAGGTTGTATGTAGTCCAGGCTGGCCTTAAACTCGTATAGCTGAGGATGTCTTTGAACTTCCTGATCCTCATTCCAAGAGCTGGGATGATGGGTGGCTTGTGAGTAATAATACCATTAAATCACATTAAAATTATCACACTGACAAGTTTTATGCTATGTGTATTTTATTGCATTCTTTTTTTTGTTTTGTTTTGTTTTGTTTTTTTGAGATAGGGTTTCTCTGTAGCTTTGGAGCCTGTCCTGGAACTCGCTCTGTAGACCAGGCTGGCCTCGAATTCACAGAGATCTGCCAGCCTCTGTTTATGCCTCCGCCTCTGGAGTACTGGGATTAAAGGCGTGCGCCATCACTGCCTGACTTTTGTAGCATTCTTTAAAAAGATGAGGAAGAGCTGGATGGTGGTGGCAGATGCCTTTAATCCCAGCACTCAGGAGACAGAGGTTGGTGGATCGAGAGAGAGAGAGAGAGAGAGAGAGAGAGAGAGAGAGAGTTGAAGAAGAGCATGAGGTGAAGCTGAGCCTCTAAGCCACACCCCACACAACCCTCCATGACTGGAAGTGGGATTCAGAACTGGTGGATAGGGCAGCCTTGTGGATCTGGGGACGGACTGACTCAGCAGCCCAGGGGAATGAATGCTACTCTGGGAAAGTTTGCCTCGAGCTGTCTTCCTGTGCACTGCAAGTCCACTGCCCTGTCTTCTGGGGTCTGGTGCCCTGAGATTTGCTGGGGCACAGATTAGGAAGAAGGTGGCAAGAGCAGATGCTGGGAGCTGCCCACACGTCTGTGGTTCTGGCCCTAGCAGTGCTGAGAGGGGCTCAACCCTGAAGTCAAGGGCCTCACGTCTGCCTTCAAATCTCCAGGCATCTCTTCTCCTAAGGAGACTTCCTCCTTCCAAACTGTGACAAATCGTGACAGAGGTCTCTTTCAGCAACTGTCACGGGAACTCCTACAGCTCTCTTCTCCCATCAGAAGAACCCAGAACAAGCTACCCTGTGTGGCCAGGTGGTCAAGACATGCAGTAATTGAAAAAGACGAAGGAAGACAGGCAATTTATTTCTTTATGTTTACTGTGGTAAAATACACAGAATCGGACATGTACCGTTCCGCCACAAGAACGTGAGGGCTTCTGGGAGTGTGGCTCTCACTCACAGTGCCCAGCAGCTGTCACCACCACTTCTTCAGGATGTGCCCACCACCTCAAATGGAATCTGTAGGCGCACTGTTTCGGGTATAGACACGCACTTACACCCACAGACACATACAGTGTGTGGACACAAACACACATGGACACATCATATACACTACCACACAGACACGTGTATACACACAAACACACAAATGCACACAGATACAAACACTAATAGACACATGATATACACTGATGCACACAAACACAGACACATTTACATATAGTCACACAGAAACACATACATATATACCATACATATGGACACATGTGAACACAGACATTCACGCATAAGCACATAGATACATATATGCACACAGACATGCAAAGAGATACACACATACACAGAGAGACACACACAACATGCACACACATACTTGCACACACACACACACACACACACACGTGTGCCTCAACCTCTACGGGTGGAGATTATCTCTGGAAAGACTTGAGAAATCACACAGTCTGTCAAGGCTGGTGGACATGAACAGATGTCGGGAGACTTCAAGTTTGATATTTGAGTGTGTTTTGTTGATGTTTCCTCCACAGGCAGTTCCAGTCCTTCACTTCTGACCGAATTTAGATGGCGGGTGCTCTCCTTTCCTTTCCAGATGGATACAGGACTGCGGCTGCCATTTGCACCTTCCCCAGGGACAGTTTCTGGTCATGCTTGATGTGGTGACAGATGACAGGCTGTGTGAAGGCAGTATGATCTCTGGCCCTTCCTGTCAGTGCAGGCTCATCTTCATCCACATGGGAATGCCACCATGGCACAGCCTTGCCTCCGCATCTACAATGTAAATAAAGTCTCAGGGGTCCCCTTCTGGAGGCCAGGCCTCCCCAGAGCAGGAAGAGAGATGCTGGGAGATGACTATCTACACTGAATACCTGCACAGGAGAAGTGGAGTTGGGACTAGAAAGATGTTTCCTGTCACCTTCTGCTCAGGACAGTCACAGCCTGCTCTGAGCAGTCCCAGGAGTCCTTAGAAATCACAGGGCATGCTGGGAGGTGGTGGCACACACCTTTAATTCCAGCACTTCGGAGGCAGAGGCAGGTTGATCTCTGTGAGTTCGAAGCCAGCCTGGTCTACAAGAGCTAGTTCCAGGACAGGCTTCAAAGCTACAAAGAAACTCTGTCTTGAAAAAGCAAAAAACAGGGGACCAGGTGAAAAGACGGCTCCTTGGTTAAGAGCACTCTATGCTCTTCCAGACTACCTGAGTTCAGTTCCTTGAACCCAGGTCTGTGGCTCACAACCTCCTGTAAACTCCAGTGCCAGTTGCTGTCTTCTGGCCCCTATAGGTACTGTATTCACACGAGGAAACATACACATGCATGCACACACACTTACGCACACACACACACTTAAAAATAAAATCTTTAAAAATAAATAAAGGAGTGTAAAAATTTCCTTGCAAAACACAGTACCCTGAAGGCACACAATAAAAAGTTTAGAAAAACAAAAATAAATATAAACAAATGAACTTAACAAAGTGATCTAACACTTTTCCACTGTGGGCATGGAATAAGATTTATGTTCTTTCTATGTGTTGAGTGGAGCAAAGATAACTTTTTACATTTTAAGATTTATACTAAAATATTTACACAATAAAAAAAAAACAACCAAAAAGCAAAACCCAGGGCTGGAGAGATGACTCAGTGGTTAAGAGGACTTGCTGCTCTTGCAGAAGACCTGGGTTCAATTCCTAGAACACACATGGTAGCTCAAAACTGTCTGTAACTCCAGTTCCAGGGGATCTGACACTCTCACATAGACACACATGCAAGCAAAACACCAATGTACGTAAAATAAGAATAAATAAATCATTTTTAAAAACTAAACCAAACCAAACCCATATATTTCAGGAACAAGCAGCCTGTCTGATCATGTTTCTGCCTGGGGTTTACTGGGTTCTCGGCATCCTTGAAGGATTTACATGATCTCAGTTGTCATCCTAGGGGTCTTCAGTGCCACAGTGGGGGTTGGCAGGGGGGGTCGTCTAGAAGAGTCTGTGGCCCTTAGAGATCAGGGCCCCACAAAACTCCCTGAGAGCTTAGACTCACTCAGGAGGCCACTGGGGGCCCTTAGAAACTTCATTCCTCCCCAGCCCCCCTGTGACACAGCCTAGAAAAATCCAGACTGACCAGTGAACAGCTCATCCACAGTCACCCCCTCTGGCAGTGTAGAACTCCACCCCACGACTCACCTAGACTTCAGGGGTCATGGTGGAGACATAGAACCGACAACACATCCCGAGCAAAGGGTGTTGAGGCAGAGCAGCCTCTTCTCCATGGGCCAGGGGTGACTTTGCACCATCTTATGTGCCCCGGAGACCCCACAGAGCCCCAACTACTCTAGGAACATGGCCCCTGCCCTCCCTCCAGGACCTGTCACTGGGACTTTCATCAGAGTCCATCGGAATGCCACTTCACTTCCACATGCCTGGGGGAGCCAGGTGACTCTCCCAGCTCTAGGGTCCCAAGAAGGATTGCAGAGTTTCCTGGGCTGGCAGAGGCCACCGATGTTACTCAGGCTAGCAGCCCGAGACTTCCAACCTACCCTTTCTCACTGTCATTCACTCTGGCTGCCTCCTGCTTTTCCTACAGGGACCCAGTACAGGTCGGCAGGAGTGCAGGGACCTTGTTGTCTGTGGCTCATCACCTTTGGCCTCTGAGAATTCCACACCCCCACACCCCGACGACTGCCCAGCTTACCTGCTCACCGCAATCCCAGCTACATGCTCAAAAGATTCACCCTTGTGAAGCTTCCGGCACAGCCAGGTGTGGTGGCGCACACCTTAATCTCAGCACTCAGGAGGCAGAGGCAGGCGGATCACTGTGAGTTTGAGGCCAGCCTCGGTCTACAGAGTGAGTTCCAGGACTGGCTTCATAGCTACTGAGGAACCCCTTTTCAGAAAACAAGCAAGCAAACAAGATGCTCTTGGCTATGTTATTTGAAACTGCAATTCCTCCCTCCCCCTCCCCCCCATGCTAGGTGAACTCCATTTTATGGTTCTCAGTCCTGTGTATGCCTCTGCCTTGCTGTCTTTGGTCCTGTCACCTTCCCTCTTCCCTCTTCCACTTCCTCTTCAGTAGGGAAGTGACTGCTTGCTGGCCAGGGTGCCTCCATGTTTGACACGGAGCAAATCTGTCCTGACAGCTGTAGGATTCTCATCATTTCATCAGGGTGAGGGTTCCCCGCCCAGGAGCGCTGAGAAATGAGGAAACAGAGCCTCCGAGAGCCTTTGAAGCAGGGCTGCATGACGACTCCACTTTCGTAATCCAGCAGCCTCCTTCCTCTCATTCCTCACTCCCCACCTCACAGAATCCTTCCAGGTTCCCTCAAGGACAGCCCCCTGCCACACTTTCCTCCTTCCTCCCACCCCTGCATCTGCTGGCCTCCGATCTCTCCTCTCTCTCTCTCTCTCTCTCTCTCTCTCTCTCTCTCTCTCTCTCTCGGCTTGGAGAGCACCTGGAGTGATTTCCTTTCTCCACAGTACACAGTCCCCTCTTTAAGTGGCTCATTGACATCCCACTGCTCTGGAATAAAGGTTGACATCACAGCCTGAGGTTTGAAGCCTGTTGGAACCCGTCTGCCACCACCCTCCCCTCCTACAAGGCCTCTCTCATCTCCAGAGTGTCTGCTGTACAGAATCTCTACATCTCTGAATGGAAAAGCCCTATCACACATGGCTGCTCATTGCACAGCCTGCTCCCATTGCCTGGAATGCTTGTTCTGCTGCTGTGCCCCTTAGAGATCAAGTTCGACTTTCCTCATGGAACTTTCTCTGGCCAGGAACTTGCACGTAGAGCAGACTGGCCTCGAACTCACAGAACTCTGTTTGCGTCTACCTCCTAACTGCTGTGAAATCAAGGCACGTGAGCCACCACAGGCCAGTTGTCTCTCTTGCTGTTTGTTTGTGTGGTGGTCTGATGCCTAGATTTCATGAAGCCGTGGGTTGGATCCCCAGCACAAAAAGAAAGAAAAGAGTAGCTGGGCGGTAGTGGCCCACGCCTTTATCCCAGCACTCGGGAGGCAGAGGCACGTGGATCTCTGTGAGTTCGAGGCCAGACTGGTCTACAAGAGCTAGTTCCAGGACAGGCTCCAAAGCTATAGAGAAACCCTGTCTCAAAAAACAAAACAACAACAAAAACAAAAAACAAACAAACAAACAAAAAAACCCAGAAAACAAACAAACAAAAAACCCACAAAAAAAGCATTCTTATGGGGCTGGAGAGATGGCTCAGAGTTTAAGGGCCAACTCTTAACTGATTGCTCTTCCAGAGGTCCTGAGTTCAATTCCCAGCAACCATGTGGTGGCTCATAACTATCTATAACAAGATTTAGTGCCCTCTTCTGATGTGTGGGCATACATGCCAGTATACTGTCTACATAATAAATAAATAAATCTTAAAAAATTGTTTTCAGAGCCGGGTGGTGGTGGCCCACGCCTTTAATCCCAGCACTCAGGAGGCAGAGGCAGGCGGATCTCTGTGAGTTCGAGACCAGCCTGGTCTACAAGAGCTAGTTCCAGGACAGGCTCCAAAACCACAGAGAAACCTTGTCTCGAAAAACCAAAAAAAAAAAAAAAAAATGTTTTCAGGGCTCATAAAATGACTCAGAGGATAAAGACACACGCCATCAGCCTGACCACCTGAGTTTGGTCCCTTGGAATAATGTGGTAGAAGGGAGAGACTGAGAATTGTGTCTTATAAATGTCTCTTAGAAGTTGTCTTCTGAGCTCGGCATGCACACTGAGGTATACCTGTGCATGTGAGTGTGCACTCATACACACACACATGCACACGCCCAGAAGCAAGTAAAATCGCGACCAGCACGTAAGGAAACAAACACATGCGCTCACTGCATCTCCACGGCTCCCCACCACACTTCCTGTCTGCCTTCTCTCCCGCTGCCGGGTGTCTCTTTGGGACCAGACTTCAGGCCTTGTGCCCAAATCATACCAGTTGGTTCTGGGATAGCCCTTGGTGACAGGGAAAGGTGGGGGAGTCTGCAGGCTGTTGTCTTCTTTGTGGGCCTTTGGGGACCAGCTGCCAATGGGCAAGTTGGCTGGGTTAAGTTTGGCTAAAGTATGGCACACCTACTGCAAAATCTTCAGGATGCTTGGCAAACTCACCAGGCCCAGGCTAGCTTGGCTTAGAATCTCCCAAGAAGGAGTTCTTGACCCTACGAGGTGTCAAGCCCAAGCAGCAGTATGCCCCCCCACCCCTGCATTCCCAGCAAGTGTTGGCCACTTCCAGGCCCTGAAGTACACAGGTGGTGCCCTCCTAGGGACTTCCATTTTCTTATTACTGATGGGGACTGAACAGGTTATTTCTTCTGTCTCATGTTTATTTGATTTCTTTTTTTCCAAAATAGGGTTTCTCTGTATAGTCCTGGCTGTCCTGGAACTTGCTCTTAGACCAGGCTGGCCTCAAACTCAGAGATCCGCCTGTCTCTGCCTCCCAAGTGCTCGGATGGTATGTGCTACCATCACCTGGCTTGCTTATTTGTTTTTATTGTTTATTTTCATTTCGTTCAGGCTTGCCTCAAACTGACTGTGTAGACAAGGATGGCCTTGAACTTCTGATCCGACTGCCTCTAACTCGTGAGTGCTGGGATTAAAAATGTGCACCAACATACCGGGCCAGTCCATGCATGCTTGACGATATTTTCAATATGCCGAGAATCTATCAGGAAGTAACTCTGTGAGCTGAGTGCATCTGCATTTGATTCTTCCTGCCTTCTAAGTGGGAACGAACGAAAAGCAAAGCTATATGGTCACGGTAGGTGGGGACTTGACCAGGACGGCTCCTTCTCAACCCTCTCGAATGCACACATATGTGCACACACATGCACATACTCAGTGGGTCTTTGGTGTTGTTGATGGTGTGAGTCTTAGCTCCTTCCAGAATAGGGTGTAGATCCTTGTCACCCTGGACCCCTTGCAGCTCGGGGCTGGCCTCAGCTAGGAATTCACAGCTTTCTTTCCTGATGTGCCCTGAAGAGAGCTTGGGCCCCAGGATCAGCCCCATCCACACCTGTGGAGATGGATTCTGCTGCCTCGGGGAAGGACAGCCCTGGCTTTCCCACCACATGAGCCAAAGCCTCCAGAGTTGCAAACTGAGGCCACATCCGACCACAGATGTGTTCAGTTTGGCTCATTCCCACGGAACATGTGTTTCAAGTTAGAACATTTAAAAGTGGGAGATTTGATACGTGAATCTCACATTCCTGGCTGCTCCTGAGACTGTGTGGTGTTTGTGGCTCTGCACCCACCGTCCCAGGTGGCCACACTGGCCCCCAGGGTTAACACTGACAAGACTAGGATGACAGGACACTGCCCTCCAGCCTGAATAGGTCCCACCTGGCTCATCCACTTCAGCCAATGGCAGTTTAGCCCAGCCTTGGAAGTCTTGCTCCTCCTCTTGGGGGACTCTGAAGAACCCTGAACCCATGGGCACATCACCGTGGGCTTCCGTAGGCCTCTGTATTGGCTGAAATATGTCTCAGGTTGCCCCTGTGTGGTAGAAAATAACTGCACATTAACATCTATGGTGTAGTGAGCGCTAATCACAAACTGGATATGAGCTAAGCTCTTCTTCCTATTTCCATCAGACTTCCCAGACAAGCCCGTCTCGGTTCACCTGGTAAAGAAACAAGGCCAGGCATTTAGGAGGCAGAGGCAGGCAGATCTCTGGGAGTTTGAGGCGAGCCTGGCTTACGTAGCAAGTTCCTCAGGAAGCTTAGGATGCCTGACCGATTGACACCCCTAGAAAGCCTGATTCCAAGCTCCAACACTCAGCATGCCCAGGGAGCTACTGCCTGGGGAGCAGTGATGAGTCACTCAGAGGTTAAAGTGTGAACTAACTCAGAGAAGGGACTGGCAAGAACCATAGCCACAGCACATGTCAACAAATATAGAATGGATAAAACACGGTGTGGGGACCAGGGAGATAGATACTTGCCTAGAACACACAAAGCCATGGGTTCCATCCATAACACTGTATAAATTGGGTGTAGTGACTCACACCTATATAGTCTTGGCCCTTGGGAGGTAGAGGCAGAAGAATTAGAAGCTCAAGATCATCCTTGGCTAATGGCCAGAGTTTGAGGCCAATCTGGGATCCATGAGACCTTGTCTCCAACCCCATGGTTAAGTGGCTAGACACAACTGGTCTCAAAAGCTCAGTTCCTGGCCAGAGAGTGGGGATACATGCCTTTAATCCTAGCACTTGGGAGGCAGAGGCAGGCAGATCTCTGAGTTTAGGGCCAGTCTGGTCTACAGAGCGAATTCCAGGACAGCCAGGGCTACACAGAGAAACCCTGTCTTGGTGGTGGTGGGGTGTTGGAGGCAGTTCCTAGTGATACCTGTTGCAGGTTGCGCTTTGGAAGGCTCTCTGAACCTCAGCTTTCTCTGGAATCTGAGAAATGTCACTTGGTGCCCGGTTGACTCCAACACCCAGACATTGTGTTGTAAGTGCTGTATCTCTCGAATTCCTTGGGGATAGGATCAGAAAGTTTTAAATGTTAGCAAGAAGGGGTGTTGCCCAAATTGGTGTGGTGTGCACCTGCAATCCCAACACTCAGGAGGCAGGCAGAGGAAGAAGGATTGTAAATTGCAGGCTAGCCCTGGGTTGTGTAATAAAAGGCTTGTAAAACAAAGTTACAGGGGGCCGGAGAGATGGCTGAGCGGTTAAGAGCCCTGCTGCTCTTCCCGAGGACCTGGGTTCAGTTCCCAGCACCCACATGGCCGTTCCTAACTGTCTGACACTCCAAGATCTGACACCCTCACATAGACATACATGCAGGCAAAACACAAATGCACATGAAATAAAAATAAATAAAGTATAAACAGACAAACAAACCAAACCACTCAAGATCTGGAGGTGTAGCTCAGTGGTAGTGTTTACCTAGCATGACGAGGTTTGGTCCTTAGCAACTAAAGGGGCCTAAGAAGGAGGAAGGAGGAGGGGAAGGAGGAAGAAGCGAGAGAGGAGGAGGGGAAGAAGGAGGTGGGCTCTCACTTGGGAGAAGAACGTGAGATGCTCAGAGAAGCCCAGGGAAACCTCAAGTACTTCCTGGACAGTAGGCTGGCACCCTTCCATGGATCTCCATCCCCAGCCCATGTTTAATCTTTGTATGCAGTGCTCACACCCAGAGGTTGGCACATGTTAGGGCTTCTACCAACAGGGCTACATCCCCGGACCCCAAAGATACGTGTTTATCCATTCCGTGTGTATTTTATCCTTTCTGGGATGCTTGGGAATCAAGAGGACAGTAATGAAATGATGGACCGCCTTGGCCGAAAGCCCCTCTGGAGCACCAAGCTTCCAGTTTCTTTTCTCTCTCGGTGTCTTGGGACCGGAGCCTTGGGTCACATTCCTACCTGGGTGACGATAGGTTAACTGGAAGTGAAGCTTGAGAGAAGGAGTCTTGTGCAATTCCTTTATTGAGAAAGCTGTCAGGGGCCGAGGAGGCAGGAAGCAGGATCACAGAGGGCAAGAGGCCAAAGATGTTTCCGGAGGTTGATCCCTGGGGAGCTGTGGAGCATGGATGGCCTGCAGGACTTGCCTTGCTGGGAGGCCAGGGGACCCTGTGGATCCACAGTGGTCAGTCATCCACCTCAGGCCACCCATGGGGGACAGGATAATACCCGAGGCCAGTCACCTGGGGCAGCCCCAGGAGGCCAGAGGCAGCTGTGAGTGGTCAGGCCAGTTACCCAACCTTCGCAGGGAAGTAGAGAAGGGGGCGGGTCTGGAGAGGGCCACCCGTTACAGACTGGCCTTCAGTTCTAACGTTATGGGGGAATGTCAGTCCCTAAGAAGGACAGACTTTGCAGAAGAGGTTCTGCTGGGTTCAAGGAGCTGGGGAGAAAACAGAACAAAAGAAAACAAACACAGGTAAATCCTCCTCCCAGGCAGCTCCAGTCCTGCTCAGTGAAAGTCCTAAAACTCTTATTCCTCATGGAACAGGATATGCGGATAGGTATGACAACCAAGAGGTCGGGCTTCTGAGATGCCACATGTCCAGGGTGAGGTACAGGGGTCACCAAACCACATTTACAAAGTAGGCAACCCTTGGGCTGGGGGTGTGGCCCAGTTGGTAGAGTGCTGACTTAGCAACATGTCCAGGGTGAGGTACAGGGGTCACCAAACCACATTTACAAAGTAGGCAACCCTTGGGCTGGGGGTGTGGCCCAGTTGGTAGAGTGCTGACTTAGCAAGCAGGAAGCCCTGGTTTCTTCCCCAGGACCTCCTGAGAATCAGAAGTCCAGTGTTATCCTCTGGTTTCAGCCCAGCTCAGACTATATAAACCCTTTCTCAAACAAAAACACCTAGCTATTTACAGTCCCAACACTACACTATGAGCAGCTTTTAAAGGGCTGGAAGAGCTGGGGATTAAACACACAGTTTTCTTTTCCATATGTTAAATTTTTTAAGTTTGGGGCCTGGAGACATGTCTCTGAGGTTAAGAATTTGAGAGTTTGCCGGGCGATGGTGGCGCCGCCTTTAATCCCAGCACTAGGGTGGCAGAGGCAGGCAGATCTCTGTGAGTTCGAGACCAGCCTGGTCTACAGAGCTAGTTCCAGGACAGGCTCCAAAGCCACAGAGAAACCCTGTCTTGAAAAAAAAAAAAAAATATGAGAACTTTTGCAGAGGGCCTGAGTTTAGTTCCCAGAACCCACATCGGGTGGCTCACAATCACCAGTAACTCCAGCTCTAGGGGACCCACCGTTCTCTCCTGGCTTCTGAGGGCACCGCACTCAGAAGAACAAACCTAGACACAGATACACATAATTTAAAAATAAAAGTAAATCTTAAACAAAATAAACAAAGAACACTTGCTTCTCTTGTAGAGGACCTGAGTTCGATTCCCAGGAACTGCACTGTGGCTCACAACCGTCTCTAACACCAGTTTTAGGGGATCCAATTCCCCTTTTAGTATCCTGTAGGCAGGTTATTCACATACATGAAACAAAATAATCTAAAAAACAAAATAAAAATAAATCCACACAAACCAGCAAACAAACAAACAAACCAAAACAATTTAAATTTTGGAACCAGAGAGCTGGCCACAGAGTATAGGAGCCTATCACCAAGACTGAGGATCTGCGTTTGATTCCCAGGGCTCCCAGAAGTTGCCTTCTGACTCCACTCATGAATGATAGCACACACACATGTACATGGGACAAAAATGCTTTAAATTAATTAAAATTTTATTTAAAAAAATTAGGCATTTGAGAAGAATGGCCAGAAATAGGGAATTATTTTCAAGGTGTTCATAGAGGTAAAAACTCAGAACATTTGGGCAGTGGTGGCACACACCTTTATTCCCAGCACTGGGAAGGCAGAGGAGGCAGATCTCTATGAGTTCAAGGCCAGCCTGGTCTACAGAGTGAGTTCTAGCACAACCAGGGCTACATAGTGAAAACCTTGTCTCAAATGGGGGTGGATTGCAAAAAAAAAAACAGAAAAAAACAATCAGAATAATGATTTATTAAACCACCCATCTTGAGCCAGGTTAGAAATGGAATTATTTTGAGGCCGGGAGTGTCTGCTGGGGTGAGTGTGACTGGCATCCATCTGCACTCAGACCCGACAGAACTCTGGTCCTCGGGGTTCAGCCATCAGGGGTCCAGCCAGACCAAAGAAGAAAACCAGTGAGGCCGTGAATGGAGCTTCGTGCCTACAGTCCCCGTTGCTCATGAAACCGAGGCTGGAAGATCAAGATTTCAAGGCTAGCCTGAGGTAAAGGGCAAGCTCCAGATCAGTGCGCGCGCGCACACACACATATACACACCACTCATACACATCTCTAAAAAATAAAATAGAGAGTGGTGGAGGAAGACATCCAACGTCAGCCTCTGACCTCCATATCCATATGCGTGTTCACCCACATGTACACTCTGACACACTCACACACAGACACACAGATGCGCGTGTTCACCCACATGTATACTCTAACACACATACACTATACACACAGATGTGTGTATTTACCTGTACGCACACTCTAACACACACATACATTATACACACAGACACACAGATGTGTGTGTTCACCCCCATGTACACTCTAATACACACACACAGACACACTTCTTCCTTCTTCTTCTTCTTCTTCTTCTTCTTCTTCTTCTTCTTCTTCTTCTTCTTCTTCTTCTTCTTCTTCTTCTTCTTCTTCTTCTTCTTCTTCTTCTTCTTC
>NW_026067978.1:6204739-6259429 GCF_014885135.2 Alexandromys fortis | reverse complement strand
AAAAAAAAAATTAAAAAATAAAAAAAAATAGTAAATAAAGATCTAAGCTGGGTGGTGGTGGCACACACCCTTAATCCCAGCACTCATGAAGCAGAGGCAGGTGGATCTCTGTGAGTTCACGGTCACCCTGGTCTACAGCGCGAGTTCCAGAACAGCCAGAGCGGGTTACCCAGGGAAACTCTGTATCACTAAAGAAACAACAAATAAATAAATGTCTAATTGAACATGGGGATGCCATGTACAGTACTGGTACTTATGATACCAGTACAGGAGTCTAAGGCAGTGTTCCTAAGAACCAGTCTCAGGGAAAATAAATAAATAAATAAATAAATAAAAATAAAAGCCTGTGGTCCATTTGGAGTTGATTTTCCTACGGAGCGTGAGCTAAGGATCTAGTTTCACCCTTCTACACGCAGACACCCGGTTTCCCTGGCATTATTTGTTAACGAGGCTCTCTGTGTGTTTTTGGCCTCTTTGTGGAGATTCTGGTGCTGTCGATATTGGGTTTGTCTCTGCATCTTTTGTCCCGTTTGCCTTGCTCTACATGTCTGCTTGTTGTGACCACGCATGCGGTGATGGTTTTGTCACAAGGGCTTCGTGACATAACGTGAAATCCGGGACGTTGGTTCCCTTTGGATTCTTGCACTGCAGTGTTTCCTGAGCATTGTGCACAATAGTTAAGCTCTGGAGACGTGCTAGGCAACTGTCAGCAGAGGAATGGATAAGGAAACCATGGTGTATACGCACAGCCAGGAATGAGGAATGAAGTCGTGTTGTCTGCGGGGAAAATGGATTCAGCTGGAGACAATTATATTAAGCACATGGAGGCAATCTCAGAAAGACAAATACAGGCAGGCCAGATGGCTGAGCAGCTACAGTCACTTGCCATCAAACATAAAGATCTGGGTTCAGTTCCTGGAACCCACTTGGGGGCACTTGGGCACTTGCCCTGCCCACAGATCCACAGGTACACACACACACACACACACACACACACACACACACACACACACACACACACACACAGAATGTTAAAAAAAAAAAGATGAATATGCCAGGTAGTGGAGGTGCGCTCCTTTAATCCCAGCACTCGAGAGAGGCAGGTGGATCTCTGAGTTCGAGGCCAGCCTGATCTACAGAGTGAGTTCCAGGACAGCCAGGGCTACACACAGAGAAACCCTGCCTTTAAAACAAAAACAAAAACAAACAAAAAAGACAGTTTTTTCCTCTCATTTGTAATTCCTGTGTTTTATATAATCGAATAAAATGAATTTTGCATGCAAAGACTAAGTGAGAAGTGAATCTCTGTAGGAAGACGGGAGATTAAGGGGGGTGAGGAAAGAGGGGAATGGGGTCTGGGAGAATATGCTCAACACAGCACTGAACACCTTTAAGATACTTTTAATTTTGTAAAATTAATTTTTAAGCAATTCTAAATCCAGCATCCAAGTCTGCAAGTGTGTCTGCCGGGCCTTGTGATGAGAGGACTCAGACCCCCAGATGTGAGGGGGGTTTCACCAGAGCCCTCAGGGAGGGGCTTCCGGAGGGACAGAGGCTCTGCGACATCTCTCAGGCTCTGGTCCCTGATGTCCTGGCATCCCTACCCTTGTCCCTTCCACCTTTATCAAGCCTCACACATTCGGGGCACTTTGCTGTCGGACTTGACAGACCAAACGAAACAGAGGCGGGTGGCAGATAACCACAGCCTCTTCTTGCCACACATGGGCCTGTTGGCTTGTTGGGCCTGCAAGCGAAGGCCTCTTGCTTCTCCAACACATTCCACAGTCATGTCCCTGGGTTGCGGGCCTCCAGAGCAGCTCCCCAAGCCCCCAGGACTTTCACGATGGAGACAAAAAGGGAACATTAGATTCCTCATCCCAGCTTTGCTGTGTGACCTTGGGCAAGTCCCACCCATCTCTGGGCTTGTGTTTCTGCACCTGGACCTTGACAGGAAATGGGATGGACTAGATAATTTCTGATATGCCCAGGTCTGACTTCAGAATCCCTCTGTTTATTAAAAGCAGGAAAACGGTCCCCACAGCTCTTGAGTGCCAGGTCAGAATCTCATCGCTGGGTCAGGCCAGGACCGGTGATAAGAGCTCAAGAGGTGGCTGTGTTCCCTCAGACCCAGGGCCCACCCACTTGAAGTGAAAGTTTCACGTAAACAAGGTGTGGTGGCACTTGCCTATAGTCAGCCCCAGCACTTGGGAGGTTGAGGCAGGAGGTTCGAGACAAGGTTGAGGACAGTCTGAGCTATATATAGTGAGTTCCAGGCCAGCCTGGATATACAGGAAGGGGCTTTGTTTCAAAAGAACACACACGCACATATTTAGATAATTAAATAATGTTTTTTAAAAAGGGTTAGGGCAAGCCGGGCAGTGGTAGTGTATGCCTTTAATCCTAGCACCTGGGAGGCAGGGTAGGCAGATCTCAATGAGTTCAAGACCAACCTGATCTACAAAGTGAATTTCAGGACAGCCAGGGCTACACAAAGAAACCCTGTCTTGAAAAACAAACAAGCAAACAAACAAGCAAAAATGAAAGGAAGAAAGAAAGAAAGAAAGAAAGAAAGAAAGAAACTTGCTGCCGCAAAATCTGATAAACTCAGTCTAATTGTCCGGTTTCCAGGACCCACACAATGAAAGCAGAGTACAGACTTCCACACACTAGTTGTCCTCTGACCTCCACATGTGCTCCTCCACACATCTCACACACATACACACACACACACACACACACACACACACACACCACAGACAAAATAGTAGAAAGCTTAAATCTAAAAATAAAAGTAAACAAGAAAAAGGCTCCACACAATGACTCCTCTGAAATGCATTCTGATATTTTTCTTTTCTGTTGGCTAAAAACAAAATAATCCGGTCAGAATCCATGACAGGGTGGCTGTGCCTGTATATCTGAACAAGGTGAGACCAACTCAAGCAAGCACGCATGAAGTAGACACAGGACCAGTTAGGTGCCCTAGCTCATCATGGCCTGAAGATGCGCATGTCAGTGGGGTGTACATGTATGGGTGGATTTTGGTCAGGTTCACCTCCATTGCCTGTTTTTACCTGACTCTCACCAAAGCCCTTTCCCCCACAGGAGTCCTCCTAATGGATAATGCTTATTTGCTTGTTTGTTTATTGTGTGTATCCACGTGAGAGCCACAGTGGAAGAGGAGGTCAGAGAACAGCTTTGTGGGAGTTGGTTCTCTCTTTTCACCAGGTGAGTACTGGAGATCCAGCTTGAGTTGTCAGGCAGGGCTGCCAGCATCTTCACCCACTGAGTCATTTCACTGGTGCCTCCCTGACTGGATTCATGCTGTGTGTGTATGTGTGTGTGTGTGTGTGTGTGTGTGTGTGTGTATGAGCAAGTGTGTACATGTGTGCATGTATGTATGTGTGTGTGTACGTGCATGCATGCATGCGTGCGTGTGTGCATGTGTGTGTGTGTATCTTACTTGGCTTAATTATGGTGGCTTGTATGACTATGGGTGGGGAGGTTATTTACTGTAGCCCGGAGAACTTCTCAACGATTGTACCACTGAAAAGAGCGACTGCCCCCTTAGTCATAGTTCTTTACATTAGATTATACCGCTGTCTCCACGCTCTAGGAGTGTA
This sequence comes from Alexandromys fortis, assembly GCF_014885135.2. Lineage (NCBI taxonomy): Eukaryota > Metazoa > Chordata > Mammalia > Rodentia > Cricetidae > Alexandromys > Alexandromys fortis. Next base: position 6,255,809 of record NW_026067978.1, on the reverse strand, counting down.
TACGGAAGTAGGTACATGGGGTGACTTCTGGACTCTGGATCTGGCTGCAAACCTTGACTTTCCCCAGCAGATTGAGGTCTGACTTTGCCCAGGTTAGCCCGCAGGAGACAAACAGCTAAGGCCCCCAAGAGATGATGGGATTCCATATCATACACCATCTCAGTCCCTTAGAGCTGAGTCCAGAAAGTGTTTCTGCTTTGGCAGGAGCAAGCAAAGAAGCCAGCCACTGTGCAGTCGATTTTAACTCTACTGCACTAATGTGATTGAGACTTTAATGATGCCTGAAGATAGACCTTCAAAAAAAACCAACTGGTCAAGCTGGGCAGTGGTGGCGCACGCCTTTAATCCCAGCACTCAGGAGGCAGAGGCAGGCCCAATTGCTGAGTTTGATGCCAGCCTGGTCTACAGAGTGAGTTCCAAACAATGAGGGGTACCCAGAGAAATCCTGTCTCAAAATTAAAAAAAAAAAAATCAGCTGGTCAAAGGAAAACTGCCATAGAAACAATCTGACCTCTTCCCCAGTGATTAAGACAAAACACAAGTGCACCTCCTGGACAGGATCCCGGGACAGAAAAGGGACCTAAATAAAAAAGTGGCGACATCTAAATAAAGCCTGGAGTTTGGTTTGACTGCAGCGCATCACTGTTAGTATCTTAGCCTTGATAAATGGACCTCAGCTGCGTAAGACGGCAATGTGGTGGAAGAGAAGGCAAACAGAAACTCTCTGTTATGTTTTGCACCTTTTCCGTCAAGAATAATAATCATTCTGTCTAGAATTTTTAAAAAATAAGTTTGCGTATGATGATAATCCAAACTCTCAAGGAGAGACAGGAAGATCAGGAGTTCAAAGGTCATCCTCTTCTAGAGAGCAAGTTTGAGACCAGCCTGGGTTACATAAGACCCTGCTATAAAATAAGTAAGAAATACAGTATAAAACAAAGGGCCAGCGAGATGGCTCAGCAGGTCCCGCTACCAAGTTTGATAATGTGAGTTTGGTTTCCAGGACCCACTTGGTAGTGAGCACAAAGTTCTACAAATTGTCTTCTGACCTCCACATGCACACATGTATGCCACCCCACCCACAAATACAAAAATAAATGCAATAACAAATCTCAAACATACACACAAAACCATATAGGTGTATACACTAAAGCTCAATAAAGACATTCACAGAAAGATGCTACAATGATGCTTACAGTTTATAGACTGAGTATACATTGGGTGCCAGCTCTTCCCCAGCACATTGTTTTATCCCCTCACTATGGCAGGACCATAGAGACAGATTCCCTCGTAGGCCAGTGTCATTATCTCAGGACTGTCCCTTGAAGCAAGAGGTCATCCTTTGGTTTATTCACCCAACATACACACTAAGCATATATGCAGATGCTGGGGTGTCTCAGTGCACAGGCAAACATACACACTAGGCATATGTGCACATGTTGGGGTGTCTCAGTGTGCAGGAAAATGTGTCTCCTCTCCCTCTTGGGTTTGGGTTTTTTTATTTTGTTTTGAGACAAGATTTCTTTCATCGCTTTGGCTGTCCTGGAACTTGCTTTGTAGACCAGGCTGGCCTCGAACTCACTGAGATCTGCCTGCCTCTGCTGGGATTAAAGGTGTGTGCCACCATTGCCCAGTTTTGTGTTTTAAAGGCAGGGTTTCTCACATTGCCCAGGCTGGCCTTGCACTCACTATACAATCAAGTGTGACCCTGTACTTCTGATTCTCCTGCCTTTAGCTCCCAAATGTTAGGATTATATATGTGTTTCACAAGACCTGGTTCACACAGTGCTAGGGATGGAACCCATGGCCTCATGTGTGCGGTGTAGACACTCTTCCAACTGAGCTCTATCCCCAGGCTGGATTCCTGGGGTTGAGAACCTCACTGTGACAAATCAACATACACACAATACTACTAAAGCTGATTTGGCTGGGTGTAGTGCTGAACCATTAATCCCTGCACTCAAGAAGCAGAGGCAGGTGGATTTCTGTGAGTGTGAGGCCAGCCTGGTCTCACTGGAGAGATGGCTCAATAGTTAAGAGCACACACATCAGGTGGCTCACAACCTCCTTTTAACTCCTGCTCCAGAAGGCACCCACAGCCTCTGGCCTCTGAGGACACCTGCACTTTATATGCACAGATACACACAAAGTAGGGAGATGACTCCAATCAAAACACATTGCACGGACTTCTCAAGAATTAGCAAAAAAATTATTAAAAGGTAAAAACAATTTTAAAGGAAAAAAGCTGCTAAACTTGAGGTCTACTTAGCAGAAAGTATTCTTAGGATACTGTGTTTGGAAAGGAAGGGCTAAAGCTGAGTAAACGCATCATTTGGGTGGCAGGTTCAAATTCTTTAATTATTGTCAATATTTGTTGCAATTTATTTGCTCTAAATAAATTACAGTAAAGCCGGGCCGTGGTGGTCCATGCCTTTAATCCCAGCACTCGGGAGGCAGTTCCAGGACAGGATCCAAAACCACAGAGAAACCCTGTCTCAAAAAACCAAATAAATAAATAAATAAATAAAATTACAGTAAATCATAAGGTTAGGGTGCAGACTTAGATTGATGAGGTCCTAGATTAAGTCCTCAGCACTGGTCCCCAAATACACAAGTGCATATATGGAAAATAGCTCTTACTGATATTATATAGCATTATTAGGGGATTTGAAATAGTTTAGCAGGTTACTTGTTAACTGTTTTGGCGCTCTTAATACAAAATCTCACTAGGTATCCCATAGCTGGATATGGAACTCATTATTGTAGACCAAGTTGGCCTCAGACTTCTGGCCGTCCTTCTGCCTCTGCCTCCCTAGCGCTCGGGAGATGGGGGTTTGACTCTGAGTTTTCTGGTACCCTCCCTGAGGCACCTCAGACATTAAGAGAAGAATGCATGAGAGGATGGTGACACGGGATCCAACCGCCTTTGTACACGGGGACAGAAGAAGACAGCCTCCAGGGTTTGGAGAAAAAGTCCTTTTGTAAACTGAAAACATCCATCTACCCTATTTCTGGTGTTTTCTGTAATTTTTTCCCCTGATGCCTGGAGAAAGTCTCTATCCCCAGTGTTCTGTCTGGTACAAGGTAGGGAATACACACCTTAGTTCCAACCTTCGTTGATGGTACGAGCTGCCGCAGGCAAAGACAACGCTGAACTAATATCAGATAGAGGATGCAGGCATCTGTCAGATCAGGAGACAAGACCTGGAGAAGAAGCATGTGCATTCGCATGCCAGGAGTCCAAGTGACAAACATGATGCGTGCACTTATGTCTTTTCCCTAGAGCAGAGGCTTTAGAGGCCATCTAAGCCCACAGCTTCCCGTAACCGATGATTTCTTTCAGCAAGTGTGTTTCGGAGTCTCTGTCATGTAGAGAACATGCCTGAGGTAGGGCAACGGAGACAGCGCTGTCTCTAAGAATATGTTGGCTTTTGGTGCCCAAACCCCTAGTCCTGTCAGCCTAGGTAACGTGTTGCCATCTAGAAAATTTACTCTCCCTTTGGTGCTTTGGCATGCCTCCGTCTTCCAACTGGTAGGTCACTTTTCGCTGTTTGGATAACGACTTCCCTGAGAGCACCACACTAACAAGAATAACTTTTGTAGGTAACTAGCTCATTCTTGATGAACTGCAATTCTCCTGCTTCCGCCTCCATCGCCACTCCCACCCCAGGACCAGGGTTGGACCAAGTGAGTGCCTTATCCGACTGAACCACAGCTACAGTCTACTGGCCCTCTCCTTGAAACTCAGCTCTCAGAGCCTCATCCGCCCTGCTTCATCGTCTACTGCTCAGCTTCACCAATAGTAGCCCTCCCTCAAGGGCGGTGCGCAATAAGCTCTCTACAGGGTCTGCGAAGACGTTTTGACACGCAGCAAATAGATTTTCCTAAATAATCATAATCATGATGGTTTTCAAAGGCTCCAGAAACGTAAATGAATGAACTGGGTTGACCATGAGAAGACACACGTTTACCTTAGGCTGGGAGAAAGCTGGCCCATTCTCTTCAAGTGCCACCTCTAACTGCTGCCGGGATGGACTTTCAGCACGTGCTATGAATCAATGTGCCTAGGAGAATCCAGAGAAGCAGGTGATGCTGGACCATCTTGACATTGCAGCCTGAGGGCCAGACTCTGTGCTTCCTTCTTCCCAGAGCCCTGCTTGCCCAGGATTTGTGTAACAGTGCCGTTCTGATTCTTAGAGAGGCACCCTCTATGCTTGTAACCTTGGTGTTCGGTTAGCATCATCTGTCACAGCAGAAGTTAAACAACAAAAAGCATGACAGGTGAGAGGCTGAGAGAGACCCTTGGCTGTTTATGAGAGCTATACCATTACCATCTAATGCAGGATGGAAGGAGGCCTCTCCCCTCCTCGCCCCCACCTCCACTCTCCCTGGGGCTTCCAGAGGGTCCCCCTCTTCCGCAAACCTGACGATTAGCCTGTGTTTCCAACCATGTTTATTCTCTCTGAATCCATAGCAAATACCCTATGGGGGGGAAAAAACCCTCGTTCTCTGGATGCCTGGTGGCCTGGTACATTCAATTTCTCTCAATTAGGAGACTCTGTTGGAGACACAATGGGTTTGGGTGAGCTTGGATTCTGATTGGTTTTTATATGAATTTACAGAAAGATCTGATTTCCTCTGTGATTTTTATGGCAGGAGAGAAGAGGGAATTAGATTAATTTCTGTTCTCTTCTCCTGCTACCCTTGTTTCTTCCCACTCCCCCCCCCACCTTTTTGGTTAATAGATTTTTGGAAACATTTGCTTTCATGAGTGAACATGGGTTTAGTAACTGCGGTAGTTGGGTTTGGGTTTGGGGCTGGGTTCCACAGCTAAGGAAGTCAGCTCTTTGTGTCACACTCTTGGTGACTTTTGGGAAACTAATGAGCACCATCTCCAGGCCCCTGGTGCCTGTGGGTGGCTTGACGGGGCTGTCTGTGCAAGAGGCTAGGGAGCTAGACCTTCACCAGGAGAGATTCACAAGTCCGGGCTTCCTGGACAGAAGCCTGTCCTAACAATTTGTTCCTCTGAAAAGAAAACACAAGACTACCTCCCTTTTCCCGTGCACTGGTTTCTTCCTAGGGGTTTCTAAAGGCCGGGGTGGTGGCTCTGGTGGTGGAGCGCTTGCCTGGTTCCACCCACAGCACCAGTACAAGGGAAGAAAGTACTTCTGATTTCTTCGGTATTACAAGCACCCTTGTGATTTAGCACAAAATTCTTCCCAGGACAGCACAACAGCATGGTGACACAATGCACAGCTGGGGGCAAGACGGGGTGTGGGGGGTGCTTCTCCATTCCACACCCAAGGTCCTTCCACCCATATTTAACGTTTTAATGAAGACCTCCCCTCTGTGAGCAAGGGAGGCAAAGAAGATCCCAGAGAGATTTGAACTTCAATGGGAAAAAAATGGAAAACTCTGAACATTAGCGTGTCTCTCAGAAGCCAGCAAAGCCTGCCAAGGCATCTGCCAGCGAGCCCAGAGCTAAGCGGTTTCCCAGTGTCGACCTCAAATCCCTTTTTTGTTTTTCTCTCTTAAAGTGTGTTTACAGTTGACCATTATGGGAGAGATGACGGATGGAGCCTGGACCTGTTTAAAATAATCAGACTACCCATCAGGCTGACGCTTCTTTCCTAAGGCTGTTGGGTGAAGGAAGGGTTTGGAATGCACCAGTTGCCACCAGTTTTAATGGAGTCCACTGTGGGGCTATACCCTGGTGGGCTTCGGGGGTTCAGTTAATGAGATCTTTTCCACAGTTTGACTTGTGCACGCCTGGTAGCTTTAAGCTTTCTGTTCCAGGCTACCAGTAGCACTAGAGAATTTGGGGACTCGTGGTCCCTTAGAGCAAGGCAGGCCACTTTAGGTTCAGGAGAATCAAGACCCAAGGACAGAGGAGGAGTTATCTATTTCTCCACCCAGCCCCAAGTTATAAGGAAGGGCGAGTTGAAGAGGCACCTCTGTCCCCACCCTTTGTCACAGGAGGCGTATTACATCAGCTCTTAACTCTCACCCACAGAGGAGATTTTCTTTATTGGAATGTATCGCATTTCTTTCAACTAAATGCTATCCGACTAGATTGGCTCTGTCTCAACAGCAAACCCAACCAAGAGGCTTTTGGGGGCTGGCAATCTTAGGGTTCCCGTTACTCTCCTGCCTCCTCTGGAGGAAAAAGATGCATTTTCTCCCTGAGGTAACTTCATTTTGCTGGGCAAGCCTACGGAGGTTCCCGGTTCCTATGGAGGCTCTGCCAGGGAAAAGCACAATGCTGGAGATGAAACACAGCTATGAAAGTCAGGCATGGTGGTACTTGCCTGTCATCCACATGGGAGCTGGAGGCAGGGGGATTGGGAATTCAAGATCGAGATCAACCTCAGCGTTTCGAAATGAGATTATGTCCAAAAGAAAGAGGTCATCCTTAGGATGGGGTGGCACGGTGGGAGAGGCTAGGCGAGGCTCTGGTTTGGTCTCCAGCACAGCAAAATATGTAAATAAACACATAACAGAAAGGGAGGAGAAAGTAAAAGTTTTCCATAAAAGTCCAGCCCCACCAAGACCATCAGTGGCCTCTGTGGTCAGCTTGGCCTCTGCCTGAACATCTTCCCCAGCTCTCAGCCGTGAGCATGGTCACCAGGTGAAGGGAGCTGACTTGGTTTTGGTTGGGAATTCATGCTGTCCTGAGGATTGAACATAGGTGCCTAGGGCCTGGCGCATGCCTGGTACACTACCTGCACCAGCAAGCTACAGCCCCCTAAGCCCTAGGAATTCAGATTTGACTGACAAAGGAAAAAACTTCCCAGACTTTGGAAGCAAGAGGTTCAGGCCTCAAAACTGACCGTCCCGGCACAGAGCGCAGCACTTCTAAGTGTAAAATGGCTGGACAGGTGGCAGTCGTGAGAGCAAGGAACAGGATCCCAGATACAACACAGCAAAGCCAATATGCCCCAAATGTATAGCACAGCCAGCTGACCACTCCAGGTGAAAATGCCCTAGATGCCACCGGCCTGGTGAGAGAAAGTCACCTGCCTTCCGGTCTGCTGAGTGCTGTGGGTGCTGGAACCAGGAGGCCTCAGGCTGAGAGGATAGGGACTCTCCCAGAATCCACCCCAGTTCTGGGTGGGGGTGGGGGGACACAGGGCAGAAGGTGTCCAGTACTTCTTGATTTATGACCACCGCACCCCAAGCCATCCCATAAATTTGGGGTCCGTTTTCACCAAAACCGTGAGTTACGATTTTTCAAATAAATACACTTTCCAATCAGACGGGGTTCTGTTTAGGTTGAAGGCTTCCCGGCTTCCCGAAGCAGACATCTCTCGGTGTGGAAAATACACACAGGAGGGAACGGAGCCGGGACGAAGCTCAGACAACATAAAAACTTGTGTAAACACGTTGTCATTTACGGACTTCGGAAGAGAAAGAGATTGGGGTGGGGGCACAGAAAAGGGAGGGGCTGGAGAAAACACATCCATGTTTAATTCTCTCAGAATCCTCTGGTCTCTAGGCCTGGAGGGAGGACACGGAAAATTTAATATTCTTTTTCCGTAAGCTTGATTTATGCTACTCATTAGAAAAAGGCAGGGGTGGTGGGTTTACCTTAAATAGATTTTGAATTTTTTTGAGGTTGTTAAAAAATGTAAGAATGGATAAGGTTTACACAATCTCTCTCTCTCTCTCTCTCTCTCTCTCTCTCTCTCTCTCTCTCTCTCTCCTCTCTGGTTTTCATTATGGAACAGTGTGGCTAAGGTAAACCAGGATGGATTACACACACACACACACACACACACACACACACACACCCAGCCCTAAAGGATCTATGTGTAGTTGTATTCTTCAACAGGACTTTCCCTTGCCTGGGTCTCAGTTGCCACCTGCCAAGCACGGAGTGAATCAAAGACTCAGAAGTCACAGAGCACACAAAAATATTCTCACAAAATTATGAATCTAACATTAGATAAAAGTCACTTCTGAGCTGGGCATGGGCGCACGCCTTTAATCCCAATACTCAGGAGGTAGAGGCAAGTGGATCTCTATGAGTTCGAGGCTAGCCTGGTCTACAGAGTGAGCCCAGGACAGCCAAAGGTACACAGAAAAATCCTGTCTCTGGGGGGGAAATCAAGTCACTTCTGGGTTAGACTCTTACCAGACCACACTCCTCATCCCAAGAAAGGGGGTCCCAAAAAGGGTGGTACCCACTCCAGGCTCACAAAGTCTGAGTCACAGACTCTACCTACCAATCTGTGTACCCTTAGGGAAATTTCTTTCCCTCTCTGGTCTCATTTTCCTTGTAAATGTCGAAGTGGGTCCTTACAGTATCTCTGCAAGTCCCCCACACCAAAGCGACAAGGCTTCACTTTGTAACAGCTTCCTGGAGACATCAGCCTCCCTGCCCATCTCTCTCTGCTCGCAGAAGCAAGCCAGGCCAGATTGGAAAACCCTAACCCTCTTTAGATGCGACCGAGAAATGTTTAAGGGATTTGCGCGCTCAGGCTGCCGCAGCAAATGGCCCGGGGGCTGATTTATGGCGCGTTCCTGCGCGACGCGATTCCCCAAGACAGCGAGAATATTTTACACCGCGCTAATATAAACAGGCGGCCGGCCGGGTCCTTTTTATGGAGTTCCTGTAATTACCCGGGCCCTGACAGGTCCTTGATTTACTGCCCTATTTAGATAAGGGGTCCGGTGCGGGGATTGCCCGTGGCGTCAAGGTCACTGGATGCGGCAGATCGCTGTTGCGCGGGGGTTTGCTGTGGACAGCGGGGTGCGCGCTCTCAGGAGCTTACAGGCCGCTGTCGGGTGAGCAGAGAGGGGCACGATCTCTCTCCAAAGCATCACAGTACCATCGGGGAAGCTAAGTCCCCCGGAGGTGTCTGTTAGGACCCCCCCACCCACGCACGTAAAAGCACAGAAAAGGGAGGTGGAGGTATGGGATCGGGATTCGTGTCCTCCAGGACTCAGTCCTTATTCTGGGGTGGGGGTGGGGGGCGGAGAGGGATAGCTGTTGGGTTCAGCTGGACAAGGAAAAGACTGAACTCCACCAGCAGAGCCCAGTGTCAGCAGAATCCAGCGGCCTGGCCTGCTGCACTGCGCGCAAGATTTTGCATCTAGTCAAGGTTACCGCTTTTCCTCAGACGTGCGTGCGTAGCTTCAGACCAAAACCCAGGGTTGTTGCCAGTTGAGTTTATTCTTATTTTACGCGGTGCCACAGTACACCAACCACTGCCCCAGTCCTATCCAAACCTCATCCAACTTTCCACTGGTCCTCCGTGGCAGGTCGAGGGATCTGCCAGTGGCCCAGATTCACAGAGAAGGAGCTGAAAGAGACAGTTTCCACCCAGGTGGGCTCAGTTCTGCTATTGCCGGCTTCCCCTGACATGGTTTATTTAACCTCGGAGGAGTAAGCTCTCTTGTCTGTGAACTGGGAAAGACTGCCTGCCCACTGTCACCAGTATGGTTGGGGACAGACCCCTGGAGGAACTGGGGAGGCGGGGTGGGAGTGGGGGGGGCTGATAGGAGAACTAGGGAGTGCTTGGCTCCCCAGGCTTGACCTGCCTAGGCTGAGGGAGAGCAGAGTCCTGCCCTTAGGGCCCCGCTGACCCTGGTGGAACCAAGCAACAGATAGAAGACAGAAATTACAAACTCAATTGACCAGTCCTATCTATGTCTCTCTCTCTCTCTCTCTCTCTCTCTCTCTCTCTCTCTCTCTCTCTCTCTCTCCAATCCAAATGGGAAAACCAAGGCTTGGAGCTGGAAAGAAACAGTATGTTCCTAGCAGATGCCAGAATTCGAGGGGGCTGGGCGAGGTGGTGACCACTTACAGAAGTAGGCAGCAGGATAGAGAGAGTCGGTTCTACCAGAGCTACACTTTGAGTTGGGGAGCCGCCTGATCGCCTGAGAATCAAAAACCAAACAACTCCACAAATAAACAACAGAATTAAACTGGAAGCCTCATCTTTTGCTCAAATTCCTGCATCCCTACCCCCACCCCCAACACTTAGCCTGAGGTAGGAAAGGGAACACCCACCGCAGGACCCTATCCCTTCCCCACCCTGTTTCAGGTTCTATTGTCTTCCTCACTCACCTGAGCCCCAGGTGTCCTTCAAAGCAGTTTGGAAGGCTGGGCCTGGAGTCTAGGAATCTTGTCCTCTCTTTGGTATTTGGAATCGTGAGTGAGTGGTGGGGAGTGTTTCACTCCGAGCCTCAGCAGATTTCACATCAGGCCCCCTAGAATCAAACCCTGAGGCAATGGCACTGTCTAGGGCCATCCTGCTTAAACAGGCATGCACTGGGGAGCAGGTGATGTGGGAGCTTTCAAGGGGCCTCTGGAATTGTGGGGTGTGGGGGGGGCGCGACTCTCACCTTGTACTGTAATCCATTCTCTACCGGAATATCTAGCCCAGATACGCAGTCCTAAGTGATCTGGGTAGTGTCAGGAAAGTGGGCCTCACATTGCTGGGTGGAAAGCTGAGCCTTTTTATATAGATGCTAGTGTGACCCTCTGTGAGTGTCCATTGTCCTTGTGGGTGACCTGATAATACGAGCTCTGAGCTCTGCTGTACAACTTCATTTGGTCAATGTGACTGTATGCTAAGGCTGTGAAAAGCATGCCAAACCCTGAATCCATGCGGTGTTGGGAAACCGTGCAGCACAGAGCAAATGTGTAGACTTTGAACGCTGCTGTGAGCTTGCCAATAGCTGAGAATGTCTATTTGTGATTATTAGTATATCTATATGCACGCGGTCTGGTGGATTTTTTTTTTTTTGTCATTAAGAGGTTGGGGGAAGGTGTGTATATGTGGTTGGGGGGGAGGCTGATGTCATTCTTGGTTTTGAGACTGGCTTTCAGGGCTGCCAATCTGACTTATAAAATTCTCTAAATAAACTTTGCTATTTAAAAAACTTGCAAATAAGCCAGGTAAATAATTCCAGCATTCGGGAGGCAGAGGCAGATATCCTGCAGATCTCTGTGAGTTCTAGACCAGCCTGGTTTACAGAGTGTGTGCCTGGAGAGACTCCAAAGCTACAGAGAAACCTTGTCTCAAAAAGCAAAACAAAACAAAACCCACTGAAACAAACAAACACAAACAAAAAAAAAAACCTTACAAATAAAGAAAAACATCACACACAAAAATAACCAGACCCAACATCTGTACAACTCAATGGACTTCTATAGAGTCAGAACAAGCATTTGGAACGGAAAACTAGGACACCTCACATTAAATTTTACACTTTCAGCATCAGATTTATTTTATGCCCTTATCCTCCACCAAATTCAAAATAAGCCACGGCAGAATTAGAACCAGAAAAGCAACCAGCTTGATATCATCCCTCCTAACTGGTGCCCTTTACCAGACATTTCAGGGAACTCCTTGGCCAACTCCATCCCCTCTTGTGCTTCAGCCTCCTAAGTTTGCTCAGACTGCTTGCACCACTGCCCAGCTGGTAAGATGGGGTTTGTGAGAGCTTATGTTGTGACTATAACCCCGAGGAACTTGTAAAAAGATACAAAGTGAAACAGGGTGTGGTGGTGACTCTGGCCTGAAATCGCAGAACTTGGTGAGGCAGGACTGGCTACATGCGACTGTTTTTAATTAATTAAAGTAAAAGAAGTGCTTGTGGTCTGGTAAAATGGCTCAGTGGGCAAAGGTGCTTGTCACCAAGGCCGAGTTTAATCCCAGGGATCTACTTATTGACTCCCAAAAGCTGTGTTCTGACTCCCCCCCACATGTATACTGTAGCACCCATGTGCTCTCCACAAATAGATGTAATTGAAGATTTCTTGGAACTGTGAAAACGTGTGCACCGCTGCATCCAGTGTTTAGAGGTATGTGCCTCAGATAAAACTATGGCCTTTTTATACCCCCAGTAGCCAAACTGGAAGCTCCCATGTTTAACCTACTCAGAGGGTGACAGACATCGTGTTAAAAAAAATCCTAGGAACATGTGAATCTTGTACAGTCATGCCATTGTATTACTAAGGGGAATGCGACCTGTAAGTACACGCGGAGGTTGGTGTGTGCCAGCGAAGGAGCAGTGTAGACCTCTTATAGAGCCCAGGGTGAAGACCGCTTGGGGTCAGGACTACGCTGAGTTGAGGATCCAGGCCGTTCTCATGGAGTTATTCCTCCCACCCAGATTCCCTCATTCAGAGAGTGCCTCCCCGGTCTGCAAGGCACGGGAGCCGGCGGAACAGCTTCGGAACCGGCGCCCTCCCGGCGAGCCTCCTCTGGCTCCCGGCTCAGCCCAATCCTAGCGCTTGCTGGCGCCAGGCGCCGATCAGCGCGGCGGGTTTCCAGCTCGCCTGGGGCAGAAAAGAGGGGACCCAGGACCTCCTCCACCGCTGCCCACACCTCCTGCACAGTCAGAGTCCACAGCCCCGCCAGCTCCCACAGGTGGAACCTTGGCGCTCAGACCCCAGCGACTGTCTGAGCTACCATCCATGCCCTGAAGCAAACGAATTCTCACAGAAGTCCACGTTTACACAGACACGAAGAATCTCAATACGCACGCGTTCCTAGGATTTTACACATGGGCTGTCATTCGCTGGGTCCACGGCCTGGTCCACATTCGTTTTCATTTACCCGCTTGCTACTGGGCCTCACATTCCCCGTCTGCGCACTGAGGTCTTTCTCCCTCTGTCCCTGACTGGTAACTCACAGGATGAGCCTCAATTAGCAACTTTTGCGTGGCTGGATTAAAAGCGAATTAAAAAGAAATTGACATAATCTCATTTCCGCCTTAACTCACACTTGAAAGAGGAGCACATTTTCCTCAACCCACCTAGAAATAGAAAGCAAGACCAAAAAGGGTCTTAATAGAAAGAAGATCCAGAGTTCCAGACTTGAAACCTGGTCTCCCAGGTTATTATTAACTCTTGGAAAGCCATCTCTTTGTAGAATCCCAGCTTTGAGAAGTGCCCTAGGCCGGAGGGAAGCCGCACAAGGCTAAACAGCTAGACCATGCCTCAGCCGGGTGGGTGTGAAGTGGCCGTGGCCGAGGCTGATTTCTCCGTGGATATCAGGGGTGGGGGCTAGTTTCCCACAGTGTCAGCTTCAGTGAAGGTATCTTAAAGGATCAAACATTCTCATGCGGGTGGCGAGCCGGATGTAGTAAGTAGCCTAGCAGTTACAGGCTCCCAGCAATACGTGCGAATCTTCCGAAGATACAGGGGAGTCCTGCCACAGAGATGCCTCTGGGCCAAGGCGCCGCCAGGCTGCCTGGCCACCAGCTCAGCTCGGCCTGCGGGCGTTTACACCGAATCAGGCGCCTGAGAGGCGAGAGGAGCCGAGATCAGCCAATGCCTCCACCCCCAACCCCTAAGCCCGGAACAAACCGGTCAGTGCCCAAGTACTGGAAGCCCTCTCCCTTTCCCGCCCACTTCCACCTCGGCCTCTGGAAGACTTCCCTGGGAGTCAGCAGCTGGGCGAGAACTGGACCACTGAGAACCACCCTGTGCGGTAGTAGCTCCAGGTTCAGCCTGAAGCAGGAACCTAAGGGTAGGGCTGGAGGTGTTAGGACCTAGCCTACTTCCCTGCTGCGCCCGGTGGCCTCCAGGCTCCCACGATGAGCAGCGTCCTTAGAGTTCGGGTTCGGGAAGGCTGGACATCCTATTCTGAATTTCAGGCCTAAAAACAAGAGCCAGTTCTGCTCTGGTCCTCAGTCCCTATCTGTGAAATCAAGTGTGTTTGTGTGTGTGTGAGTGGGTGGGTGCCTGGGTGGGTAGTGTGGTGTGTGTGTACTTGCGTGTGTGAGTGTGTTGTTGAGGCTCTCTTTTTCAAGGGATGATTCTAGAATCCTTTCCTTGGATCCTTGAGGAAAGGGTGGTAGCTTCAGTACCGGGTGTGAGCAGGCCTGGCCTCAAGTTCGTAGCCCCCGCCCTCCCAGGAGGGGAACTAAGAGAGGGGAGGGTCATAGGCGGGGCCGGTTCTCAGTCCCTGTGGTCAGCCTAGAATCGAGTGGCGCTTGCTGAGCATAAAACTTGGGACCGCCACCCCCTTTCCTCCTCCTTCCATTGGCTCCAGCTAGAGGTTGACATCAAAGCCGAGACCTTAAATAAGCAGGATCCTGATGGCAAGTCCGCAGAAGGGTTAAACGGGTCTTTGGAAATCCGTACCCACTCCCTCTCTGCCTACAGTAAACCCTGAAGAAGCCAGCAGGTCCCGCGTGTCATCCTCAGCTTTGCTCAGGACTCCTCCAAAGCCCAGTCAGTTCGCGGCCCGGGAACCCACGGGTGGCCCAGTTCTGTGGGGCGCATGGGGCGGCGCTAATTGGGCTGGCGGCGCAGGCCAGGAGCCTCTCCAACATGAACCTCGTGGGTAGCTACGCACACCATCACCACCATCACCACCCACACCCGGCGCACCCCATGCTCCACGAACCCTTCCTCTTTGGTCCGGCCTCCCGCTGCCACCAGGAGCGGCCTTACTTCCAGAGCTGGCTGCTGAGCCCCGCTGATGCTGCCCCAGATTTCTCTGCCGGCGGGCCACCACCTACCACCGCAGTAGCCGCTGCCTATGGTCCCGACGCCAGGCCGGGCCAGAGCCCAGGTCGGCTGGAGGCGCTTGGAGGCCGCCTGCCCAGGCGAAAAGGCTCAGGACCCAAGAAGGAGCGGAGGCGCACAGAGAGCATTAACAGCGCATTCGCGGAGCTGCGTGAGTGCATCCCCAATGTTCCCGCAGACACCAAGCTCTCCAAGATCAAGACTCTGCGCCTGGCCACCAGCTACATCGCCTACTTGATGGATGTGCTGGCCAAGGATGCACAAGCGGGTGACCCCGAGGCCTTCAAGGCTGAACTCAAAAAGGCGGATGGCGGCCGGGAGAGCAAGCGGAAAAGGGAGTTGGTGAGTCCCGGGGCTTGTAAACTCCAGCTAAAAGTGCGGGTTGGGTTAAGAGCAGGCCTGCAAACAGCCAGCGGAAAAGCTGTGTTGTTCTGGGTGCGGTTTTGAAAGGCTAGGGAGAGTTCTGAGACCGTCACAGTCTGTCATTATGTGCACGGAGGGGAGGTCATGATTAAATTCAGTCATAACTGAGTGAACACAGAATCTTGGTTTCTAAACGTGATCCTAGGGTCTTCTTTGAGGATGAATTAAAAAAAACCTTGCCCCCCCCAAAGGTGTGCATGTAATAGATTTTATTTTAAATTTGAAGTTCTGAGGCTTCCGTCCATTGGCTCTCCTGGAAGCCAGGTTAAGAATGAAAGTAGGAAATGACGTAAATGCTGTACTCACGTATGAAATTCTCCAAAATAACTTTTTAAGTAAAAAAAAAAGAATGCAAGTAGGGATTCCTTCCTTTAATTTGCTTGAGAATGAGTATCTGAGCGTGGAATTGCCTACCGTTTTCCACGGGGTTTACTGCAGAGGCCAGTCTACCTCTCTCATTGTACTAATTGGAGAAACAGGCTTGCTGGAGGAATCAGAGGGCGAATCAGGACAAAAACCACCAGTTTTTCAATGCTGGGTCCGGTCTGCTCCACCGGCTGCCTGAGTGGTGGGTTAGGCGACCTCATGAAAGAACCAGGAGGGGCTTTGGCCTTTGAACTAGCCGAGCCAGCCTGTCTTGGTCTTCACCAGTTTGGATGATCTTCCTCCTCAGGGTGGTGGGACTTCTGGCCACCCGAGTTCCTTCAATTTGGTAGACTCAGGCCCAAGCATATTCGAGTGGACTGGGGAGCTCTGCAGGCTTTTATCTGATCCCCCCAGGGCCTGTGGCAAAGTAGGGATAGCTTACCTGGAACCACCGGAAAGAGACTTCCAGCCTCAGCTGCTTGGGGCCTGGGCTGCTTGGAGATGCGGGCGGGCTGGCGGGAAGAGCACCTTGTTGGAAGCAAGGGCCGGTCCTGACCCGGGTAGGGCACTGCCTCTTACAAGTAGCACCACCCTAGGTTCCTGTGAAGAGAGCTGGGCAGGACTGAGGAGGCCAGGCCAATTTTCCTCCCTGCATAGTGAGGGAGGCACCCAGAACTGGCGCTAGCACCCAACTGTGCATCCCAGTCAAGATACTGAAAACCTGGAACGAGTTACACACCAAGTGGATTACCCTTCTCACCCTTCCGCACCAGTCCCCTGAGATGTTTGCTCTCTCTGCCCCCAAGACACCTTCAAGCCAAGTCAGTTTCTCCAGATTTGGCGAATTCTCGGTAGCAAATGTCTCAAAGTTGTTCAGACCATCCTGGATCCCAGGAATTCAGAGCATAAAGGCAGATTTATGGTCCTGGTAGTCTGCTTCACAAACAGACGTCTGTCACTCATTTAAAGATGCCCACTTGCTGCTCCCGACATTTTTCCCTTCCAAGCTGGGGAGATCGAACTAAGTAACTTAAACCTGACTTTCTTGTTTTTTTGTTTGTTTGTTTGTTCGTGTCCCTTGGCAGCCTCAGCACGAAGGCTTTCCTCCTGCCCTGGGGCCAGGCGAGAAGAGGATTAAAGGGCGCACCGGCTGGCCTCAGCAAGTCTGGGCGCTGGAGCTGAATCAGTGAGACCAGGCCGGCGCCGAGGACCCGGCTGCGGCTGGCCCACCTGGCCACCGGGAGAGAAGGACTCAGCGGCCAAGGCCGGCCTCCGGGATCCCGCAGTTTGCACGCGCGCCTCGCCCAGTCTCTGCGGAGCTCCGGTGGGTCGGCGGCTGCAACTACCCACTAGGATCGCACGTGCAATGTCATTTGAATTTGTTGATACAGTAAGAGAAAGAGAAATTTATATATATGTTCACTTCCCGCCAAGGGCGGCTCTTGGAGGCTCGGCGCAAGAAAGGAGGGACTGCAGAAACCCAAGCGCCCAAAGAGACGCACCCTGGCAACCCGTCTGGGTGGAACTCAACCCCAAAGGCTGTGCTCGCGCCTCTCTCTGGCTCGCTCTCTGGTCTCCTTCTGGGCTCTGCGTCAGTAACCCGGACGCCTTCTTCTCGAGTTAAAATGCAATAGGAGTAATCGGTAGTTTCCTGCCAGGAAGAGGGACGCTGCCTGGGTCGTTCTCTTCGGAACGGTGGTTTTCCTTTTTGTCGCTGCACTTCTATCTAGAGGGAAGGCACCGCTTCCCTCCGTAGCACCTCTGCTTTCCAAGGGAAATGTTTTTCTTCCTTTTCCTTCCCTTTTCTTTCCCCTTCCTTTCTCCATCCTCGTGCCCTTACCCCTTCTTTCCTTTCCTTCTTTCTCCTTCCTTCCTTTCCTTTCTAAGTAAAAGCTTTCCCTTCCTTCCCGAATTTTTGACATATTTAAACTACCTATCGTACCTGTTGCTCTCAGGTATATATCTCCCTAACCCCACCCTCTTTCTACCTCAAATCCGTGTGACCACTCGCAGCCCCACCCTTCGCCAAAGCAATATCTATGCTCTTGACTTAATAAAAAAGTTTTTCGAGAACCTCGTAGGCCTGTGTGGTACTGCTGCCAGCATCCTTCTCTGGTCACTTGTCCCCGGGGTCTCTGGTGCCAGCGCTCTCCCTTTCCCCCTCTTAGATAAATACCGAACCAAACTGCAGATCAGACTCAGAAAGAGGGAAGCTAGAGTCTAGAGCAAGCTAAAAAGGGGAGGAAGACAGAAATAAATCAGATAAAGGGACTTACTTGGTTGAGAAGCCCCAGTCCAGCTTGCACACGGGTGTGTGGATTGAACTTTTGGGAAGGTACAAAGGGTGCTACCATACAAAGGAGCCCCTTCTCTGTGCTGGGGAGTGCTGAACTCATAGGTGTCTAGCTCCTATGAGAACTACTCCTATAGAGCCCTGGACCGTACTGGTCCTCTTAGCCCAACTCCAAGCACTTCAGGCAGTAAGGACTCTCGCCTATGTAACCGCTGTTTTATTCATAAATAACCTCTTGCTAATGGTTAAATTGAGGTTTCTCTCTTACAACAGAACACTTAACAAATCCTTTTTAGAGCATGTGTGCTGTATGATTCCTGTGGGCGTGTGTCCGCAGCCGGGCTCTGCGTCCCCACATCTGCATGCACAGCTGGTGCATTTGTTTGGGGGGAGGGGGCCCGGGTGAGTATGCAGCTAAACTGGGGTGCGCTAAGGCAGGCATCTCCGCGTGCAAGCAACCGGTTTCCTGCGTGTGAACGCTGCTGAGGACTTGCTGTCTGGGAACAGTCCCCAGGCCCACCGGCACGAATGCAGCTCTGCGCGTGCTCAGGCCTTGTCTCGCTCCTGCTGCGGACCAGGCGGGAAGAGCGCTCCCGGTCTTTGGCTGTAGTTGGGAACGAAGACGGAGACCCTGGGCCTACGCCTCCTCCGGCCATCGGGGTGAATATGGGACCCCATTAGTTTCGGCTGTAAACACCGTGACAGGGGCTGCGAGGCCACGCGGGCCGTTCCGGACGCGAAGGAGTTAATAAAAGGTGTTTTATGGGCGCTAGGAAACGGCGGGGGAGGTGTGAGCTTCTCCCTGCCCGCGCCCCCAGCCTTTCTTCTTCTTTCCCTCTGCCACCCGCCGCCAGATCAAACAGGCCCGCGCTTTAACTAGACCAACACCTCAGCGTAATGAGCCGGCTGGCGCGCCCCTCCCCCGGCCTCCGAGGCCCCTCGGGGACACGCAGAAAGGAAACCCGAGGCTGGTTATGGTTTTCTTTCCCTTTTGGAAATCCTAGCATGCATGAAGAAATGGAGCAAGGGAGTAAACCATCCTTAGTCTCGAACCCAGGACTCCAGTTCTTCAACTCTGACTATCCTTAGGGGTCCGGTTCCCATTTCTATTTTTAACAGGGTAAAGCATCCTAAGCTCGGGAAGAATGTGCACCCGCGTCCTCTTTCCTTACAGCCCTGGGATGGAGAGGGTACCTCGCCTGGGTACCTCCTGAGAGCAGCCTGCACAGCCAGGCCTTTTTCAGGACATCTGGGTTCTACTGCCCCCAACCTCTTTTTGGGCAGAGAGGGGGTCTATCCCTAAATGTAGCCTCAGTTGCTGGTGATCCCATTCCCACACCCTGCAAGTGGGGGTCAGTGCTCGTCAACGACACAATCTTGAGACTGACTGGGGGTTCTGCAAGTCTTAGACATAAACCTCCCCTGGCCGTGGGAGAGTCCAGCGAGAGAGCGGGAAAGGGGCTGCCTTAGTCCAGCTCTGTCCAGGGGCTACAGGTTCTCCCCGTTTCCGACCCTTTCCAGCATCCCACTTTGGTAACTACCTTCAGAACCAGAACCTCCCCATCCATTGTCAGCTCACTTCAAACCGGTGATGGCAGAAGCCATGCTGTTATCATTATTAAAATATATTATCTCTCAAAAGTACATATTTAAACAACTCAAAAATAAGCACCATGGATATATCATTAAGAATTAGGGATTTCAGGCTTTAACTACAGAACAAGTGGACCAGAGAATACAAAACAGCAAAAGACCCCAGGCAGGCTAATTAGAGACCTGCCTAAAGAAGCCCATCACAGTAGTGGTCATGTAGCCCTTAGAACAAAAATTCTGGCTATATTAAGAAATGCCTCTCCAGACAACTAAATATTGCCCAAATGACCCTTTCATGAAAAAAAAAAGTCATTCATGGAAAAAAAAAATACCAGGCGCCAAGACATTTATATCTCTACTTTTGTTGTTTTGTTTTTTTGAGACCAGGCTGGCCTCAAACTCATAGCAATCCTCCTGCTTCAGCTTCTCAAATACTGGGATTATAGACAGAGTCAACAGACCCCGACCCCACTTTTGTACACTTTTACCTCTGACCTATGAAAACAAAGGCAAGTTTTTAAAAACTCCTCTTACTTTGCTGTATTTTTAAAAACTTTTTTTTTTTTTACCATGAACAAATACTACTTTTTATATAAAGCTGCAACCTCTGCTCCCTTCGGCTGCCAGCACACGCTCACTATTGTGTCTGCTAGGCCTTACACACACTTGAGTGCCTACCATGCACGGGGCACGGTACTTATAAACATAATGAATAGGAGATGATCCAAATAAAGGTCAGAAATCAACGTAGCCCAGCTAATATGAGTCTTGAAAGAGTTACGGCTCCCACAATGAATACAGATTTCCTTCCATTTATAAAGGACAGCTAAAATTCACAAGGCAGGCCTCTTCAAAGCCTTAGCGCTCACTATCTCACAGAAGCCTGGCTCGGAGAGCTCACTTTAAGGCAGTCCAGGGCTCAGAGGGGTAAGGATTTCGTTCAAGGTCACACAGACAATAAAAGGCTGGAACCTGAGTGCTCCTCCAGCTACCCCTTACACCTCTTAATGCCTGGCCACACCCATGCATGCCAGTGCCTACACACTTGTGTGTGAGTGTGTGTATGCGTGTGTTTACATATGCAGCCAAATTCAGTTTATTTCATCTGACTTCCCCTGAAATAAGGTAGAGAAGAGAATAAGGAAGGGGTTATGCCTGCGAAGGGGGCTGGAATTCCGACCTCCTCCCAGAACCCTCTCTGCTGGAGGAAGAGGGCGGCTGGCTCACACTTCTAGTTTCTATCCTCTTGGAGGAGGTAGCCTGCTGATTCTAGGAACCTCCTTTCCAGCCTTCTGTGAAGCAGTCACTCTGTTCGCTTGCATGGAATCCTCATTTTCTTTTCCTGAGTTCTCCCACTTCTTAAAAAAAAAATCAAAACAAAAACAAAACCAGTATTCATTATTAGTGCCTGTGTCTCTATGGGCGTATGCAGGCGTGTGCCATGGCTTGAGTGTGGCAGTCAGAGGACGTCTGTGTGGCATCTGTTTTCTCTTTCCACCTTTACTGGCTTCCTGGGAACAGACCTAGGTGGCAAACGGGAGTCTGCAGTGCCATCTCACCGCCCCTCTGATTCCCCCTCTTTGACCACAGTATGTTCCCCCCCCCAAAGCCTAGAAGGGAGCCAGGCAAGAACGAGGTCCTGTGGGGACAGATGCTGTGAGCCTGTAGGTCACAGGGCCGTGGGGCCAGGGAAAAGAGCTATGGGAATGAGAGGGGCAGCTGCGCCTGCTTGGGGCGCAGGGTTCTTTTGGAAAAGCCAAGAACACCTTCCTTCCACAAAACCCACAGTGAAGCCATGACCTAACTAAATCCTCATAAAAGAAGTGAAACTTTAAAAAAAATCAGCTAGCCTCATTTTTAAATGAAAAGTGGCTAGGGAGAAAAAAATATGCATACTCTAAAGTGTCTGAAGGCAACTCTTGATTTCAACCCAATTTGTTTGGGTGAAAAAAAAACCTTTTTTTTTTTTTTTCAGCTGAGAGGTTTTACAGCTGAGCTCTCCCAACCCCATAAAAAACACAGTTTATGTGGGAAATTGTGAAAGACTCTTAACTCTAATACACATCGTCTAATGTAAGCAGACACAGGCACTATATAAAGCGCCTGCAGATGTTATTAAAACCAACAGAAATGCACATTTATCCCCACAGAATGGACAGGGTGAGGCATCGGACCTCAGCCCAGAAGCCCACATCCACTGTGCAGCCTGGGCTCCAGGCTTCGCCACCACTGAGGCCCTGAGCCTGCACTCACTCCACACAGCTCCTTCATTCCACAGGAGGGGGACGCCAGGAGAGGAGGAGGAGCTTCTCAAGTTCACCTGCAGAGTCTCCTGTGTTTACTATCGACTTCAATTCCTAATATAGGGTCATGTCGACCCCCCCTTCCCCCCGGCCCAGTGGTGTGTGTGTGTGTGTGTGTGTGTGTGTGTGTGTGTGTGTGTGTGTGTGTGTGATGCTGGGGGCACCACGCTGGGCAGAACCCAGAATCTCCCACGTGCCGGGAAAGTGCTCTACCGCGGGACCAGCCCCCAGCAGCCCAGCTGAACCTCATTTTTCTTATCTCTGAAGGAGAAGAGTCACCGAAAGCTTTGGGCTGGTGGGGTCCTGTTAGCGGGGACTAGATAAGGAGAGCGGAGCATTAGCCGCTCTCTGCTCTCTGCGCTGAGCTGAGCGGTTTTCATTATTTGATTGAACCCGCCCGCAGCCTGGTTAATTGGGTTTGTTCCCTTACTTTGGAAAAACAGACTTATTTCTAGCAGGCTCCTGTTTCATCAGCTTGCCCTAGGGCACATGGTCAGAGAGCGAGTGCCAGGGTCAAAGATGATATCCTCTGTATGATGAAGGCAAATTGAGGTTCATAGAGGGTAAACGGAGCCTACGTAAGATTATAGCATTTGAGCAGAGAAAATTGTTTAAGACAGCACTGTTTAATAGAAACTCTATGAAAACCACATAGGTGTTCCACATAGTAATTGAAAATTGTAGGTATGGGGGCTGGCTGGAGAGATGGCTCAGGGGTTAAGAGCATTGATGGTTCTTCCGAAGGACCTAGGTTCAATTCTCAGCTCCCACATGGTAGCTCACAACTGTCTATAACTTCAGTTCCAAGGGCTTTGACACCCTCACACAGACACAAAACACCAACGCACATTAAAGAGATGTAGCTACTTTGAAAATATAAAGAGATAGGTTGGCCGGAAGCCCAGTGGGTAAAGGTGCCTGCCCATGCCTGAGGACCTGAGTTCTGGGGACTGAAAATTGTCCTGTTCTTTACACATGTGCCCTGACATGTGTGCACTCCCAACACATGTATACATAGTACACAAAATAAATAAATACATGTAACTAAAATTTATTTTAAAATTTCCAAAAAAATGAGCCGGGCGGTGGTGGCGCACGCCTTTGATCCCAGCACTCGGGAGGCGGAGGCAGGCGGATCTCTGTGAGTTCGAGACCAGCCTGGTCTACAAGAGCTAGTTCCAGGATAGGCTCCGAAACCCTGTCTTGAAAAAAAAAAAAAAAAAAAAAAAAAAAAAAAAAAGATGCTAAGTCTATGGATGTTTTGCCTGTATGTATGTCTATGAACCACGGGCATGCCTGGTGCCCAAGGAAGCCAGAGATGGTGTCGGTTCCTATGGAGCTAGAGTGACAGATGGTTGTGAGCAACCACGTGTAGCAGGGAAGCAAGTACAGGTCCCCTGGACGCAACCAGTGCTCCTAACCAGTGAGCTGTCTCTCCAGCCCCTAAAAATTTATTTTAAGGGCTGGAGAGATGGTTCAGAGGGTAAGACCACCGGTTGCTCTTCCAGAGGTCCTGTGTCCAATTCCCAGTAATCACATGATGGCTCACAACCATCTATAGTGAGATCTGGTGCCCAATTCTGGCCCACAAGCATACATACAGGGAAAACATTGTATCCATAATAAACAAACAAATCTTTTAAAATGATTTGAAAAAAATAATTTGGATGTAGCAGTGCATGCTTTTAATCCCAAAATAAGATTATCTTGAAAGAGAGAGAGAGTGACTTGTGCCGGAGAGATGGCTCAGTGATTAAGAGCGCTTGCTGCTATTGTAGATGACCTGTGTACAGGGCCCAGAACCACATGGCGGCTCACAACCTTGCGAAATTCCAGTTCCTGGAATCTGGCGCCCTCTTCTGGCCTTCAAGGGTACCAGGCACACAGGTAGTGTATATGCAAACATGCAGCCAAAACACTCATACACATAAAAATAAAAATAGAATCAATTAGCAACAAAGATCTTCAGGGATGTCAGGGATCATGACAAAGATCATGTCAATAAACCATAACTTTTTTTTACTGAATATTTACTGAAATTGATTGACTGATTGTGATTGAATCTCGAGTAGTCCAGGCTAGTCTTGAACTCTCTGTGTATGGGAGGGTGACTTCGACTTCTGACCCTCTTCCTTAGGTACTGGGATTACAGGTGTGTATATACTCCGTTTATGAAGTTCTGGGAATTGAATGGGAATTGAACCCAGGGTCTCATGTATGCTAGGTAAGCACTCTGCCAACCAAGCTAAGTCTTCAGCTCTTTACTGTGTCTCAGATAGTGTTTAACCTATCTGGACTTGCCTGATTCTTTAGACTCAGGAGTTCAGGGTTGTTGTTTGTTTGTTTGTTTATTTATTTATTTATGTGTTTGTTTATTTATTTATTATGTATACAATAGTCTGTCTGTATGCCTGCAGGCCAGAAGAGGGCACCAGACCTCATTACAGATGGTTGTGAGCCACCAAGTGGTTGCCGGGAATTGAACTCAGGACCTTTGGAAGAGCAAGCAATGCTCTTAATCGCTGAGCCATCTCTCCAGCCCCCGGGTTGTTGTTGTTGTTGTTTTTTCTTCTTCTTGGTATTTATTTATTTATTTATTCGAGACAGGAATTCGCTATATAACCTTGGATGATCTGAAACTCACTTTGTAGACAAGGCTGGCCCTGACACAGAGATCTGCCTGCCTCTGCCTCCTGAGTCCTGGGATTAAAGGCCTGTGTGCCACCGACCTAGGCCAAGAGTCTGATTGTTTACTTAGTGGAGTAACTATGAAGCTGCCTAGCTAAGGTTCAGAGAGCCTGGCTCACCAGCCTGCAGTGTGGGCGCCGAGTCCCAGGATGTAGAGAGATGCGGGGAGGCAAGAGCTGGGTCATATAGTGTGCCTTGTCCTGGGAGAGTCTTCTGGGCTCCAGATCGGCCAATCATCCTTTAGCAACTCATCCTCTAACATCTAGGATCCGCTAGCCATGTCTGTCCTCTTGTCAGACTTGAAAATGGATACAAGTCTGTTTTGAAGTTGAATGTCGCATGCTGAGGCTGAGGGAGAGAGGTCCGCTCAGACCCCAGTGTATAAACTCGCAGCCACTTTGAGCTGGCTGGATGAACTGTGTGCCGTGGAGCAGTTTTCTTAGCCGTTCTGAGTCAAGAGCTGTCTTTTCACGAAAGAGACATGAAACTAGCTCCTGTAGATGGGGCAACGATCCAGGAAGCGTGAGTCAACGCTTGGAAAACCGCCTGACACAGAGGAGGTGGGTGGTGGGCACCAGCCATTAATATAGCGGCTGCAGTGGCTGGGATGGGCCTGCTCAGAATCCCCAGAGCATGGCAGAGCTGGGGGAAAGGGGAGGCCTTTCACAAGCCTGAGATGGTGGTGATGGTGGCGGTGGTGGTGATGGTGGTGTGTATGAGGGTGTGTGGCTAGTAGAACACTAGGCTGTGTGGCCTTGAACACTGGCCAGCTGCAAATCATGGGCACGAGGCCAGAGCTCTAACTCCCTTTCTGCTTGCTTGTCTAGTAACACTCAAAGTCTTGTGGACTGAAAAATGTGTTTGTGACCAGGGCTCCTACCGACCAAGGAGAGGGCGCCCCCTCGTGGCCAGACTGCCTCCCCTGCTCCATGAGTGCAGAAAAATCAGCAATGATGGGGAAGCCTCCCTCGGTAGGGTAGCACAGACCTGGAATCCTTGCGCCAAGAACCTAGAAGAGTGGGTGCAGGGAGAGGCGACCCATCAGATTCAAGGAACCTCAAGTTCAGAGCCCGATGCATAATCGCCAATGCAACACAGGGTCTGCAGTCTAAGATCACCTAGGCTTTCTTGCCGAAAGGCAACAAAGCTTATCTGGGCCTTCTCGCTGTGCAAAGTCCAAAATGCAGGGCGTATTTTCTTTGAGCAGAGGTTACCGAAAGCTTGGCCGTCCCGCGGCAATCAGCCTGCCTCCTGTTACATTATGTTGTACTGCGCTAATGGAAGGTGAGGTGGGTTTTTCTATAAGACTAACTACCCCCATACTTCTTTCATCTCTCTAACACTATCAACCTTCCTGTTCCCTCTGTACTGAAGGGTGAAGGTAAGAGGCTCACCACAAGATCCTAGCAAACCACTTGACAGCTTGTGGTGGGTCTGTGTGACTGTCAGCAAACACAGCAACGTTCCAGAGTTCTCTCTATGTCCTGGAAGGTGTCTAACAAGCACCACTCCGCTGTCCTCATTATCAGTTCATGTCCAGCTTTGGAAATATCCCTAGACAGAAAAATGGATATGACATCAGATATCGGAGGGAAAACACCCTCAGCTGGAGATGGTGGAACTAACTGTTCAGGTCGTTCAAGCTCCTTTCAAAAGGCCTGGAGGGCTGAGGGCCTGCCAGTCATGACCTCCCTCAGTACTCATTCTGGGCTGTATTGGGCTTCACCTCTGGCATCTGCCCACTGATGTGGTCAGGAGCCGCTTGCTAAGTGGACGGGAGCCGGGTCCCCTCTTGTGCTGTGGGATGTTCATGTGCCTGAAAGTTTGCCTGTAACAAAGGTGTCCCCAACTGTTTGCTTAGCTCAGTCTGGATTTTTTTTTTTTTTTTTTTTTTTTTTTTTGCTGTGGTTGTTTTCAGATAGGGTCTTATTGTAGCCCAGACTGGTCTCGAACTCATGAGGTAGCCAACTTGAACTTCCAGGAGACCCTCTGTTCTCGACTACAGACACGTGCCACCACACGTCCAGCCTTAATACAGTTCCGTTTTACTGGTGGCCGTCAACCCTTGGTTAGCTTTCCTTGGCTGTCTTGGCACAAGTCTTTGCATTGGCTCAGGCTTCTCCAGGGCTTCAGAGCCCACGGCACAGCTCTGTCCTCAAAGGCAGTGCCAGGGAACCCTGGGACCTTTGCTTTAGTCTCATTCCAACACTTTCCAGACTGACCGCCCTCTTTATTTTTATTTAAATGTTTTCATTACAGCGGGTGGTGAGGAAGGAGGAAATGCAGGCAAAAGGTCACGTGAGTCATGAAAGAGGACCAAAAGCTTTTTTTTTTTTTTTTCTAGTTTCAGGTCCATTGTAGTTTTGTTTGTTTGTTTCATTATGGTGGATAAGTGAATTCAACTTTCTGGGTATTGATGGAGTAAGAACCATTTTCAAATGGCAGAAGGACCCAACATATGTCATTCCCTTGACTCAGTGTCCTAGTTACTTTTCGTGGTGTTGTGATAAGACACCGTTACCAAGGCAACTTAAAGAAGAAAGAATTTACTAGGGCTTACTGCTTCAGAGGGTTAGAGCCCATGGCCATCGTCGTGGGCAGCATGGCAGCGGGCAGGCACTGGAGCAGAAGCTAGGGCTCATACTCTTTGGTCATTGTTGTTTTTGTTTTTTGAGACAGGGTTTCTCTGTATAGCCCTTGCTGTCCTGGAACTCCATCTCTACACCAGGCTGGCCTCGAACTCAGAGATCCACCTGCCTCTGCCTCCTAACTGATGGGATTAAAGGTGTGCACCACCACTGCCCGGCTAACCGGAATGGCATAGGCTTTTGAAATACCCAAGTTCACCCACAGTGGCATTACCTCTTCCAACAAGGCCACACCTCCTAATTTTTCCCCAAATAGTTCCACCAACTGTGAACCACGCATTCAAACATGAGCCCATGGGGATCATTCTCAAACCACCACATTAGTGACTTGGAAAGTTAGACTTTTCTTGCTTGTTTTTGAGACAGTGCCTCACTATGTATCCTTGCCTGGTAGAGACTGGAGCTCACTTTGTAGACCAGGCTGGCCTCTGTTTCCTGAGTGCTGGGATTGAAGGTGCGTATCACTCTTTCCAGTGATTTCCTTTCCTCTAACATCTGAGTAAAACTCCATTGTATATCTGTACTACATACTCATCTGTTGATGGACATAGACATTGCCTGCCTATCGTGAATAGATCAGCAAATGTGGGGGTGCAAGTGTCTCCGTGGTAGAAGATGGGGTCCTTTGAGTACTTTCCTAGCAGTGAGTGGTACAACTGGGGCCAATGGAAGCTCCCTCTAAATCTTTGAGAGGCCTCCACACAGATTTCCATCATGACTGTGCTGGCTTGTATCCTCATCAACAGTGAATATGGTTCTTCTCTTCCACCCCCTTGACAGCACATGCAATTGTTTCTTTTGGGGGCACACATCACCTTCCTAGATCCATTTCTTCATCTACAAATAGGGGTAACCACACTACCTATTGCGTGAGTCTTTGTTGCAGGAATTTCTCCCCATGGAGATGGAAGCAGTTGTCTGCCCCTTCTCCTAAGGTCCCAAAGATAAACTGAAGTATAATCTCACCAATTCGCCGCGGGGAAGCCAAGCGTTGCTGTACTTCCTAAACACATCATGGTTGAGAGGCTGCCCACAGGAGCGTGGGTGACCCCAAAACAGCTGCATTGGATAGTCTTTACCCAATTTAGATGATGGCTTCCCCACAGCCACAATAGATGGAGACCTTCTTTGATTAAGTTTCCCCAGATTACAAACCCTAGCTTTTCCTGAGTCTCCTTAGGCCGTGTAGGGTAGAAAACCGCACCCAAATGGCCGGGTGGAGCAGCTGGAACCTTAGGTAAGTGTCCAATGACCTTGCCCACACCCTTCTTCTCTGAAGGAGTATCAACAGTTGCCAGGTTCTGTTGACCCGAGATGGTCTCTTGCGAGCAGGCATGGCTGGTCTGATGAAGATGGCGGCAGGGCAGTTTTGCTAAGGGAACTGGTCTATAACGGCTGTCCAGGCGTCTGGGTGCTTAGCATCTAGCCTGGCACACAGCGAGTTCTGAGTGACAGATACGTCACCACTTGACGAGTTCTGCTTTCTTCTTCCCCACTTCCGCTGTTTTACAGCACATCATGAAAACCTATGGCAAGAGCTAGTGCAGATCACTTGAGACACAAAAGTCGCCCAGGTTTAAGACTGCACTGCTGTGTCTGTTGTTTGTGGGGCTGTGGCTGGCACTTAGGGCCTTGACCGTGGGAGGGAAGCATTGCCAACCTGTAATTCTTGATTGTGCTTTTCTGCATGTGTGAGGGACAGAGCTCACGGTAAGCAAACAGAGCATGAAGGCCCTTTGAAAAGTCACTTCTGTGAGCTGGAGAGACAACTTAGCACTTAAGAGTCCTTGGTGCTCTTCTAGAGGGTCACACTTTGGTTCCTAGTACACATGGTACGTGGCTCAGAGGCACCTGTAACTCCAGTTCCAGGGCACCCTCTTCTGGCTTCCATGGACGTGCACAAAGGTGGCATACATTTACACACAATGTGTTTCTAAAAGTGGCTTTGGAGGTTGGGAATGTGGTCTAGTTGGTAAAATGTTTGCCTGGCAGGCATGGGCCTATGGGTTTGATTCCTGTACCCCATCAGACTGGAGTGGTGGTGGATGCCTGTAATCCTAGCACTCAGAGGGAGAGGCAGAGTGATCAGAACTTCCAGGTCACCCTCAGCCACATAGCTAGTTAGACGACATGTGACTGTCTAAATGTTAGGGTCCTTATAACTGGTGACCATGATACAGTTTAAATAACACCCAGAAAGCACCAAGAAGCAGCCCGCTCCCAAGTCTACCAACCAGGACTCTCATAGTAGGCATGGTGCTGGTGGCCTTCCCTGCTGGCTGTCCACATGGTGCCCAGGGAAAGAAGCTGGCTGCCGCTGTTTCAGAAACACCTACTGACTTCTAGTAGACAGGCTAACAGAAGTCGGCTCCTGCACTGTTCCTCCTGCCAACCTCTGATGGTTTCATTAACCCTATTAAAGCCTGCAGGTGTCTGTGTTCCTTTGTACGTTAATGCTCTTGGGCTCTGGTGAGCTGAAACCTGGCTGGGAGGTTCCGTGTACCTTGTTAACCTCCATTAGACCCTATTAAATTCCCTAACTACAGTTGTAGTGACTTCTCGGAATCCCTCATTAAAACTGATGGGGACCACGGCGACCTACAGCGGTGCAGCTTCAAAGTGCAGCCAGTGCTCTGACTTCCTTGCTCTGGGGTTGACAAGTGTTCCTGGAGGCAGATGAACCGTAGGTCCACGCCCAGAGTAGTTCTAGTAGCTCAGGGTCCTTAATTTTTTTTTGGGGGGGGGGAGGTTAGAGGGGTATTCTATAATCGCTGAGTGTATTTACATCCCTATAAATGGGTGTTAGCAACAGGGCCTACTTAACGGACTGTAGTGAGATCAGCTGGATTAATGCCCACGAAGTGCTGTGTGCTGGGCAGTGCACTTGACAGCTCACAGGAAGAGCCCCTTAAACTACAGGCAACTGTAGAAGCAGAAGACCCACTCCCCTGCACGTAGTGTCCTCTCACGCGCCAGGCAGCCCACTGGGAAGGGCGGGTGAGTTCTTTTGGTTCTGTTTTTCTAGATTGCTGCCATACATGGAGTTCTCATTGCCATCCTCTTCCCTCTCCTGCCATTCTCGTCCCCTTCATCTTCTTCACTGGTGTACTCTGTAGCCCAGGCTGCCCTCAAACTCCTGGTGTAGCTGAGGATGACCTTGAACTTCTGATCCTCTGCCTCCCTGGTGCTGAGACAGCAGGTAGGTCATTACAACCAGTCTATGTAGTGCTTAAGCTCAACTCCGAGGCCTCTTACAGCCAGGCAAGCACTCCACGGTCTGAGCCACATCTCCAGGGTCAGTCAGTCTTTTCTCTTTTGGTCTTTATTTCTTCTGAAGAGAGTCCCACTCACTATTCAGCTGTCATTCTTTGGCCCTGACCAGCTTAGAACTCACTGTGTAGTCCAGGCTGGCCTGGAATTCACAGACATCTATCTGTGCTTTCTGAATGCTGTTTTTTATTATATATTTATTTTATTATTTTTTATTTTTTAAATATTTATTTATTATGTATACAATATTCTGTCTGTATGCCTGAAGGCTGGAAGAGGGCGCCAGACCTCTTTACAGATGGTTGTGAGCCACCATGTGGTTGCTGGGAATTGAACTCAGGACCTTTGGAAGAGCAGGCAATGCCCTTAACCACTGAGCCATCTCTCCAGCCCCCCTGAATGCTGGTTTTAAAAGCATCCACACTCCTCCCTCCCTCCCACTCATTTTTCTTTCACTTTCTTGCTTTCCTCCAACTTGCTATGTAGCCAAGAATGGCACTGAATGAGCTACTGACCCTATAAGCCTGCACCTCCCAAGTGCGGGGATCACAAGCATTCCCTCCACCCTGGCTCGCCTTGTGATCTCAGGTGAGGAGGGTAATGAGGGGAGGAGCTGGACTTTGGAAACCTCCATTAGTTGAGGTGGGTGTGCTAAGAGCAATGACTTCACACCTGTGGCCAAACAGGTCACGGCCCCTAGGGGAGAACCGTACACTCTGCTAAATGAACACAGTATTGAGCCGACCCCTAACGACTTATCCTTCATATCCACAAAACAAAACACCTCTCAACACTCAGAGATGCTGCTCCTTGTGAGTAGATGGCAATTAACATGAAATCTCAGCACAGAGGGGGAAGGTGGGCCGAGGAGCTATTGGCATTTGCTAGCTGCTGGGAGGGTTGGTTTTAATGATGTGACTGGTGGGAAGGGAAAGGACAAGTCAGGGCAGGTCTGGCTCCCAGCACTAGTGGGCCACACAAACTGCACCTGATAGAGAAAGACAGAAAAAAGACAAAATCCCAAAGTTAGGAAGGAAGGGATGGGATGATGGGAAGGTGGAGAGAGTGGTTATGAGAGTTGGTGTGTGTGTGTGTGTGTGAACAAGTTCAAAATACATTGTATGGGATTCTTGAATAAAATCAGTTAAAATTTCTATTTTGTTAGGTAGGCAGTACACTCCACAATCCCAGAGCTTAGAGGCTAAGACAGGTGAACACTGAGTTAAGAGCCCAGCGTGGCCTACCAAATCAGAATTTGTTTCCAAAAAGCCCAAAGAAGGAAAAGGAAAGCCATAGGCAGGTATAACATCTCCATATTCCACCACTCAGGTCGCCGAGACAGGAGGATCATGAGTTCAAGGCTGGCCTGAGCTGCATAGCCAGACTCTTAAAAAAACAAACGCAACACAAGACAACAAAAGAAAACTACCATACACTTTCCTTGGTCTTCTGCTGAAAACAGGTGTGGGCAAGGCACACATGCTGAGAGCTGTGTATGGCTAGGCAGGGGGTCTTAGCCCATGAGACCTCAGGAACCTGTAGGTTCAAAGCTCGGTCACGGTCACGGAGCCCAGGCTTCTCAAACTGTGGGGTGTCTGCGTGTGAAGTTTGGGGACTGGCAAAAGCAAATGTCAGTGCAGTGGGAGACACAGCCGTCCAGGAGCTGGTGAATCAGGGCTGATACTTCAGCACTGGGGTAAGTTCCAGAAGGGTCTGGAATTCCATTGCTTTTATCAGAAGACCTGTTTCAGCTGGCCTTCCCACAGGGTATGGGCAGAAGAGTCACGGGAGGGACACACAGTAGGACTTGGGTCTGCCCTACTGTGATCCACACATCTCTGCCTGCACTGAGACTGCAGGGCAGTATTAAGTATGGGTACATGAGGCTGTCACTAGAGTCTGCCGCACACCGCTGGGGCCCAGCTTGGGTAGACACAGTAGCTAGATTCCGAGCAGGAATTCAGAGGGAGCCATGGAGGATGTCTCTTGCTCATTCAGCTTATTTATTGAGAATAAAAGTCGGGCCATCCCATCTGTGTGACGCTGTGACAGGGGTCACACACATGCTAAGGAGAGTCCAGAGAATTGAGACCTTCAACAGTACAGAGCCACAGGCACAAAAAATCAAAATACAAATGACCCCTCCCCCCAAGTTTGGCAGGAAAACAAATACAGTTGGAGGCCTGGGATGGAAGGGCACTTACTTTTCAATAAGGCAGTTACAAAGCAGACAAACCCCATTCCCCAAGTATATTCCAATGGGCATCACAGGCAACAGAAAGCAGGCAAGGATGGCACATGACAGTAAGCAGAGAGAGAGAGACTTTGTTTTCAGAGGTGCCAGCAGGGGGAAGTAACCCACCGGAGATGCTCTGCCTGAAGCCCCAGGCCCACTTTGCCCACTTCAAATATCACAGTGACTTTTCTTTTCCCAACCATAAATTTGGAAGCAGTCTGCAATCCAATGAAATAATGCAAAGGCACCCCCAAATGCACAGTGCTCCCTAAGGCATGAGCCTGAGCTTGTTTCCCCTCATCTGACTGCTCTGCTTAGTTCAGTAGGGACCTGGAGCCAGGGCAATCACCCAGTCTCAGAGATGGGGTGGAAGGCAGCAGGTAGGCAGCGATCACAGGCTAAGCCCACTGTATAAGGACACAGTGCAGCTAAGCTAACACTGCATCCCACAGGAGTTGGTCTGAGCCCACTGTATAAGGACACAGTGCAGCTAAGCTAACACTGCAACCCACAGATGTTGGACCAACCTTTGGCTTCTCTGGGCTTAATAGTCATCAACAAAAATACATGCTCAAGAACTCTACTGAGCTTTAAAAATTGTAAAGCAAATCTCATAGTACTTCAAATAATTCATGATTCTGTGTTGGGCCACATTCACAGCTATCCCAGGTGGCAGAGGGCCTGGGGGCTGTGCTGGGCAGGCCTGCTGGGGATCTGCTCCTTGGCCAATCATTTTGCTAAGGTCAGCAGTCGCCCAAGCTTACCCTACTCCACCTGGAACTCTGCAGAAGCTTGTCCCCAGGAGCTCAGCTGCCCTGGAAAGGCAGTTTTAAGCTCTGAGGCATGTCAGGGCAGCTTACCTTAGATCACCTGTCACCCTGCAAATGACCGAGTGGTGGGCCACAAAGGCCCCTCGCTAACATGAACTTGGCAAATCTCTTAGGACTTTATTTCCCCAATTCACTAAAAACTGATCAGAGAGCAACCTTGAGTGGCTCTGAGGAACTTGCAGCCCCAACACTGAGAATGGAGTACCTTCAGCTTTGCTGGTGAAGCCCCCACAGGGACGGGAAGGCATGAGTTCTCAGCAACCTGGGAACCTTAGACTCCAGGCAAAGCCATGTGCTGCTTAAAACTTTCCAGCTGAAGTTTCCCCGCAGAGATGCAGCGAGGCTGTGCGTGGCTGGCATGGGACTAAGGCCTCCGATGACTTGGGAGAGGACTGGTGCTTTGTTGGCAACTTTGGCATGAGCAAGCAAGGACACAGGGTTGAAGGGTTTCTTCAACATTTTCCAACAAGGAACCAAGACCAATACTTAGTGGCAGTCAAAACACCATGATATATCCAGCTGTTCTCTTCTAAAAATGATACAATGTGTTTGGAATAATGCCAGGGACTGGGTCCTTTGCCTGAACCACTGTCCACATGGCCCCCAAATTTCAGAGAGCCCAGAAAATCCAGATCAGTCTTCCCCAGGAGGTAGTGGGCTCTCTGTCCTTGGAGGTGGCCAAGTGCAGACTGCTTCCTGGCTGAGATGGGTAGGCAGAATGTCAGCACCAATGGAGAAGCTGGGTGGGAGGACCGAGACTCTTCCAATCTTTTAGATCCCGTCATATAACAGAGAGCCTTCAGATGGTGCTGATGAGGCAACTTCTTTGGGACTGTGCCTGGGACCACTCACTGCAGTGGACAGTTATCCTACCGCCACACACCAGGCAGTCACTTGGCAAAGTATTAACAGGAAGTTCCTATACACACACGCACATACACAAAGGGAGCCTCAAGCTCTACCTGCGACATTAGGATCTGTTCTCTGAGAGGCTGCTATGATCATAGCTAGCTGTGGCAGGGACATGCAGTACACAGAAGCCAAGTTCCTCAAGTCACAACCCCACCTGGAATTTTGGTTTGCTGTCTTTCCTGAGGATTGGCTATGATGGTTTTTATTCACAGTTTGTTCCGTGAAAAAGAAGCCTGTGCATTTGCGCTGTAAAAATTTTCAAGCCCAATATGAATGGTAGGCTACGAATGTCTCCATATGACCGCTTTAAGGGCACACTGAAGAACCACACCAGGCTAGACTAGAGACAGGATGGGAGTGTGCGAAGCCATGCCAGTTCTGGACTTGAAATTCCAGTTTTGTCCAGGAGCACCAAACAGAGAAAAGTCCACACCGAGCCGTCACAGATTGGGAGGGGTATGTGGGAGACAAGGACAGGTGATATGAGAATACGGGCGCCAAGATGAGCACTGCTCTCCCCACAAACCCTGTTGCTCTTGAAGGCAGCAGGCTCTGGCTAAGCCAGCACAGGAGGCAAGGGGCTGGCCGCTTTGATCACACAGCAGCCGGACACTTGAATAGCTTTGTCTTTCTTTCTTTCTTTCTTTCTTTCTCTTTCTTTCTTCCTTCCTTTCTTTCCTCTCTTTCTTTCTTTCTGTTTGTTTTTTTGAGACAGGGTTTCTCTGTAGCTTTGGAGTCTGTCCTGGAACTAGCTCTTGTAGACCAGGCTGGCCTCAAACTCACAGAGATCCGTCTGCCTCTCCCTCCTGAGTGCTGGGATTAAAAGCATGCGCCACCACTGCCCGGCTAGCTTTGCCTTTTCTTCCAGCTGATGTTTTGACCGGCTGAGAAAGAGAGCCCCGGTCTCTACTTCTCCAAGGGTGTGTGCATCTGAGGATGAGGATTCTGAGGTGGCTGGAGGGCAGATGTTCTGGACATAGAAACGTGGACCAGACTGAGCTACTGCCACATCTTGCACAGAACTGAGCCTCTGCACAGGAAACTAAACATGATGCTGAAGAAACAATGATACAACTTAAATGCCCACAGTTTGGCTTAAATATCAGGAAGCTACATTTTCTTCCTGGATAAGACACTGACATTTCCACAGGGCCAGTTAAATTAAAGGTCCTGTCTGTCTTCAGACACTAGCTTCTGTCTCCGTTTGCCTCCACCAGTGTTGGACTGAGACCAACTTCTGCACAGAGGTGAGGACCGAAAACATCCAGGGGACACCTCACTAGCCCTTGCTTGCAACCAGGACCCGGTTCATACTCTACACACACCTATTTACACACGCTCCATCAGGCTGCAGTTTGCTTGGCATGCATTTGAGCTCTCTGGGGGCTTGGCCACGACGGAACACATTGCAAGTTAGTGACACTGGAGGCTCCCGCCCCCATTCCACAGAAGCGAGACCATCAAACATTCCTTCACTCACTCAGTGTGAGGTTAACTCTGATTTCCGAGATGGTGCTCAGGGGAAGCCATCTGGGAGATGTTAAAACTGCTGGGCCAGGCCTCTGCTGTCCTCTTGTTAGTTAAGGCTTAAGAAAAACTCAAAATTGAAGTTAAACAGGAAAATGAGACATCTGACCAAATGTATACTAGGCTGGTTGGAAATTAGCAGTCTTTTTCTCTTATCCTCCCACCCACACCCTTTGTCACACTGACTGGAGATTCTGCAAACATCTTTGGATAGGAAAGCTCTGCTCTCCCAGGATGCTTTGGTTCTGACATAACTAGACAGCAGAGTCTGACTCGAACAATGAGAAAAATTAATACTTCAAAGATTTCCTTAGCAAACGCTCTCCCCAAAAGGAGGCAGATCCTGCCTTTCTCACTTGAGCATCGGGTGGCAGTGACTTGTGTTTCCCTTTTTTTTGGCCTTACAGGGCCAAGGAGTCAAGTCCAGCCACACTGTCTTCCCACAGCTGGGCTTCTGAGCAGGAACCATGCGGGAGCTGGGCAGTTCTCCTGCAGGTTGTCAACTAAAGACTGGAAACATGACACTCTATCTTCGCCAGAACACTTACTGCCAGGAGCCTAACGGGTCAGTGGTATATACCTCACTCTGGGTAAAGTGCAGAAAATTCTCAGGGAAGGCTATGGTTTGTTTAAAACTTTAAAAAAAAAAAAAAAAAACCTGTTGGGCGGTGGTGGTGTACACCTTTAATTCCAGTACTCAGGAGGCAGAGGCAGGGGCCAGCCTGGTCTACAAGAGCTAGTTCCAGGACAGGCTCCAAAGCTACAGAAAGACCCTGTCTCGAAAAACAAACAATTCCCCCCTAAAAAACAAATAATAATAATAAATTTCATTTATCTATTTTGTGGTGTGTGTAGAGCCAGTTCTCTCCACTACATGGCCAGCAGGGATTAGAACTCAGGCTAGCAGGCTTGGCAGCAAGTGCCTATCCCCGATGAGCCATCCCCAGGTTCACTGTTTTGTTTCTGAGACGGGGTCTTTAGCCTAGCTTACTC
Source organism: Alexandromys fortis (assembly GCF_014885135.2). NCBI lineage: Eukaryota > Metazoa > Chordata > Mammalia > Rodentia > Cricetidae > Alexandromys > Alexandromys fortis. The sequence continues at coordinate 6,219,236 of NW_026067978.1, read as the reverse complement.
TTGAGCTCTCTACCTTGTCCTCCTGAGTGGTGGGACTAAAGCATGCACCACCGTGACCAGTCTGTGATATCTTCGTGTCAATTCTAGAATCTCAACGGACACGTGCAACTGCCCAGAGGTTCTTGTGGAGGGGCAGGGTTTCCTCCATCTCTTAAGCAGATGACTTACACATGGTTAAGCAGAGAATAACACAAATAACAGGTCTCGGGGGTAGGAGGGGTGAAGCAGAAGCTGCATGGCTGTGACAGCTCTTCAACACACCCTAAGTGCCCACTGCATAGAGGCCCCAGAGCAATTGGGGGACCAGTGTCAAACTGATTTGCTACTAAATGGTAAAACTTGGAATAAAGTAGCATGCCTGTGTCCCAGCCGGCAAAGGCCAGTCCAAATGTGGGCCCACTCTGTGCTTCCACTGTCACTGAGCCATGCCGCCAGGGCTGAGTCCTGGCCGTGGCAGCCTGGTACTGCACGGTGACCGCCAAAATGCACATCACCCAACATCTCCAGGAGAATTGATTTTAAGCTCTGTTGAGTATTCAAGACACAGTTTTAAAATTCCTTTTATGATACTGTTTTTTCAGTCTGAGCAGTGAAAGTCTTTCTATACACATGCTAACCTGTAAGAATATAACCCTCTTGACAGAGAGATTTACAGTATCCATCATTCAAACTTTATTTACAGTAGATGCGAACAGTCCTTATGGGCTGAGACGTGCAGACACCACCTGTCAGCAAGCATCGCACCGCTGTTCTCTCACCAAGGCCTCTGCCTACCCGGCCGCCTGCGCCTCACTCCAGCTGCTTGCTGCCCTCCGATTTCTGGTCCAGTCTGCTTCTGTTACTCTTCACCATGTAGATGAAGTAGGCAAGCGTCTCTTTCTCATTCACCGGTATGTTCCTGAAGTGTCGGCTCACAGTCTACACGGGAGGAAAGACCAAAGTCCCTTAAGCTACGTGCACATCAGGGCCCTACATCCTACACTCAGTAAAGAGGGAACAGGAGCTGCTTCCGGAAGCGACTGCCTGGCATTTAGACTTGTCAAGGAGCTGCAAAATGTAGCAGTCCCTTGCTCCAGGGCTTAGCTGCTCTTCTTTTGGACTACCAAAAGTGTACCACTGAGGCCCAGGGTACCACCTACATACATACAGAGATATACTTCAGTAACAGCTAGTCATCCCTGGCATGGCTTCAGTATCCTGTGGTGTAAGGAGGCTGGACTTCCTTGGTTGGCCATTTGCCACCAAGCCTTTCAGGCTCTGGAAATGGACCAAAAAAAAAAAAAAAAAGTTTTTAAAAATTGTGTCAAGCTCGGTGTGGTGTTGAATGCCTGTAATCCCAGCTCTCAGGAAGGTAAGACTGATGGGTCAGGAGTTCAAGATCACCAGCCTCAGTTGCCTTGAAAACACACACATGCAATAAAACAAAACAAAAACCACCCCAAAACGTCAAATGAACAGTCAAACAGATGTGTCTGGCTCCAAGAATTCCTCTAAGAGGGGACACCTGCCCCCGGGAAAGTGTGGCAGTCTGAAGGAGAGTGCTCACTGGCCATGTCCTGCTTCTGTTGGCTTTGCCCTAGAGAAACCCCACTCTTCTCCTAGCTGCTGTTGTGCCTCTATGCTGGCGAGGGAAAGGCTGAAGAATGAAGACATGATGGAGGTGGGTCTTGTATCTTATCTGTTGCTTTCATTGAAAGATAATAAAGAAACTGCCTCGGCCCTCATAGGACAGAAAATTAGGTAGGCGGAGTAGACAGAAGAGAATGCTGGGAAAAAGAAGCTGAGTCAAGGAGTCGCCATGGTTCTCCCACTCCAGACAGAGGCAGGTTAAGATCCTCCCTGGTAAGCCAGCTCGTGGGCTACACAGAATATTAGAAATGGGTTAGAACAATATGTAAGAGCTAGCCAATAAGAAGCTGGAACTAGCCGGGCCAGGCAGTGTTTAATAGAATACAGTTTCCGTGTAATTATTTCTGGGCATAACCTAGCCATGCGGACGGCCGGGTGCCGGGGATGCAGCCCCGCCGCATCAACAAAGACACATCAGACAGACCCAAACCCAAGCCGGCCGGGTGGAGGTGGTCAGGGCAGATGAAGAAAGACCTGGAAATAATAAAGTCGCTGCATTGTGTTTTTCTTTTCCCCACCTCTCAAATTTTCTACAACAAAAGGCAGGAGAAATAAGAGAGATGAGGAATGCAAGTACTGTGACATGTGCCTAGAAGGGAAGCTGAGGCAGGAGAGTCACTTGAGCCCATTGGTATTGGTACATACAAGAGAGAGACAGAGAGATGCTAAGGGTGACCTCCTCCCAATTCCCACCAAACGAAGTTAAGAACTCAATGGAGAAAAATATTTTCTTGGGTGCCACGAATTATATAGGAAAAGACTTCCATTAACTCCAGAGGTCAAGAAGGGGAGTGCGTAGGTCCTGGAGCGTGAGGGGGAAGTTCACTGGTAGATGATTTGCTTAGCATACACATGGTCCTGGGTTTGATCCCTACTACTCAGAGGGAAAGAAAAAAGGTCCCCAAATCTAAAGGCACAGTGGCTAATCACACTGATACACCTGAAAGGACTGGTTCTATGGAGAACCTTGTAAAAATGATGCCATGAACCAGAATCAAGAGTCCTCAGGTTGCTGTGTGACTTTAAGAAGGTCTACCCATCTCTGTGCATGCTTCCTTTGGGAAACAGGACTTTCTATTCTGTGTGGAAAGCTCTTGATTCTGTCATGCAAAAAAGGACAGATTTGCCTCCAGAGCATGGCAGAGATGCAATGAGTGGATGATGTGTGGGAGGGCTGGCTAGGATCACAGGAGCACAGGCTGGGCCTCTCTGATGGTCTACCTACTTCTGCTAGCTGGGCCTTGTTGAAGCCTGGTCTGGTCTGCAGCTTGTAGTGCCGTTTGTAGCGTCGGAGAGTGTTCACCTGCAGCTGGAACAAATCAACCTAGAGGAGAGGAGAGACAGTTATGTCTGAGGCCCTTGGCCGGGCACACCCTAGAGAGGGTTGAGGAGGGAAGAAGTCGGAGACACTGTTCACCAAGGACTATGACTAGCAAGGAGGCCAAAGGCAGTTAGAAAAGGGTTCTGTGTGGATGGAGGAGGGTGGGCAGAAGAGGGGCAGTAGAGAGGATGTGAGAAAGAGGAGAGGAACGGGAATGATTCTGAGCATGGAAACTTGGAGCAGAGGCTGAGCTTGGGCAACAAGAGCGCGGCGGCATGTCCTGGAAGGCAGAAGGAACTTGGGTTGCGGGTTGGGTAGGACTGGGGGTTTGGGGGAACAGGGAGCCCCTGCAGCACAGAGCTGGGCTTCACTGCAGGCAGAGTTAGAGGACACCAGGGTGTCCAGAAAGGCCAGCTCAGGGACACTGGAGGAGATAAGCTAGAAAACGGACTGACAGAGCTCCCAGGGTGCATCTGAAAAAGAGGCTCAGGTTGATCCACCTGCATGTCAGGGCCAGGACCTCTGCAGATGGCTGCATAAGGGTCTAGAAGAACCCTCTTCTCTTTGTTCAGCTAGCCTAGCAGGGAGCGAGCTAACCAGTCATGAAATATGGAAGGTCCAGAAAGGGTTGCCTTCACCTGCCTCCAGGAGAGAGGCTCTTGCTTCAGGCAAGTGGGACTCACTTTAAAAAATAAAAATAATAAGAAGAAAAAAAGAATGAAGCCTGGCAGTGGTGCACGCCTTTTAATCCCAGCACTCGGGAGGCAGAGGCAGGGCGGATCTCTGTGAGTTCAAGGCCAGCCTGGTCTAGAAGAGCTAGTTCCAGGACAGGAACCAAAAAGCTACAGAGAAACCCTGTCTCGAAAATCAAAAAAAAAAAAAAAAAAAAAAAAAAAAAAAAAAAAAAAAAAAAGGAAAAAGGAAAAAAAGAATGATTAGCATGAGGGTCCAGAATTCCCCATCATTTAAAGCATTCTTGGAAACCTTTTCTAAACTGTTTGGCCAAAGGGATTAAAAAATAGAATGTCTTTATAATAACCATTGCTTGTAGCAATAGGAAGATACCGGAAAGTAAAGCTGGGGAAGGGACACAGGGAGAGGTACAGGGACAGGGCCAAGCCTCACATGCCCCTCCACGCCTGCAGACCGAGGCCCGCCTACTTCTACTCCCAGCCACGAAGTGTGCTCACAGGCTGTCACCTTATGAGATAACAATGTGTCAAGTACTCAGTGCACATTGGACACAGTTACTCTTCTGCAGAAGCCCAAGTGAGAACACTCTAGAAGGAAACCCAGCTATTCCTTCCTGGAGCCCCCTCCTTAACACACAATGAACTCTTCTGGGTGAGACGCTAGGGTGCACGGTATTGTGCAGTACTTTAAGGGGGCGCATCCCGAAGGATATGTGGCAATGCCTGCAGACATCATTTTCACTGTCACAGCTTAGGCAATGTCATGGGCCTCTAGAGGTCAGGGGAGTGGTGTTGCTGATGATCCTATAATACTCAACTTGTGCCCCCCCACTCAAATGTCAAACTTCAGCACCTGTTAAATGACTGCGGTGTGTCTCTGGGGAAAGCCCCAGTCCAGCTGGTGACACTGACAAGATGCACCTTTATTTTCAGGTCAGAAAAGAAGGGGAGAGAGCTGCTCAGACCACACAGGCTCAGCATTAACTTTAAAGGCAAGAACAGGGTTTTAAAAGCGGCAACACCGTGGTCAGGCACTGGCCAGGTTCAAGAGGCAAAGTCCTGCAAAAGTCTACTACAGAGACCATAAGCAGAGCCTCTAGCCCCCCCTGGGACCTCGGAGCCTGGGCCTGTCTGGAGACCAACAGGGCAGGCAGAGCAGCTCAGCTCCAAGCTTTCAGAGCCAACGTTACTGAAAGTCTAGAACAAGTCTAGAAAACACATTTCAAACAAACCACAGCAATGCAAGCAAAGATGACTGGTTAGTTCAGAAAACACAATAGCCGGGGAAAGCTGGAGTCAGAACCCACTATCCTCATTCTCTGGCTGGAGCGGGGCTTGGGTCACAACCAGCACTCTGGCTTTTACCTCAGGAGTGTCAGCGTCATGCTCAGGGGAGTCTCCGCCATCGTCACTCGTCTTCCTCTTCCTTTTATTTCGGACGCTCTGGATGAAATTTTTGTGGAAGTCACAGATGTACAGGTGCCTTACCTGATGGGAAGAGACCTAAAGTCAGTGTTAGCCTGTAAAGTCGTGAACCTCCTCTTTTGGTCAGGTACTGGGGAGAGACGGATGAGTGAGGCAGGCCACAGTTTACTACCTTATTGCTAAAGGCTACAGAGGATACAGAGCGCTGGGGGTACAGTTAAGTGCACGAGCAAATGTCCAACTTGCCCCCCACCCCCCAGTGTATTAGCATCCAAGTCTCTCCACAGTATGGGAAAAGAGGGAAAGATGGCTGGAGCAGAAAGACTGGCTTTACAGGTACCAGGAGGAATTGTGAACTTGAGTGAGCAGAGCCGGGCAGCAGGGACTGTAGAGATGGCACTCACAACAGCTACTACTGTAGGGTCACACTGAAAAACTTGACTCCCGCTACTTTACATCCGATCCACGAAGGATCGGAGAGAGACAGAATTCTCACAAAGCAGAACCACATAAAAGGGAGTGGGTATTACCCTGATTTTCTAATAAACACTGGAGCATATTAGTAAAGGTGCCAATAGCAGCTCAAATGTGAAGAATGTGTTTTTATTTAAGAATCTAAGTGCCACCATTGCCTGGAGGAACCGTTCAAAAACGCTGCAGAACCCAACGCCTGTTGTAAATGGCTCTGGGTAGGGACAGCTGGTGCACAAATGTTCTGGGGAGACATCTGAACTGGAGTTTAGTCCCTAAATCCCTAAAGATAAAAGTAAGCTGACAGGAAGTCACCATCAATTAATTCAGGTCTTTTTATGGAGGAACTAACAAAAACTGTTTAGTTGGATGATTATCGTTTCGCGTGGTTGGATTAGTGAGTCATGAGTCACTTTGAGTTTATACTGTGATGCTGTCTTGCACACAGCAGGCGCTTAATAAGTGCTGAGGCACCAACATAGTCACTCTCATACCGGAAAACAGCTTATGCTGGTGAAAGTCACCTCTTGCACAGTCACAAGTTGGGATGGCTTTGCCAGATTTCACTCTGACAATGAACTTTCAGATGTTAAGCATGTGTCACTGTCCTAAAGAGTAACTCCCAGGTGATACAAGACCACAGGATGTGTGTCCCCTGTCCCGCCCCTGGCAGCTGGCACTCGGATAGGCAAAGCTAGTATGTGCCTCTTGAGAGAGCAAGCTGCATCTCTCCAGTGTCAGGGTAAGCTGGGAGAGCAGCAGAACGGGATGTTTCTAAAGCTTAGATGGGAAGATGTCAGCTCCAAGGCCCCCCAGGCCTTGGTAAATCTTCCTTTCTGTGTTACATTTCCTTTATACTATTCCCAACCTCAGCCACTCCCCAGAAGCAGAGAAAAAGCATGTCAGCTGCAAGTTGGCTATGTCTTAATACACTACAGAAGCTTCCAGGGCCCACCTGAAGGGCCGTGGTGTCATATTTTAAAAGGGCACCCATTAGATCCTCTTACAAGACAGCCAGTCTCTGTCCTTAACCATGTTTAAGTCTGAAATGCATTTCAGCAACTTCAGGACTCAGAGGCCTTTGTGGGTGGGGTGGGCGTTGAGGGTGGGAGCAAAGGCTCACTGTGTGGTTATCTCCCCCCTTCCCCCCTCCTGTTTCACTTGCTACAACAGCTAAAAATTCTTGTAACACAGCAGTTACTTGGGATTGAAGTCCTGCCCAAGTCTGTGGGATGAAATAGAAACCCTTTCAGAAATAATGACGCTACACCACCTTGAAATGGACTGAGACTGTGCTTCCAACCACACGCCTTCCCCAGCACGGCCTCTGGGAGCTGCTGCTGCAGGGCCAAAGGGCCTCTCTTCCTGATGATGTGTTGAGATGCTCAACACTGCTCCACACGGGCTTTCCCATGGGCTGAGTCGGTAAATGGAGTCTCTACTGCAGCAACAAACCATCCAGATGTGGGGAATGCTCACAGAAATCCTTCCAGCAGCCCACACAGGAGGCAGGCACTGTTTCCAAGTGGATAAATTCAGTGCCATCCTAGAATTCCCTTTTTATGCCTACATGTGATTGTCAGGGGACACCTTACTGTCTAGCCAGTGTTTGCTCCGTCATAATTCCATTCATCCATTCCTCATTTATTTATTGACAGACATTTGTAAAAAGAAAAGTCCCCATCATTAAAAAAAAAAAAAAAGGCAGCACTATTCAAAAAGAGCCAGACTATACTGGCTAACTAAATAAAACTGAGTGTCTAAGAGAGGAGTCTAGAAGAAAAGATGATGAGCTTGGAAGCAAGACAGGTTTAGGAAATTAGCCAGCTTCTAAGTGCGGTGTGCACTTGGCACCATTGCTTTCTACCCCCAGTCTCAGTTTCGGCCACATCATTAGCATAAAGATAGACTCCCCCCCCCCTTGAGGTAACAGGTAATGCTTGATTGTCCCTAACTCAGTGGTTCTCAACCTGTGGGTCGCGACCTCCTTGAGGTCACGTATGTATTTACATTCCAATTCGTAACAGTAGCAAAATTACAGTCATGAAGTAGCAACAAAATAATTTTATGGTTGAGGGTCACCACAACATGAGAAACTGTACTAAAGGGTCGCAGAACTGGGAAGGTTGAGAACCACTGCCCTAAACGTTGGCCATTAATCATTCAAGTTCCCTTAATATTAAGAGTTCCTTAACCCGGTCCCAATTCCTAATCTGGAAGCTGCCACTCAGGGCTTGCAGCAACAGATGTCAGACTAAAAAGTTCCTAACCAGTTGGCAATAGGCACATCTTCAGAACCGTTAACAAGAGCAGGTGAAATCACACAGGAAGTTTCCTATAATTAGCCACAAGGCAATCCCATTCAATTTTAAATGTCCGCCTCCGTCTGCATTACCAAATAATGTTATCCATCAAGAAAACCGGTTCCCTGCCCCCTTCCAATCACATCCGCTGCAAGAGTCATCTAAGACCTGGCCTTGTCCTTATTTCTGCCACATCTCAGAAAAACTCATTCGCTGCCAGCGAAAGCGGGCTCTGTGCTGCGCTGCAGAGACGTAGGCCGCGGGAGACAGGAAAGTCGCGGCCACCTTGCTAGTGTCTGAAAGAACGACAAGGTCCCTGGAGGGAGGACGAAGTTGGAGAAGAGCCCCCGGGTCCCCTTGTCACTCCTTACCCCTAATTCTTGCAAAAGTAACCCACCTCTCTCTGTTCTACTATCCGGCGCAACAGTGACAGCTGCAAACTGCTGTCACTTTTCCCAGGCAGGGACAGTGTGCTAAGCCCTCCTCGGCCCCCCCCAGCCCCCCCCCTGGGACGCGGGCAGCGTCGCGGAGCACAGAGCGGCCTCCACGATCCTGAGTCCCCTGTCCTGCACAGACCGCGCGGCGAGGCCCAGCGCACCGAGCGTCCCCGGGGTCCCTTCCCGCGGCCCTGCGCTGAGCCCTGACACTCACGCTCTTGTCGATGTCCAGCTTGAGTTTCTTCTGCGAGATGCTCTTCTGCACCCTCTTGCTGAAGGAGGCGTTGCCCGCGGGCCGGACGCAGCGCTCGCCGTCCGCGATGAGGCAGCAGCTCTGGCCGTAGCCCGGGGTGGCGGCGGGGGCGGCAGGGGGCCCTTCGCGGCTGTCCTCCTCGGTGCTGAAGCCGTTCATTTCCCCGCCCCGAACCGGCCCCTCCGGGGGAGGGCCCCTGTAGGCCACTCCGCTGCTGTGAGCCCCGCGGGGCAGCTCTCCGCCAGCCCCGCGCCCGAGTCCCACGGTGCGCCCCGGGTCAGGCGCTCTCTGAGCTCCGCGAGGCCCGGCTGCTCTGTGCTCCTGCAGCCCGGGCCCCGCCGGGGATGCACCCGCCGAGACTCCGACCCGGGCTCGCGAGGCTCCCCCGGGATCCGGGCCCGGTCGCCCTGGGGCTCCCGAGGCCCCCGCCGGCTCCCGCCTGCTCCGCGCCGCGCTGCAAAGTCTCCACCCCGCGGCTCTCCACGCGGGGGCCCGGCCTCGAACCTGCCGTGTCCGGGCCCCGCGGTGCTCACGGCCCACCCCAGCGCCCGGCCGCTCGGCGGCGCCCCGAGTCCCCGCGGCAGCCCCTGGGCCGCCCCGGCCGCCGCCCGCCCGACGCGCCGCACCACAACAGTGCGCTCCCCCCGCCCGCCGCGGCACAGCGGAAGTCCCGCCTCCGTGCGCGTATTGGCCGTACTCTCTGTATGGGCGGGGCCACCGTCGCCGCTGACGTTCCTCATTGGGCGCTGCCGCTGCCGGTCTCCGGTGCCAGGCTACTTCCTGGACTCTGCTGGGATGGGTTCAAAGTAGAGAAAGTGCAAGAGGGAAGAGTTGCTCGGGCGAGGGAGGAGATCGGGCTACAGGTTCAGTTTTAGCTGTGGAGCGGGATGCTCTGGCCCCAGTTAGGATGATGAACAGGGTCCTCGCTCTGAGGAAGGTTGCTGAGCGGGGTCTGAAAGAATGCAGGATGTCCTGGTCCGGGGTAGGATGGTGAGCTAGGTCCTGACTCTAGGCTAGGGCGAGATGGTGAGCTGGATCAGGAGAGACGCGGGATCCGCACCCGTGGGAGGGGTGCTGGGCCGAAAGTGGAGGGACTCAGCGTCTGTCTCCACTCTGGGATGGGATGCTGAGCAGGGTCCCTATTCCGGGAACGGGATGCTGAGCGAATACAGGAGAGAGGAGACAGGGCCCCTGTCGAGGGACGGAATGCTGAGCCAGTTCCCAGTTCCGGCGTAGAATGCTGAGCAGGGGCCCGGAGTAAGGTGCTGGCTCCGGGACAGAATGCTAACCTGGGTCTGGCAGGCCGCATGGTCTGGATACTGAGGGGAGTCTGCGGGAAGCAGGGACAGAATTCGGCAGAGATCACGTTCGAGGTGGACTGCGCGGGAGAACTGAGGGATTGGCATAGGGGAAGGGTATGTGAAAGGGGACCTTGGAGAAAGTGATGCCTGCAGAGCAGACTGGGTATCTCGGAAAGGCCTGGGCTGGAAGATTTGCGTAGCTGTGGGGGGCAGGGTGCACGACCTGGGACAGAAAGCCAGTGTGGAGGTGCTTATGCGCATAAAGAGGCGTGGAGAGACAGTGGAGGTGGGACGGGGAGGTAGCAATCTTTAGGTGTCGCGCACACCAAGGAAGGAGGGGCTTAAAGGGGAGAAGGGGAGAACCCATGGATTAGGGCTACCCTTCTCTGTGTTTGGTCTGCAGGATGGACTTTGTAGGCTGAGGCAACTGAGAAAGGCTCTTGGGCCTCCGACAGAAGACATTTTAGGGACAGATTTGTAGTTTTATTGCTTCAAGCCACTCGGACCAATCAGGGAGGAGGCCATCTCACCCTTCCTGAAATACATAGGGAATATTTGGTAGCAGAGTATTGTGTGTGGGAGGGGATAGGGTAGGTGCTACATGTCAGGTAAGCTCTTAAATTCTCTTCAAAGGCCTAAAATGAGTTTGTATAGTCTTATTTTACTAATTTCATATAGGAGACCGGATAGGAAATATAAGGCCACTATGGGGACTGAGATTGTAAGTCAGGGCCAGTAGTTGACCAGCACACCTGAGGCTCTGGGTGTGGTGACGCAGGCAGGTGGTGACCGCCTCTAAGCAGGCTCTGAAGTTCAAGGTCGTTTGACTGACTGGGTAGCACGCAGGCCTGTCTTGCTTTTGTGAAACCTTGTCTCAAAACAAAACAAGTTCATTATGAAGTTGCTTATAAAAAATACTTAAAAAGTTATGAAAGACACGTGGTTAAGTGAAATTTAACATCGTCAGAAAGTGATGTGCATTTGATTTTTATGGCAAATTCAGTTTCAGGGTGTACGTGTGTGTTATTGTTTATTTTATTTATTTATTCATTTGTTTTTACTCTTTTGGGAGCCCACCACCTAGCTCCCAAACAAATACACGGAGACTTAATCTTACTTATGAATGCCCTGCCTTAGCTTGGCTTGTTTCTTTTGTTTTCTTTGTTTTTTGTTTGTTTGTTCGTTTTGGTTTTTTGTTGTTGTTGTTGTTTTTCGAGACGGGGTTCTCTGGGTGTAATGGAAAGGTTAAAGATGCCGCAGGATCCCTGGCAGCAGCAGGCAGCAGAAATGCTGCAGGTCCCCAAGCGGTGGCAGTGGGCCCTGAGAGCAGCCAGTCCCAGGCAGGGATGGCTGCAGGTCACCGAGTGGTGGCTAGTCCAGGACAGGGAGACATGTGCTGGCAGTGGACGAGAGACAAGATATGGATAGGCACGCCATGCAGAGTGAGGCTGGATATTTATTTAGTGGTTATGGAAGGGAGGGGAGACGGGGGAAAAGGGGGAGAGAGAGAGAGGAGGGAAGAGAGAAAGAGGGAGATAGAACGGAGAGAGAGACTAAGGCTGCTAGCAGGAAGGAAGACCTACCTGCCTCAGTGGATGGGGCGTGGCTTGTCTCTTAAAGAGACAGAACAACCATTACACTGGGTAGTTTTGGAGCTTGTCCTGGAACTCACTCTGTAGACGCTAGGCCAGGTTGACCTCAAACTCACAAGAGAGCCACCTGCCTCCCGAGTGCTGGGATTAAAGGCATGTGCCACCACCGCCTGGTACTAGCCAGCTTTTCTTAAATTGTCTGATCTGCCTTTTCCCTTTAGGCTTTTACCTTTTTCTATTCCATATGCCTCTGGGTGGCTGGCCCCTGTTGTCCTTCTCCCCCTTCTCCATTTCTTGCTCCTCCCTCTTCTTTTTCTCCTGTTTATTCTCCCTGCCTGGCAGCCCGCCTATCCCTCTCCTGCCTACCTATTGGCCATTTAGCTCTTTGCTAGACCAATCAGGTGTTTTAGACAAGCAAGGTAACACAGCTTTACAGAGTTAAACAAATACAACATAAAAGAATGCAACACAGGGCTGGAGAGATGGTTCAGCAATTAAAAGCATTGGCAGCTCTTCCAGAGAGCCTGAGTTCAATTCCCAGCAACCACATGATGGCTCACAAATACCTTTAATAAGATGTGGTGCCCTCTTCTGGCTTGCAGGCAGAACACTGTATACGTAATAAATAAATAAATACTTTTTTTTTTTTTTTTGGTTTTTCGAGACAGGGTTTCTCTGTGGTTTTGGAGCCTGTCCTGGAACAAGCTCTTGTAGACCAGGCTGGTCTCAAACTCACAGACATCTGCCTGTCTCTGCCTCCTGAGTGCTGGGATTAAAGGCGTGCTCCACCACTGCCCGGCCCATAAATAAATACTTTTAAAAAAGAATACAACACATGTTTGCATCATTAGACAAATATTCCACTTCATAAAAGAATATAACACATCTTAAACTAATATTCCACAACGTGCATGGATGCGTGTGCATCTGTTAAAATTCTCCATCAACTTCAGCAAAGATTGATGAGGAAATGGAGAAATGCCTTTTTCAATGCTGAGTAAAAGATGTGGAGTAAGCTCTACATGGTGGCACACACCTGTCATGCTAACACTTGAGAGGTGTGCAGGGGGATCAGGTGTTCAGGGTCATTCTCAGCTACTTGTTGAACTTGAGGCTAGCCTGGGCTACATGAGATCTTGTCTCAACAAAACTCTAAAATTGCACGTGGACCTGTGGAATGATGTGTGTGTGTGTGTGTATCTATGTTAAAATAACCCACGCAGGGGCAGGAGGTTGGAAAGAGCTGCTCTTCCAAGGGACACCAGTTCATTTCCAAACACCTGTGTTGGGTGGCTCACAACTGCCAGTAATTCCAGCTCCAGGAGGTCTGGCCTCCCAGACTACATGCATGTATACACACACACATACACACACACAATTAATCAAAGAAGCAGAGCTACCCTTCCCCAATAAGCAAACAACAAAACCCTTGCTGGGTCAGTGAGATGGCTCAGTGGGCTAAAGCACTTGCCAATAAACCTGCTGACCTGAGTTGTACCCCCAAGCCCTGCATGGGAGGAGAGAACTGACTTGTGCAATATGTCCTCTGACCACAGTCTCACTGTGGCGTGAATGCATTACCTTCCCATAGAAAAAAATAAATGCAGAGGTTTGTGGGTTTTTTGTTTTGTTTTGTTTGCCTTATATGTTTTATACCCATTAGTGTGGGTAGATGCATTGTATGAGCAGGTATGCGTACACATGTGCAAATGGGGGTTGCTATGGGGTGTCATTCTGTGGTTGTTACAACCTTTATTATTTTTTAAATTATTCTTAATTATGTGTATGTGCATGTCTGTGAGTGCAGGTGCCCAAGGAGGCCAGAAGAAGGCATTGGACCTCTGTGAAATGGGTGTCACAAAAGGTGAGATGCCCAACATGGGTGCTGGGAACAGAACATGGTTCCTTTGATAGAGCGGCAGGGAGTCCTCTTAGCCACTGAGCCATCTCTCCAGCCCCAACTTTTATTTCTCTCACTGAACCTGAAGCTCGTTGGTTGCATTAAGCTGGCTGGCTTTACAGGGATCCTCCCGTCTCTACCTCTCCCAGGGCTGGAGTTACACACGTGTACCCGTACTCCCAGCTTTTTACACATGTTCTGGGGATCCGAACTCAGTTTGTTAGCATTGGCAGCAAGCTCCTTTACCTGCCGAGTCTGCCAACCCTGGGTGATTTCTTTTTATCTATCAGAGCTCAAGACCCGGCTTTAAAGTTCAGTGTGCAATAAAATTTAGTTACTTTTGTGTGGTGGTCGTGTGGAAAAATAGCCAGGAGCTAAAGGGTGGGGCTCTTTAATTTGGCCTGTGTTTTTCCAGGTGTTGGCTGTCCTGTCTAGCAAGAAGAGGGCAGATCCTGGCAGAGAGGGGACAGGCCCCCAGTTAACTCCATCCAGTCCCCACATCCTGCTCTTTCACCAGCTCCCCAAATCCTATGTTATTACGAACCCATGAAGGGATTAATGTCTACGCAAAGGCTCTTACAGACCCGGTTGGGCTTCACTGGGCTCCAGCCCTGGCTGAAAACTAAGACTGCAGAAATAACTCTGTCTCCAGAAGGAGAGGAATATTCAGATGAGCAATGGATTGAGAGACACAAAGCCGATTGGCTCTTTCTGGCTTTGTGTGGGTTTTAAGGTTCTTGGAACAGCCAAGAGAATCTGCTTTGCCACATAAACCATATAGAAGTTTAGGGTTTTTTTGTATCTGTTTTTTTTTGTTTGTTTGAAACAGTGTTTCATGTGGCCACTTTGGCCTCAGACTTACTATGTAGCCAAGGATAACCTTGAACTATTTATACCCCCCCCCCACTTACTAATTATGGGAGTGCTGCACCTCGCCAAATTCAGGAGACGCTGAGGATCGAACCCAGGGCTTGGTGCATGGGCGGCAAGTGCTCTGCCTGTCTGCTCACAAGTCCAGGTCCTCTGCTTGCAACAGTTACCGAATCCCTTAGAAAGAGTGCTACTATTTGGATGTGTCAGTCTGTTCTGCTGGACATTTAAATCTTTGAGAAAACTCAGGCACCTTCAGTTCTTTTTTTTTTTTAAAGATTTATTTATTCATTTATTATGTAT
>NW_026067978.1:6202704-6204632 GCF_014885135.2 Alexandromys fortis | reverse complement strand
TTCCTGTCCTGGAACTAGCTCTTGTAGTCCAGGCTGGCGGCCTTGAACTCACAGAGATCCGCCCTGCCTCTGCCTCCCGAGTGCTGGGATTAAAGGCGTGCCCCACCACCGCCCGCACACCTTCAGTTCTTAACTGTCCTTTAAAATATCTAAGGAAGTTTGATTAATTAAGCAGTAAGTCTATCAAATGATTAAGAATTAAATCTATTAAACTTAACAATTCAACACTAATAAAGAACAAACAAAATTGATTCTTCTTATCTTTATATGAAAAGCTACTAAATTTCAAAATACCTAAGTCTCTAAATTGAACTTAAAATCTTAAAGGAAAGTTAGTATTCAAAATGGGCAGCCTGCCAGGCAGTGGTGGCACTCGCCTTTAAACCCAGCATTAGGAAGGCAGAGGTAGGCAGATGTCTGTGAGTTTGAGGCCAGCCTGGTTGACATAGTAAGTTCGAGGACAGCCAGGACCATATAGTGAGAACCTATCTTTATGAAACAAAATTTAAATAAAACAAAAAGTTAGAAGTCTAGCTGATGGTGGTGCATGCCTGCAATTCCAGCATTTGGGAGGTGGGGCAGGAGGACCGGAAGTTCAAGGTCATCTTTGGCAGAACCTTGATTTTAAAAAATGCACAGAGGTGTGTCCAGACCTTACAACTAGAAAGGAGACCCTGAAGGGGAGGAAGAGTCTTCAGTGGAGGCAAGGTATAGCCCAGTGGACAGGTGTGAAGAGCAGACGTGGGGACTGATTGGGAGATGAACGGGAAGCTGTGTGATACAGGGAGGCCGGTGGGATAGGGACCTACCGAGAACAAGGCACCCTGACACTGTGTGAAGACACGCTGGGGAAACACGTTGCTTTGTAGGTTAACCTAAAAGAAAAAAATCAACGAAAACATTTAAAAAACAATTGGAGGGGGAAATATGTAAATACAGTTTCTATAGGTAAAACTTTAAAAAATTAATAAAGTGGTTAGAATGAATTTTTTGATTAGCCTGTGTCAGCTAGATGGGGGGCATCAGGTACTTCCAGACTCATAGAGGATGCGCCCTTCCTTCCTGCAGCCTTCAGCTCCTCCTAGCTTTGATGTTTGCTTACCCAGCAAATTTCTAAGAAGGGCATCATGTCATTATTCCAGTCACTGGAAAGTTTTTGGAGCCACGGACAGAATGAATAACCTCTGCTTTCTAAGTCAGTCCTTTGTGACTGTGGGCAGGGAGAGAGAATCCTCAGGAGAGGTGTCTGGAAGGGGCTGAGTGGCGGGTGCAGGTCTTTATCTGTGCATTATACCAAACTGTTTTCCCATTTTATTGAGCAGGTGGGAAGAAGCAAGGCGGGGAGGGCATCTTTCCCTCACCCATGCCACCGAATGGCAGATGAGGGGTGGGGTCAGATCTCCCATGCACACTCTTGGCTAGATCATCTGCTCCCCTGTCATCAGGGTCAGGTCTAACGTGCTGCTCAGGTAAGGTGCAGGGCCGGCTCTCCAGAGTGCTGCAGGTGGTGAGGGGCAGGGCCAGTTCTCTCTGGTGCTGCAGATAGTGAGGGGTGGGGTCAGCTCTGTGCGTCCCTGTTCTCACTGCCCTCAGTGGTAACAGGAGCCATGGACTTCTACACAGACTACAGCTGCAGCAGGGCTACAGACCCAGACAACACCATGGCCCCTAGTGGCAGTACAGGCCACTCAGATTTGTATTGGCCCTGTTGGACTCTAGCGTCCAAACACCGAGTAGGAGTTGCCCCCAGAGACCATCTCACACACCACAGCCGATGCAAAAGCATGAGGATTTTATTAATTCTGTCATGACAGGGTCCCCCAACATTCAGGAAGCCGAGGGACCTCGAATAGCCGGTACAGTCTACTTTTAAAGGGGCCACAGAAGCAAGGGGGGTTGTTCTTTGACTATTCTGATTGGCTTATTCG
>NW_026067978.1:6089194-6198517 GCF_014885135.2 Alexandromys fortis | reverse complement strand
AAAGGGGCCACAGAAGCAAGGGGGGTTGTTCTTTGACTATTCTGATTGGCTTATTCGAAAGGGCTATTACCAATAATTGACTGGAGAGCTGTTGCCAGATCAGATGAGGTAAGAGGTCATTTTGACCCTGTTTCCCAGGGGACTGAACCAAAACATACGTATATGGGTAATTGTTCAGGAACTGAGTACATGCGAGTATAGCCCTTAGGTCCTTGGTTCCCAGGGGAGGAGGGGAAGCACTATGGCACAGAGGCTGAGAGGATTCAGAATTGTCAAAAATGGCTTCAGGATTGTCTTAAAGTCTTACAGCCCCAGCAGAGGCACCGCCCTTGGACACTATTATGACCCTAAGTGGTGGCCCAGACCCCCGATGTCTACATGGCCCTTGGTGGTAACATGAACTATGGCTATCAACACAGACCATGGCTGCAGTTGGACCATGGATCTAGACATGGTCCTTGGCAGTAGCATGGGCTCTGATGTCACCATGACCCCGGCTGGCAGTGCAGGTCACTCTGATTGGCATGGATCCAGCAGCAGTGTGGCCCTCAAACAACAACATGGCCCCAGGTGGTGACCCAGATCCTGGGTACCTGCAACTTTTTTTTTATGGCAATAGGAGCCTCGGGCATCAACGCAGACCCTGACTGCAGCAGGGCCACAGACCCAGACATGGCCCCGGTTACCCCTTGGGCTCATACGACACCATGACCCCAGGTGGCAGTGCCTGTCACTCAGGTCTGTATGGGCTTGGCAGTGAGGGACACAACCCTCCGACACCAACATGGCCAGAAGCGGCAGCCCAGATTCTGGGCATCTACATAGCCTTTGGTGGCAACACGGGCCATGGATATCAACACAGACTCAGGCTATGGAAGGACCAAGGACCTAGACGTGGTCCTTGGCAGCAGCCAGGGTCTGGATGTCATTGTGGTCCTAGCTGGCACTGCAGATCACTCATATCAGCATGATCCCAGCTGCTGTGTGGTCCCTGAATGCCAACATGTCTGCAGGTGGCAGCCCAGTCCCCAGGCATCTGCTTGGCCTTCGATGGTAGGAGAAGTCACAGACATCAACATGGACCCAGACATGGCTCTTGGCTGCAGTTCAGGTCTAGAGGACACCATGGCCCTGGGTACCCAGATCTGTATAGCCTCACTAGCAGCTTGACCCTGAAAGATCAACATGGCCTCAGGTGTCGGCCTAGGCTACTAGCTTCTGCATGTTCCTCTGTGGCAACAGGAGTCACGGACATCACACAGAGCCCAACCACAACAGGGTCACAGGGCCATACATGGCACTTAGCATTCTGGGCCCAGATATCACCATGGTCCTGGGCAGCAGCACAGGCCTCCTAGGTTGACATAGGCCTATGGTCCAGGGTGAAAGTGCAGGCCTCCCAGATTGGCATGGTCCCTGTGGGGACACATTCCTTGGACACTTGTAGGCAGAGGCTGCTTGTTCGTTCCCGGCCTTCCAGACCCGAAATAATCACACAGAAACTATATCAATTACAATATTGTTTGGCCAGTAGCTTAAGCATATTTCTAGCTAGCTCTTACATCTTAAATTAGCCCGTTTCTATTATTTTACCACTAGGCTCATGGTTTACTGATGGAGGTGGGTCTTGTAATAATAAAGAAACTGCCTCGGCCCTCATAGGACAGAAAATTAGGTAGGTGGAGTATACAGAAGAGAATTCTGGGAGAAAGAAGGTTAGAGGAGGAGTCGCCATGGTTCTCCCGCTCCAGACAGATGCAGGTTAAGATCCTCCCTGGTAAGCCAGCTCGTGGGCTACACAGAATATTAGAAATGGGTTAGAACAATATGTAAGAGCTAACCAATAAGAAACTGGAACTAGCCGGGCCAGGCAGTGTTTGAAAGAATACAGTTTCCGTGTAATTATTTCTGGGTATAAACTAGCCATGCGGGCGGCCGGGTGCTGGGGACGCAGCCCTGCCGCTCCTATTTCAACAGTTTACCAGTAAGGTTCTGGCTGGCGGATCTGGTCTTTCTCCTTTGGCAGCTACATGGCATCTCTCTGATTCCGTCTACTCTCTCTCTACATCCCTGTTCAGATCTCCTGCCTGGCTTTACTCTGTTAAGCCACTGGCCGAAAGCAGCTTCTTTATTAACCAATGGCAATAAAACATATTCACAGCACACAGAGGGGAATCCCACATCAGACACTGATATGGTCACAGATGGTAGCCCAGACTTTGGGCATCCTCAGGGCTTTTGGAGATAACAGGAGCCACAGATATCAAGACAGACCCCCCTACAGCTGCATCTGGGCCAGAGCCCATGACATGATCCTTGGCCGCAGCCAATGCTCGGACATCACCATGGATCTAGACGGCAAGCAGGCCATCCATGTCAGCCTGTTGATCACCCTCACCCTCTAAGACCCACCTCTCTCTCCAGCACATGAATCATTCGCTTCTTCCTCTCTCGCAATTCCCCATTCTGTATTCACTCACCATAATAGTGCCCAAACACCCTGTACCAGAATTATCAGGTCGGATGCTGGTTGATTTCTACCCACCCAAGCCAGAGGGCATGGTGCGGAGCAGCTGCCATCCTCCTCATGCCCCCAGTCCTCAATTAACCTCTTAATGGAAAGCATCCTAGTCTGGAGCAGCAACGCAAAGTCAGCTGCATAGAGCAACTTTGTCGTCACGCAGCTCTGTTCCTGCTAGTGTCCCTTGTCTTGCTGATTATTACCATGGGAATCAAACCCCTCTTTGTACACTGTCCACCCACAATAGCTTTGTTATTAATTTATGCAGTCTTTATTTAAACCAGATAGCAGAGTAACAATAGAAACATTTGTGCCGCCTTCTGGATTTCCCTGTGCACTTATCTCTTTCTTTTCAGTCCTGGGAATTGAACTCAAGGCCTAGAGCATTCCGGTGACCTACTGCTGAGCTCCATTCCCAGCACTTATATAGCTACCTTGACTAGTTATTTAAATAAAATTATTTATGTTGCCTTTAATCCCAGCACTCTGGAGGCAGAGGCAAAGGCAGGTGGATCTCTCTGACTTCCAGACCAACCTGGTCTACTTAGTAAACTTAAGGCCAACCTAGGCTATATGGTGAGCCCCTGCCTCAAAACAATAACAACAAAGCCAAAAGATTACCTTATTGTCATTTTGTATGTACGGTGCGTGTGTGGGCCATGCAGAGGTCAGACGCCATTCGTGGAGAGTGAGTTTTCCCTTCCTCCTTTCTGTGGGTTCTGGGACCGGAACTCATGTTGTCAGGCTTGCACAGCAAACACCTTGACCTGAACCATCTCAGCAATCCCGGACTAGAGTCGTTTATTTCTTGAGGTGAAAGGCTGATGCCCTAAGACAGGGAGAGCAGAGGACAGGGACTGTGTTCCCCCATCCCTTCCTGTTGGGCAGTGGCTGGATCTACCTGCCCCCACCCCCAATCTTCACCATTTGTTTTCCTCAGGCTCCAACCACTTTTTTTTTTTAATTTGTTGGTTTTTTGATTTATTACTATTTCTGTTTTGTTGAGATAGGGTTTATCTGTATAACAGCCCGGCTGTCCAGGAATTCACTTTGTAGACCAGGTGGGCCTTAAACTCATAGAGATCTGCTTGCCTCTGCCTCTTGTGTGCTGGGATTAAAGGCGTGTGCCACCTTTTGGGTTTATTTTTATGTATCTGAGTATTTTGCCTGCATGTATGTACGTGCATTGCATGCATGCCTAGTGCTCTCAGAGGCCAGAAGGCACTGGATCCCCTGGAACTGGAGTTGGAGGTGGGTGTGAGCCACCATGTGGGTGCTAGGAACCAAATCCATGTCCTCTGCAAGAGCATCCAGTGCTCTAACTGCTGAGGTGTCTCTCCAGCCCTACCAGCCATCAACCACTGTCTATGAGCAGGCCCTTCACTGAACTCTCCTAGGTTTCCAGGGTGTACGTGTCTTAGTCACTGTTCTGTTACTGTTAAGAGACACCAAGACCAAGGCAACTCTTATAAAAGAAAGCATTTAATTGGGGGCTTGCTTACAGCTTCAGAGGCTTAGTCTATGATCATCATGGCGCTTAGTGTAGCACCAGGAAGCAGAGTGGCAGGCTGGCATGGTGCTGGAGAAGTAGCTGAGGAGAGAGAGAGAGGGAGAGGGAGATAGAGAGGGAGAGAGAGAGGGGAGGGGTCTAGTATAGGCTTTTGAAACCTCAAAGCCCGCCCCCAGCGACTGGCTCCCTCCAACAAGGCCACACCTCCTCTCTCTAACAGTGCCCTTCCTTAATGACTGAGCATTCAAACAAATGGGCTTATGGGGCCATTTTTATCCAAACCATTACAGTAGGTGACGATGCGCCCAGAACTTAGAGTTCTCATTCAGCATCCTCCTGGACCTCCAGGGTCTTAAAAATCTCAAGGTCTCCTTTGTGGAATTTATCCAGATACTAAAGCCGGACTCCCTTTACTTCTATCAGAGTCTGTTCTTGTTGGGCTAGAGGATCAGAGCAGGGCTCTGGTAGAGTCTGTCATTCAGGAGATGTGCCACAGCTTTTGGCTTTGAGTCAGGGTCTCATGAGTTAGTTCCAGGCTGGATTTGAATTCATAATCTTCCTGTTTCAACATCCCTGAGTGCTAGACGTAAGGACACGCTTACCAATCTGGGCTACTTGAAACTGAACGAAAAGCCAGCATTTATGTCACACTGGTTTCATGGACTTCTTCTGAGAGGTGGAGACAATAGGTACAAAGGGCTTTAAAAACAGCACCTTGGGGCTGGAGAGATGGCTCAGAGGTTAAGAGCACTGACTGCTTTTCCAGAGGTCCTGAGTTCAATTCCCAGCAACTACATGGTGGCTCACAGCCATCTGTAATGAGATCTGATGCCCTCTTCTGGCCAGCAATCATACAGACAGACAGACAGAACACTATACATAATAAATAGACAAACCTTTAAAAACAAAACAAAACAAAAAACCAAAATACAAAACAAAAAAACCAAAACCAGCACTTTGGAGGCTGGGCATGGTGGTGCATGCCATTAATCCCAGCAGAGGCAGGCAGATCTCTGAGTTCGAGGCCAGTCTGGTCTACAAAGTGAGTTCTAGGACAGCCAGAGCTGTTTTACAGAGAAACCCTGTCTGGAAAAGCCAGCCACCCCCCCCCCAGCTCTTTGGGGGCTGAAGAACTGGGTCATTAGTTAAGACTGATTGTTATCTTGTATATGACCCAACTCTGGTTCTTAGCACCCATGTATGTAGTATGGCTCACACCTACCTGTAACTCTGTATAGCTGTACACATACACTCATTTTTAACCAGCAAGCAAATGAACTAACCTAGCATCTCCCAACATATTGGTAAAGCCAGGCAGTTGAACGTGAGAGGGTAAAGGGGCTCCACAGGAGGACAGATCCTGTATGCCATTTACCTTGGTTCTTGCTTACTCAGTCTTTCAAATTCTAGCCAATGTCTGCAAACAGTAGGCCCTCGATACTTTCTTTTGTCATTCACCACTGTGCCACAGTTTCTTAAAAAAAAAAAAACCACCTTAAAAATTATTTACCTATTAATGTGTAGGAGTGTTTTGCCTATGTATATATCTGTGCACCACGTGCATGCCTGGTACCTGTGGAGGCCAGAAGAGGACATAGGATCCTTTGGAACTGGAGTTACAAATAGTTGTGAGCCATCATGTGGGTGCTGGAGTTACAAACAGGTGTGGATATTATGTGGGTGCTGGGAACCCAGGTCATCTGCAAAAGCAGCAGGTGCTGTAACCATTGAGCATCTCTCAGACCCTTAAAAAACTTTAAAAAAAAATTTTTTTTTCCAAGACAGGATTATAACAGCTCTAGCTGTCCTAGAACTTGCTCTGTGGACCAGGTTGGTCTTGAACTTAGAGATCCACCTACCTCTGTCTTCTGAGTGCTGGGATTAGTGGCATGTGCCACCACCTCCTGACCCTTAAGCCACTTTTAAAAAACAGTATGTATTTTATTCTTTGAGTGTTTTTGCCTGTACTTATGCATGTGTACCTTGTGTAGGGTGTAGTGAAAGGCCACTTGTTGGTCCCCAGATGCTCAGCCCCGAAATAATCACATAGAAACCATATTATTTAAACCACTGCTTGGCCCATTAGCTCTACCTTCTTATTGGCTAACTCTTACATCTTAATTTAACCCATCTCCATTAATCTGTGTATCACCACGTGACAGTTGCTTACCAGCAAAGTTTCAGTATGTCTGACTCTGGCAGTGGCTCCAGGGCTTCTCTCTGATTCTGCCTCCTTCCTCCCAGCATTCATTTTAGTTTCCCCTGCCTAGCTCTGTTCTTTTGTCCTATCACAGGCCGAGATAGTTTCTTTATTTATTAACCAATAAAAGCAACACATAGACAGAAGGACCTCCCACACCAGTAGGGCTTGGTCACAGAGATCAGATAAGAAAGTATTAGGCTGGGTGGTGGTGGCTCATGTCTTTAACTCCAGCACTTGGGAAGCAGAGGCTGGCAGATCTCTGAGTTTGAGGCCAGCCTGGTCTACAGAGTGAGTTCCAAGACAGACTCCAAAGCTACATAGAGAAACCCTGTCTTGGAAAAAAAAAAAAAAAAAGAGTATCGGATCCGCTGGAACTGGAGTTAAGGATAGTTGTGAACTGCCATGTGGGTGCTGGGAATTGACCCTGGGACCTCTGGCACAGCAGCAGTGCTCCTAACCAGCGAGCAATCTCTCCAACTCCAAGTGTGTACCTTTAAGAAGGCTGACACTCTCTTCCACCTGCTTTTAGGCCAGAGTCCTCATTCTTGGTCCACAGCACCCTCTGGTGGTTGCTATGCGGCAACACTAGGGCCAGTTTCAGTTCAGGATTCCTCTGAGACAATACATTCAAACATTAGTCATTGAACTGTGAACTGAAGCCCAATGAGGGTAGGAGTTGCCCAAGGTCTCATGGAGGGGGTACTACATACCAAACAGTCTAGAAATACTTTGATAAACAGGTTATTTGTGACTGGTGAGTGAACTCAGCTTGTTCCTGTCATCACCCTTCAGAATTCCCTCCCTTTTGGTCTAATCTAGAAGACCCTGAGTCGTGGAGTTCACCCCTGTGCTTCTCCACACCCAAGTCCCTTTTTTGTCTCATGGCTTTTTGCAGGAGCTGCCTTCGGTCCTCTCCTTGATTTGGTCTTTCAGCTCTGCAGGGTGTTTCCTGATGGTCTCACCGCAGTTTCTAAGACAACCTGGTTAGCTATCCTCAATGCTTTGCACCCACAATCATCCTTGCTTTCGTCTTTGCCTTCCCTTTGACTGGTTTCAGTGCCCTGCAGGACATCTGGATGCTGGGCAGGTGCTCAGCGTTCTGAGGACATCGACAGAAAGGCAGGTGACAAGAGACACAGCAGAAACCGCTTTAGAGAAAATCTGGAGGTTTATTGAACAATCGGAGTCACAACTGAACGTGGTAGGTCGTCCTTCACAGGTTCAGTCTTTTCAGGCAGAAGGGATGGCTGGTCTTGGGCTTTCCCCACAGAATTCCTGTCTCATTTCCCAGCTTTCCTACCTGCAGCCCTGGGGACCCAGCCTTCCAGCCAGTCACAGAGCAGAGTGGGGCATATTAAAGTCCTGAAACCCGGGACCACTCTCACCCCATGGTGGCAGCAGGACTCTGGATCAGAAACAACCTTGAACCCAACTATGACACGGATTTGTCATAGAAAGCGTTAGGGGCAAGTTGATAAATTCAAGGGCGAAACTGCACGCTTGCGTCGTCCCGCTCCCACTGCCAGCCTTTAGGAAACTACAAACACAACACCCCCTGAGCGCTGGATGCAAGCTGCCTAACTGGCAAGAACCAGGGACTGCTGAAACCAAGAGTCTGCGATTCCCAGCTACGCACAGGAATGACTGCCACAGGGGGGGGACTGAGGAGGCACCGTGATGCTGACTTTGGAAATCGCCCTTGAGAGCAGCCTGCTGCCACCTGGTTGCTCTCAAAGCCAGGAACTCCAGTTGGCAGAAGAGGGTAGGACAGCTAGCCACGTGAAGGCCTGAGCCTCACAGCAAGGACACTCTGCATTCCAAAAATGTTTCCAGAATCTTCTGGGTGGATGGGGCTGTGGGGGATGCTGCCTTTCTAACCACATCTTGTTTTGTGATCTCGGCCTCTGAATAAAGCTTTGGAGGAAAAGGCGCTAGCCGCCTGGCCCATCACTTGGCCAGTGGCATGTCCACAGGTCCTTCTGCCTGTGTGGACTGTCAGCTGAGTGGAAACCCGACTCTTTGAGAAAAGGATTTCCACACCTGACATCAAAACAAGGTGGGAAGCAAGCATTTGCAGTCAGCCACCAAATCAACCTGGCCCTTCCTGTGACATTACCTCCTCAAGTCTTATGCCCTCAGGTCGGACAGAGTTCAGCTCTGTCCGTGAGCTCTGAGGCGAGCTCAGAGGAAGTGGCCACCTAAGAAGGGGGATGAACCAGATGAGGACGGTCATAAACAAGCTACGTTGGGGATGGCTTTGTGGCTGCCCCTGCCTTAACCATCTGCTTGGCTTGACATTACCTGGAAATCCAGCTGGTCATCTCGCCCTTGATAGTGAGGGACAGGCGGAGCACTTCTGGGGGTTGGCATGTCCCCTGCACAGGCTGCCAGGGCCCTAGAACTTGCAGGCTCCTCGAGCCGTCCTGTCCCAGGGAGGGCTCCTGCACAGATAGGCAGTTGCCCCTGTTGTGGGGTGCTCTGGATCTCAGGTTCTGCTTCAAGCCTAGCACCTCCTGCCTGAGTCCCTCAGCTCACAGGACCCCCCCCTCCTCCACCCGCCCCTGTTTGTTTGTCTAGCAAGGCACTAGGAAGTGGTTCAAGTTTAGGGAATCGGCTGTTCGGCTGCATTTTCTCTTTGTAAAAGGCACAGTTTTTATTGTAACGAGGCCACAGTGCTCTCCGAGGACTCGACTCCCCTTGGCTGCAACCTGCATCCCCACCGGGTTCTAGACACCTGTCCACCCCCTTTTTGATTCCTTTCTAGATGGCCACAAGGACACCAGGAATCCACCCGAGAGCTGTGTCAGCACAGGGGACGTGTGGCGGTGGCTCTACACCAGCCACCTGGCCAACCCGGGGGCTTGCTGACCTCAGTACCAGAATTACTAAGGCAGAGCTCTGACCCTAGAACCGCGGATCCGTTACTCCACTGGTAAGTAACACGATCAGGTGGCCCAATCTTTGGAGGGTGAGTTTTTGTTTGAGACCCCTAGAACCCTGACGAGGGGTTAGGGGTGATCTGGTGAGGGGACAATAGCTCATGAGATCCTCACTATTAACAAGGCTGGAGCTGTGATGCTCAGGCACTGGTCCCCCACGGCCTCCACCCCTAGGGTCACACATGGGCTCGGGTCAGGGGTTGCCTGACACTTGGCTGCTTGCATTGGATGCCTGCGAACCCCATGGCTCATCTTAGCTTTGGACAGAACCGCAGGACTTTTCAGAATCTCCAGGGTTCTCTGAGGTTGGAACCACAATGGTCATTATCTGGGGGACGCTGCCCCCAGCGGATTCTAGAGGTGAGCCCCTCTCCCATTCCTCTCTGATGCAGGGAGCTGCCAAGGAGAGACATAGAGAAAGGACTTTGGAAGCATGGGCTGGGAGCTGTTCAGTCTGGAGGTCTCCTTAGTTAGCTGAACTAGCCCTGAAAACCTGGTACCCAGACATCCCTGAAGCTGGAATGGGCATCTGAAATACCCAAAGAGCCAGGGGAGATATCCTTTACATCTGGCTGCAGAGTAAGGGGGCCTTTGCCTAGTGATGGAACACTCTGAGGTCCCAGTGGGCTCTCACTGCCCTGGACCAACACAGAAGCTGGGCAATACTGGCAGTCTCCCCTGGGACAGGGACACTGCCTTGCCAGCGGCTGCCACATTGGCTTCAAAGCTATTCCAAGGCCAATGCCACCTTTCTTTCCAGGGCACTGTCATGTCTGAACAGCCCGAGAGCCGAGCAACCTCATAGGACTAATTTTCTGGCCTGAGGCTGCCCCAGGTATTCCTCCCCCCTTAGGGGACATGTTGACAGCCTGAGGAGCTCTGCTATAAAACAAGCAGGCTCTGCCTCCTTTTAGCGCTGCCATTTGTATGGCCTCTTCTCCCTCTGGCCCCACCACACAAGTGCTTCAAGAACTCTCTGTCCCAAGCCATTTGGCCCAGCACCTTGGTGCCCACAGATGCCCTTCTCCCACGGGAGGAAGGTTTGTAAGCTCCACAGCAACCCTAGGGGGCTCGTCGAGGAGGTCTGAGGACTCAGTTTCTGTTGAACTTTTCTAAGACCGTAGAGTTGGTGTGTTCAAAGAGCCACTGCTGGGTGAGGGAGGAGGGGTTGCAGGCGTTCATGAAGATCCTGTGGTCACTTTCGCTGCAGTCCATGCAGCTGCCGCTCACAGGGTGGTACAGGGTCTTGTCCTATGGGACAGGGAGGTTGTCAGGTGGGGCGGGGGGACACAGAAGCCACGAGAGCAACGAGGAAGCAAGAAGTCGATTCAATTGATGCTCATATCCTGCGGGCCCTGCTCTTGGCCAGATATGGCCCAGCATGTCCCGTTTCCTTGGGATGGATGCTACTTCTAAGCAGGACCTTTAACGCAGCCTGCTTCTAACCAAAACACTACTCGGTCCTTGCTGTAGGGCTTGACTGCTTGTTTCCTCCCTTTTCTTTTTTTTCCTCTCTCTCTCTCTCTCTCTCTCCCTCCCTCCCTCCCTCCCTCCCTCCCTCCCTCCCTCCCTTCCTTCCTTCCTTGTTGTGTCTCACTACATAGTTCTGGCTGACCTGGAACTTGTTATATAGACCAGGCTAGCCTAATCTCACTGAGATCTGCCTGCCTCTGCCTTCCCAAGGCAGAAATGAAGATGTGCACTACCACACCCTGGCTGGCTTTCTTTTTACTCCTCCCTCCCTCCCTCCCTCCCTCCCTCCCGCCCGCCCGCCCGCCCTCCAAGACAGGGTTTCTTTGTGTAGCCTTGGCTGTCCCAGAACTAGCTCTGTAGATGAGATTGGCCTCAAACTCACAGAGATCCTCTTGCCTCTGCCTCCCAAGCGCTGGGATTAAAGGCACGTGCCACCACTTCCCTGGGTGGCTTTCTTTTTAAAATGCATGAATCTGGGTTTCCGCCCTCTCTCTCAGAGCTAGATTAACAGCAGAGAGGATGGGTGGACGGGATCCACCGGGAGAAGCAGGAGGCATTGCACTCCCCGGTCTGCTCCCCCATCCCGCACGCACCGCTCCCCACCTTGCGGTACTTCCACAGCTGGTTGCCCTTCATGCTGTGGCAGTCGTAGAGGGTGACCGGGCTAGTGTGGGAGACAGCGTCGAAGCAGAACTTCTTGGTGTGTTGAGGGTCCCCAGGCCGGATGTCCTCCCTCCAGGTGAAGGTGAAGACCTGCAAACACAGGGACATCTATCGAAGCAGCAAACACTGAGAAACGCCTTTCAGTTTGCCGGTTTGTTTTCTGAGATGGAGTCTATTGTTTGGTGGCTCCATTGTGTTATACGGACAGGGATAGTCCTAAGCTCCCGATCTTCTTGCCTCCAGCTCCCGAGTGCTGAAATTATAGGCTCGTTCTACCATGCCTGGCTTGCTAACCATCTATACTCTGTCCCCACAGAAAGTGCACAGTTGGTGTGGCTGGACTGCCTACAACCACCCTTACAGGATAACAAGCCCATCCCTCTCCAAGATTCCTGTGCTCCCTGACCCAATCTCCCTCCAGTCCCCTCATGGTATCCCCAGGCCACCAGAGACCTGCCTTCTCTTACTAGATTCAGCAGCACCTACTAGAACTCTCTAACATTGGAATCACAGTATGTCTTCCCCCTTGTCTGTCTGCCTTTCTTTCTTCTCAACTCAATCTCCTTGTGGGCACTCTAGCAGCCAGCACATTTACCGACAGCTCGCTCCCTGATGTCACTGTACTGTCTGCTTCCCGTGTGTCTTTCCCCATGGCAGGGCTGTCTCCAGATTCTGGGTTAAAAAGCAGTCCACTAAGAACATTGCACGTGCACAAGTCCGCGTACACAGCGGGGCTCCGGGCCAGCCAGGGCTGTGTGATAAGCCTCTTGAAGGCTGGGGTTGTGCTGACTTCACACAGGGGCATGGAAAGGAGGGCCAGCAGGGCCGGGAGCTCCAGGAAGGAGATGCCAACCTTCCTTTACTCACTGCTGATTCCCACCAGCAGGGTTTGCCGCATTTTGTGAGGAGGCCTGAGCAGTGAACACTGCTTATGCTTTTAGTACATCTGTGTTTTTAATTCATACCAACAAGAAAATAAATGGTGACAGAAGCTGACAAGGACACAGGGCAAGGGACTCTGCTACCCTGGGGAGAATTCAACGTTCGTGCAGCCCCTGTGAAAATCGGTGTGGAGGGGCCTCAAACATGAAGCCCAACCTACTGTATGTGACCCAGTTCTTCTCAAAGGAATCTACACTGGTGCACCAAAGAGAGGCCTGCTGTTTTACTTATTGAGTTAAGGTCTTGACAGCACACACCTGCCTTGATCTCCCACCTCCTGCCTCAGCCTCCAGAGGGCAGGGATTAATTACAGGCGTGTGCTGCCACGGTCAGTGCAGTGGTGTTGAGGATTAAATCTGGGGCTTTGCACACATGGGGCAAACACTTGTTTCCCAGTGCTTTTTGTCTAAATTTATATTTATAGGCCATGCATAGTGCACACCTTTAATTCCAGTCTACAGGAGGCAAAAGGGCCGGAGGATATCTGAGTTTGAGGCTTATCTGGTCTAGACAGCAAGTTCTATGACAGCCAGGGCTACATAGTGAGGCCTGTATAGCATGAGTGTGTTGGTCAGGGGAAACTTTTGGGATTTGGCTCTCCCCTCTACCCTGAGTTCTGGGGATTGAACTCCAGTTTTCAGCCTTGAAAAGCAAGCACCTTTATTGCTGGGCCATCTTACCAGCCAGCCCTGTTTAGGGATTTTATAAGCCAAGGAAGACAGACAAGGCACATGCTGCCTTCTAGGGCAGTGCCCTCTCTGAGTCATTACCCTGCAGAAAGGTCCCCAATAGAGCTGGCCAGAGGCTGTGTCGTGCTCTTGAATCTGCAGAACCATGAGAACTGAGAGGTAATAAACATCTATTCTTTATAAAATACTCGGAATACGACATTCAGGTATAGAAACAGAAACCAGAGCAAGCACGTACATGGACACACACACACACTAGTGAAATGAGCCAAAAAATGCCTATTGGTTACAAGTATGAGGGTGGGGGTTTATAGGACAGTCCAGATGAACAGTAGTACCCTTCACATGCAGGAATTCCGTCTCCCTTCCCCCCCGGCGCTCTGGGAGCACCGAGACTTATCCTCTGGTTGACAAAGGTTTCTGTTCACTAAGCGTGAGGACCTCTGAGTCCCTTTGAGCATCCCTTACCTGCATGCTGTTCCAGCCAGCCTCTCCACGGCCCCGAATGCAGGTCTCAAGCCTCAGTGGAGAGCCCAGTGTGCCGTGCTTCGTGTCTGTGCACAGTCCCGTGCCCACATTGCGAATCTGAGGGGGACAAAGGAAGGGCAACCGCTGAGGCACCTTAAGGCGTCTGCTGGACCCTGATGGGCTGGGAGGAGACCAAGACAGGCTGAACTCTGCCTTAGAGGAGCTTGCCCCAGGCTGCAGGAGGTCCTCCTGACTGTGAGGGACAGGATCCCAGTGGCTCCCCAGTGACATTGTTCCTAAAGCCTGGGAAGATGAGGGAGGAAGGAGGGAGGCCAATATCCTTCAGCGGCCTCACTCTGAAAGCATTCCACCCAGCAGATCCAGGATCCAATGTGACCCCCGTTCTAGGCGCCCGAGGAGTAGCTGTCCAGGGACAGTATCTTTGCCATCCTTCTAGAATTATTCTTTAGGGCAAGGGAATGACAGAAGGAAGCAGGAGTCCTCCCCAGCCCCCTCCAAAGAACAAAAATGGCCCTGACCCCATATCTCAGCCATGAAGGCTGGGGACCAGAGCTGCAGATTTGCTTAGGACACACACACACATCACCAAGAGGCAAGGTAGTGGCAGTTGAGTTAGTCTCGGACGGGCTTCCGAGGTTCTAATGAACCACAGGAGAACCAGTGGAGTTGAGGACATTACAGCTCGGTTGTTCCGAACCTGACCTCTGTATTCTTAGTCTGCGCTGCCACTGGGATCCACGGGCTAGGAACTTGGTTTGTCCGAAGAGTGCAGCTTAGAATGAGCAAGCTCCTGGGTTCCTGTCCCTGGCACTGCGAGCCCAAGGGCCCAGCCCCTGCAGGTGTCTCATGGTCAAAAGGTGAAATGGATGCTGACCCATCTTAACTCCTCAGAACACTCACCAGCACAAGAAAACAAAACCCAGCCCCGCCATGACAGGGTCCAAGAGAGAAAGGGAAGAAAGGACCGAGGCACAGCTTTCCTGGGCACGCTCTCTCGGTGCCTGCGCCCAGTGGCTTCATCTACACTCACCTCCCCCCATGCCGCTGCTGGGGGCTCCACAGGTGGGTAGAACTTGGGCAGGTCCCAGGCAATCTTGGTCATAAACCACTTGAAGCTCTTGCAGTTGAGGGAGCTTCGGAGCTTCTTCTGGGCCACGACATCCCCGGCTGAGAGGTGGCGGTACTCTGGTCTGCGCTGGTATATGTATTCCGCGTACTCGTCCATCCACACTTCCGCCACTCGCTTCAGGTTCTGGAATGAAAGACATACGCAAGGTTCAGGCTTCCCGAGGAGCCCAGGCCAGCCGGTAGGCCCTTGCACCTTAGTTTTTGAGGCAGGGTCTCTCTCTCACTGAGCCTGGAGCTAGGCTGGTAACCAGTACACCCCAGCTATCCTGCTTTCCCCTGGCAGGGCTTGGTTATAGGTGTCTGGTTATCGGTGGCTTTTTACGTGGGTGCCAGGATGCAAACTCAGGTCTCATTGGCACATGGAGAACTTACTGAGCCACTTTTCCAGCTCTTCAAAGCCAATGTGAGTTGGGTTTCTGTCATTATCCACCAACTGGTTGTGGCCAAATTCCATGATAAGAATAATTTGCACCCAGACCTCCTAATCCTACCAGCAGGTGGGATTTCTCGCAATCCTCAGAGGTTTGAGAGCTTAATGATAAAGCCTCAGGACAGCCAACTATAAAACAACAACCCATGGGGGAGACAGCCCTAGGTGGGGGCAGCCTTGGGCAGAGCAATCGGGAGACAGGAAGATTAAGATCTTGTGTGTCAACCATGTGAAAATCCTCTATTCTTGCAGTGTGCTCCACTCAGAACACAAGAGCGTAAGTCAGAGGGAGCCCCTGCTTGCAAACCTCCTCCTTCGAACCCAGGCTTCCTTCAATGGCGAGTGTCTGTTTCCCCGCCCTCAAGACACACACAGAACTGGAGGGGCTTGACTTTCATCTTGAGGTTAATCTGAATTTTCCTCTGAAGTGTAACAGTTATTGACACCTGTGTGTAAAGGTTTGCTTTAGGAGCAGACAGCATGGCGGGGGGACTGGACAAATGTTTAAGTGTTTTCTGGTGGAGATAATTGAGTTCTGCAGACCAGATGGTCTCAAGGCATGGCGCTGTAAAAACAGCCAGGGCCTAAGTAAATGAGGGAGCGTGGCCATGCACCCATAAAACTTTATGACGTCAATCATCATTTGATTTTCAAGTGTCATAACCTGGTGTCCTAAGTCCCTTGGGTTCCCCTCCAGTGTCTTAAAATTGTGAAACACCACTCTTAGCTCTTGACCCGGGCAGAAAGTTACCTTCTCCTGAGCATACACTGAGGCATGGTGACACCAGGGAGGCCCTGCATGGGAACCCTGCCCTGTGGAAGGGCTCTGTGACTGATTCCAGAGACAGCCAGACTTCCTTACAGCCACTGTCCCCACTGGAAGAGAGCGAGCTCCACTGGGTGCCTGTGCAGCAAAGGCTGGGCCTGGCGCAAGTGGAGGGCCTCAGGGTCTGGGCATCAAGAACATTCTAGAACACAGGGACTCTTCTCTTTCCCTGGCCGGCCTGGCCCGGCCTGTTCCCTCCACCTGATGTAGGAATGCCTTTCTCGAGTCCCACTTCCAGGGACAGGCCTGTGCAGTAAGACCCGGTGTTTGTTCTAGAGGCGGATGAGCCATTAAGAGAGCATGCTGGTTCTCTCAGGGCCCTGAGAACCTCTAAATGTCATTCAGGAGGCAAGTGCCCTGAAAGCCTGTGAATCTGGTTGCCAAAAAGTGAGCCAACTTTTTTTTTTTTTTTTTGTCTTTGGAGACAGGGTCTTGACTATGAAGCCTGGTATGGTTTTGAACTCTCTATCCCCCAAACACGTTGCATTTGACCCAGAACTAAATGATGGCAGTACAGCTGCAGTTCCGGTGGGCGCAGGCACCTCCCGTGCAGTCATACAGGGGAAAGCTGGGCTTACAGAGGAGAGAGGGATGCGCCACTGGGGCCAGCTCATGTCAGACACAGGCCCTGACTCAGGACAGAAGGCCAGGGATGTCAGGTGCCTGAACGGGATTCACATGAGAGATGGGTGCCCACTGTCCAGCGTTAGCTGTTAACAGGGGTGCAGCCACTGACACCCATGTCGACAGTCACAGTCGCTGCGTAGGGAACAGATGCATGTGCCTGTCAGACTGAAGCACGAGTAGGAGTTATTTAACGTTTTCATTTCCTCTGTCCAGCCCGGAAGTGGAGAATGGAAGCCAGGGAGAAGGGAGGTCAGTGTGTTGCTACTCTGCGGGGTGCCTGGCTGGAAGGCAGGCTTCTGTGGTGTCATTGAAGCCCTCCAGCACCCCGCTATTCATCTCCAGCTTGGGAAAGGATGCAGTAGGGCAGGTCCCGGGTCCTGCTCAGAGGCCATGATCCCCCTGTTCCTAGTAGCCTCCAAGAGTGGCAGTCTCTGGCTTATGAAAATACTTTGGCTCTGTTTTCCTGTTTGGCATTCTGTAGGGAAGGCCAAGGGCATCTGAGAAGATTTCCATCTCTTGGTGGGCCTGATCTGGAAACCATATCCTTTGCTAAGGGGCTGCCCACAGAGCAGTGGGCCTGGAGGCTGTCGTTAGAGACTCTCGCCACTAGAGGACTCTGCCATCCTGCCTTCCTGGCCATGCTCTGGCTCAGCGGTGCTGGAAGCTGAGGAAATAATTCCTGGAAAGGCCTGGAAAAGCAGACAGTTGGGAACCCAGGCAGAAGGTCTCTCAGTGCTTCTTTGTTGGGCATGGCTGCACTCTGGCCTTTCTAGTACTACAAACAGCACTGTATCTTTCTAACCCCACCCTTGTGGTTGGGCATCTCCTTCACTTATTTTCGAGATCACCCTTATTTTTTAGTTTAAAAAAAAAAAGATTTCCCCAGTAAAAGAACTTCCATCCCCCAATTCTTTTGATAATGATTACCCCCAATTTAGTTCAATCCTTGACATGGTTTTCAGGCCAATGGAGCAGATTGACACGTTTGGGCAGGAGTAAAGAGAGCCATTTATTTTTTATGCCCCCCCCCCACTTCAACAGTGATAACATGGCTACCGTGTTTGCTTGACATATCTCTTTAAACCACCCCTTGTCTAGCTCTGTGTCTCCGTCATCTCTACTGCAGGCAGCCCTCCTGTGAAATGACCAGCTCGCTCCACTTAACACATGGGTTTCCTGTCTTTCTGCAGCGCTGGGCAGTGCTGAGTTGAAAGGATCAACTCCGTTTCAACAAAGTTGCAAAGGCAGCCTCAGAGGAGTTCGCCCCCCTCCCAGCCCCACCACCTCAGAGGAGTTAGCTTCCCTCCCAGCCCCACGGCCTCCACGGAGCTGAGCAGGGCTCTCTGTAAGGTCCTTTCAGTTGGCTTTCACTTGGAGACCATCCAGCAATCACTTCGCCTGGGACCCCCTGGGGCCACTAAGCTCCCCCAGGCTGCCCCCAGTTCCCTGGAAAGCCACCCTCTTACCCGGGCCAGGCTGACTCCAGCAGGAACCTTGTAGGGCACATACTTCCTATAGATGTGGCCCACCCTGGAGCAAGGGATGTCCTCCATGCGACCCCCACACATCCACACCTGCAGGGCGAGAAGGGAGGATGAAGGTGATGACTCTATCCTTATGTTCCCAGCCCCTCGGATGTCAGCACACAGTCTGCATGGTTTTCTCAAGCCCTGAACTCAAAAGCTGTGCAGAAAGATACCTGCAAGGCTATGGAAAGAGCTGCCAGTCGCAGCTGCTGAGCAAAGTTCCAAACTGCGCAGAACCCACTGCAGACACTGAGATGCACAGGAAGTCAGGGAGAGATGGATGTCGAGGGTAGGACAGAAACCCGTGGGCACGACGGGGCCACTGTGCTCTTGAATTCACAGCAGCTGTGGTCACCTGCATAAGACCTGCCCAAGACTGGGTGCCATGGGTCAACGGATGGCTCGTTGGGTAAAATGCACCTACTGCCAGGCCTTGGGATATGCATGGTGGAAGGAGAGAAGAGACTCCCCCAGCTTGTCCTCTGACCACCACATGTGTGCCATGGAAGTCCCCAAATTTATTAATAGAAATAAATAAAATAGATTGGGCTCCTCAGCGGTCCCCGTTGAATGAGGGGTTAAGGGATGCCAGGGAAGAAGGGACATTTTCTTCAGTGGTGTAGCCACTGGTAAGGTGTCCGCCATCCTGCGAATAAATAACACTAGTTGAGCTCACTGGTTCCCATGCACATGAGACACGAAAGTAGAAGGGGACAGGCTGGGGAAAAGAAGGGGGTCAGTGGGAGGGGGAGGAGGCTGCGACACTGTCCTCATGGGCTGGGATGGTCTACGGGGACGAGAACACCGAGTGTGCAAAGGCTCAGGGGTAGGCACAGACACTGCCATGGATGCCAGAGGCTTGGAGTCCAATGGCGTGTGAGGGAAGGGAAGGAAGGCGCGGGCTCTTGTCAGGGTGCGGCTAGACAGGGCTTCTTCGTAGCATTCAGCTATACAAAGTTGACTCTGCTCATGGAATGGGGTGGGTGCAGATACAACAATCCAGAATCGAGGCCACGGTGGCTTTGGGCTTGGAGGGTCCTAGCTGTTTCTGGGACATTAACCAGGTTTTCTTTCACATTCCGTCTCCTGTGGACTGGGAGGCTGGCATGGGACACGGATGACCCAAGTTCCGTGCAGCAGGGGCGCACTGGGGGCTGGGCTTCATGTCCTAATCTATTCAGGGCTCTCAAAAGGTCCTGGGTCTTACTATGCCCTGCCAAGATGGATGCAGGATGTCCTGTGTGCCATTTCTCATGCAGGAGGTGTTTGAGGCTGCAGTTAGCAGAGGAGCTGTCTGGGCAGTGCAGCCCTCCTCAGACAGTGGGAAAGAAGGAAACCCTGGCTAGTCAAGTGAACAGAACGCTGGTCTCAAGCTAATGGGCTCTGGATGCTAGATTAAGGTCAAGGCCAAGCCAAGAAATTTATTTTTTAAAGCAGGAGATATTGATCGGCCACCAGGCTCCCCTCGCTGAGGACTGATGGACAAGTCTGCTTCTGCAAGGCAGATATGCCTGCTCACTGCCAGGCCACCCTCTGCCTTTCTGAGAGTCGGGTGGTGGTGCCAAGCTGGCGGGGGCGACTTGCCTACCCTGGTTCTGACCATCTCCTGAGACACGTTACGAGTGGAACAAATGAAATCCAAAGTCTTCTTTTCTGTGGGTCCTCCAACTCCTTTGGCTCTGGCCATGCTGGCCAGCTTGAAGGACTCAGGGTGACCTTGCTCTGCTGGAGGGTTGAGGGATCCAAGGTGTTCCCAGCGCATAGGATGTCCTGAGCTCGCAGAGGATCTGGCTGGGTTTCCTCTCTGGATTCCTGCCCAGGATGGGGGTGCTGCTGGTGGCCGGCTCAGAACGGGAGTTCCCTTCAGGCTAAACCTGCTGTTGACTACTGAGTCTACGTGGACTACCCAAGAGGCATCTCACACAGGTTGTCGGCATGAGAGGATACCATCCCTTGTCCCATTCCTCTCTCCCACAGCTCTTTCCTTTGTCTGGAGAACTTCTAGCACCCTGAATTCTGCTGCCTCCCCACCCTCCCTGCAAGGCCCTGACATGACACCTCCAAGGCCACCTCACAGCTGGGGAATACACTTTTCCTCATTGCTTCTCTCTCTCTTTTTTAAAAAAATAATTTATTTAATTTTATCTGCTGTACTTTGGTGTGAGGGTGTCAGATCCCCCGGAACCGGAGTTACAGACAGTGGTGAGCTGCCGTGTGGGTGCTGGGAATCAAACCTGGCTCCTCTGGAAGAGCAGCCAGTGGTCTTCACCCCTGAGCTGTCTCTCCAGCCCCTTCATTGCTTTCCTCTTAAATGCACATGCACAGATGCATCTCGGCTGTCATCCTCCTGCAGCAGTCATGGGCATCTCTGCCGGGTGGCACTCTTTATCTGAGTGGAGGACTGTCCTACTCAGTCCTCCTGGGGCCAGTGACCAGGCCCAGCCAGCTTCAGTGCCCAGCCTTGTCAGCTGGGGCCTCAGGTCTTCCTGTTTGTTTTGGGAAAGGGTCTCATGTGTCTGTGTTCTTAGTCAGGAGAGCAGCCACAGGCTGGAAGGGGAGGCCTTTCGCCCATCCTTCTCTGGATGCAGTCTGCCTTTTTTTTGCATTGGGAGAAGTGGGGCAGACACAGGAGGCTAGAGTGTGTCACTGTCATGGTCTCCATCACCTCTGTCTTGTGACAAACATCTCTCAACTGGAGGGACAGGTTCCCCAAACTGGGGGTTGCCCTTTTCTGGGACAGAAAAGCCAGAGACGCAGGTTGGTATCCTGAGTTGTACTGGGCCATGGCAACCATGGTAGGTCCAAGGCCCAGTCCTGGCTCTGGTCTTAGCCAGTTACATGGCACCTTCAGGTCCTTTCTTCCTTCACAGCCAATGCAGCTTCACCTGGGGAAACTAAGGCAGCTGTGGTCAAGTCTTCTCCAGCATCCCACCTTCTGAATCTAGGAGGGCCAGGGCTACAGCTGGCTCTGGGACAGACTGACAGCCATCAGGCTAAGGACACGCAAGGAGCTTCCCACAGGCTCCCACAGGCTGCTGGGGAGCGACAGGAGACAGCCCTGGAGAGGGAGCCATGGTAGAGACTGGACCTGGAGAACAGGGAGGGTTCCTACCAGGGAACGGTCAGCCCTTCAAGCCTGGCCTTTACATAAGTTATTACATTGTTTTTGGTCTGGGCTACTGGTATAAGAGTCCCATCGAATGACGGGTTCAGAGGGGAAGGAGGAGGCATAGAAAGAAATGGTATCTCTGTCTTGAGCTACAGAACCCATTACTTAACCAGCCTGACAAGATGCCATGCGCCAAGTAGGGGATGCTGACACAATGACCTCTGACTCAGACAGCAGCCCGCTGGGGACGGGGATAGGAGAAAGAAAGGACCAGTGACTCTCTCAAACACTGCAGACTGCAACTTCTCTGTTTTATTATAAAGTCTCATGTAGCCCAGGCTAACCTTAAACTTTGGATTCTCCTGCTTCCTAGTGTTGAGAATCACAGGCATGCACTGCCAAGCTAGTGTATGTTGGGGATCGAACCTAGAGCCTTGCACACGTTGGGCAATTGCTCTAGCAAGTCAGCTCCATCTCCAGCCCCTTGCTTTTTCTTTTTCTTTTCTTTTCCTTTCCTTCCTTTCTTCCAATACAGGGAATTCTGTGAGGTAGCCCAGACTGGCCTTAGACTCACCAAACCCCTCCTGCCTCAGTCTCTGAGTGCTGGGATTACAGGTGTGTGCCACCATATCCAACCGATTCATCAATAGTGAATTTAATTGTTTACTTATTTTGTGGCAGGAGCTCACAATTGCTGGACAAGCGCTCTAACACCGAGCTCCATCTTCAGCCCTGGAACGGGTCTGCTGGGGTTCTCCCAAGAAGTGTGGAATCGGAGCTAGGTTATTAATCTGTGAGGCCCAGCGGCACAGGAAGATCCATCATAATTTCCGAAGTGCACTTGGTGTCTTTCAGGCCAGTGTCTTTTCTGTCACCATGAAGGATGGGGTCTCAGTAAAGGGAATCTGGCCCTTGGGAGAGGCCAAACCCTGGCTGAGTAGAACCTTGTGTTCAGAGAGACACCATAGCAGATGGACAGAACTGCCTCGGGCCTGGAACACAGGCAGGACAGGTGGGCTGTTGCTGGCCAGGAGAGAAAGAGAGAGCTGAAGGAAGGACGCCTCCCTCCCCGAGGCCAGGCCTACTCATTACAACAGCTCATTCCCCGGGAGAGTGTCTGACATAACTGGATCAGATGGAACGCGAGCCAGCCTCCTTCCTGATACTCCACTGTGGCTTCATTACCCAGTCTTTTGTAAATAAACCGAGTGGAGAAAAAAAAAAAAAAACAAAAAACAAAAAACAAAAAAACCCAAGACCAAAACCACCATTTGTTCTGCTGTGATGTTCCGATGCGTGGCGTTAGGTGTTTGAAACACATGGAACAAAATGAAGTCCTTTTGGGTTCAGAGATCCCAAATAACAATGCGCCATTCTCCCGACAGCATAACAATCCACCATTCTCCATGGCAGAGGTTTCTGGAGAACAAGTTGCCGGGGGAACTTGGAAGCGGCTCCAGCCAGTGACACAGCTGCTCTGGGTCACACATCTCCAGCCACAGATATTCACACCAGGCAATCCTTCAGTTGCTGGGGATGCAGCAGCGAGTTAGACACAAAAGGATCCAGGATCTATTGCGGTTGATTACCTAGCAACACCGCAGTTTGGATGGGTTTCTTTCTGGAGACAAACCTGGAAGACTATGACATCAATTGATGTTTGGTGGGCAGATCCCTGACTTCACTGCACCCACGGAATGTAGCATGTGTCAAACAAGATTACACGGGCTAGGGAGACTGGCCCCACAGGCAAGACCTCTGTGCTGGGGCTCACAAAACCTGGACCAAGGCAAACATCATCATTCACTGAACTGTGTGATGAGCTGGGAGACAACCTGAGGGTGCACATACTGAGGAGGGCTCCACCAATAGGCCACGGGCACCTGGGGGAGAGACTTAGATGCTATTTATCTTTCTTCTTGAAAAATACTGATTTTTGTTTTAAGTTATGTATGTATGTGTCTGAGTGTGGGTTTGCATGAGTGAGAGCCGTACTTGCAGAGGCCACAAGGGGGTGTCTGATCCTTCGGAGCTGGAGTTAGAGAGGGCTGTGAGCTGCCCAATGCGAATGCTGGAATTTGAACTCAGATCTTCTGCAAGAGAGCCCAGGGAACAGCCATCAGGAGTGACCCCAGGGAGGGGCAAAACCTGAAGCAAGGGTGACTGAATGTAACCGGTTTTTTAAGGCTAGTTTCCCTCTCAATTGCTTTCTTCTCAACAGACTGACATGTGGACTTTGGCAAGCTTTGGGTCAGGCCCTGGTGGCCCAGTCACTGCAGACTGGGTAGTCTGAGTCCTGATTGCTCCCGTGCTGTGGGTATAACAGTGGCAGTACCCTCACGGGTGGCTGGGGGGATTATACAGCCCCACACGTGTGAAGGGCTGGTGTGGGATCTTGTTAACTCCGACAGGGCTGGAGGTGAGCTATCACGGGACATCTGCCCCAGCTGGTTGATGCCAAATATTTTGCTAAATACTTTGGGCATTACCCCTTGGTACCAACATCTGTGTTATCTGGGAGGCTGGTCCTCTCCAAGGGCACAGCACCAAGGACCTGGAGGTTAATAGTGTCGCAGGCTGCTTTATCAAAGCAGGGAAATGTTTGGGCAGGACTCCAGGGAGCCATTTGGAGTCCCCAGGTCTGACTCTGTGGCTAATTCTTTAGATGATACCGATATCTTGATAGTAATACTGCTCTTAAGGACTCTTATTAAACAGCCTCTAGCAAGCATGGTCTCATTAATTCTCAACAACACTGAGAGCCATATAACCACTAGCCTCATTTATAGAAACTGAAATTAAGGCTCAGTGAGGGGAGACATCCTGGTCCAAGACTGCACAGCTGCTACTGGAAGTGGCCGAACCGGGACCTGACACAGACCACCTGGGCCCAGCCCTGAGGTCCCTCACCACAGTGCTTGGCATCCGAACAACACTGCACTGAAACCTGATGCTCAACCCAGTAGTGGTGCTGGTTGTCCCTCATGGGTTAGGGGACCTGTCAGCCAGGGGCTGGTCATGTTGGATGCCGGTTGTGTGTGTGTGTGTGTGTGTGTGTGTGTGTGTGTGCGCGTGCGCACACATGAATGCCACAGCATGCGTACAGAGGGCAACTTGGGGGAAATGGTTCTTTCTTTCTACCACGCGGGTTCTGGGAACTGAACTCAGGTCACCTGGCTTGGTAGAGAGCGTCTTTACCCCTGAGCCATCTTACCAGCCCTTGACACTGGTCCCGAAGGACCACAGGAGTATAGGAGAAGCTATTCTTCCCCTCACGGGGGCAGAGCCGCCTTCTCCTGGGGGCCACACACAGAGCTGAAGGTACACTTATATTGCTAGTGGGAAACTAGCTGCTTATCTAGCAACTCCTTCACAGTCACTGTTGGCTCTAGGCTGATCCAGAGGTGACAGTAAATATTGACTCATGTCATCCTTAGCAATGTCTGCCAGCTACTAATCTCTGGCTGTGGTCCAGGCTCTGGGCTAAGCACGTTTAGTCTTCTCAGTTAACCTTCCCTTGTCCTGGGCTGTGTACGTGTGTTGTGGTGTGTGTGTGTGTGTGTGTGTGTGTGTGTGTGTGAGTTACTGGTCTCATTTACCTGGAGAAGTGATCTAAACAGATCAAAGGCAAAGCCACTGAGTGATAGGATTAGAACTTGGATTGAGGTCTTTCCAATGCCACCGTGGGAGCTTCCGCCCAGCAGTCTCTGCCAACTCCTGCTGTGACAGGCGCAAGAAGCAAATAGCGTAGAAGGCGACCACGTAGGCCATGTGGGCTTCTGTGAGGCTATAAGGCCTAAGGCCTAGGTTTGTCTGTCTTCATCTTCCCAATGCTGGTGTGTGGCTCCACCACAACCTTCCCAGGCCAAGAGGACACAAATGCTGGCCAGATCTGTGGCTGAGACAAGGCGGCTTGAAGGTCCCTTTCACCCTCCCACTGCCCACTTCCTCAGGAAGTGGTTAGCCAGCTCCCGGCTCCTCCTACCAAGGAACACAGGCGCCACAGCAGCTGCATGTGGGAGAAGAGACTCACCTTGAAGGAGATCTCATATTGTTCCCCTCCCCAGATCTCCAAGCCAGGGTCATAGCCGCCCAACTCCCAGAACCACTTCCGGTCCACAGCAAACAGCCCTCCAGCCATCACGGGGGACCTGTCGGAGAAAGGGCATGGTGTGAGGACGTGCCGTCAGAAGCCCTGCTTCCTAGCCGACAGCGTCTCCAGACACCCAGTTTGTCTACAGGGGGCTCCAAGGCCTCCTCACGGGTGGGTGGGGACCTGGCCTTCTTGACTGTCATTTCCTCTTGTAAACCACTGCATTTTAACCTAATGGATCCCTGGTCCCTTGGTGTGATTAACACCTGAGGTGTCTGTGAAGTACCATCGGCAACAGCAGCACCCGTCCTCATGGGTCTCACAGCTGCATCACAGACACGTCTGTCTCTAGCCTTCCCCTTCATTGCAGGGTCTGAACCAGTTGTCTTCAGCCTGAATGTGCTGCAGAACCTTCTAGAGAGACTGAAAAATAACAGCTTGCTGGGACCTCGCCAGCCCTATGGAAGCAGCCTCTGGGCCAGGGCCCAAGCACCTGCTTAAGATTTGGTTCCTTTGAGGATTCTCTCTCACCAAGCTCAGCAGACAGCTCACACAGCTTGCTTGGCTGCACTGCCCACAGACACCAGCTCAGTCCTCCCACATGCTCCGGGAAAAAGGATGAACTCAACTCATTCATTCACTGATTTATTATCGAAGGCTTCCCATGAAGCAGGTACTGGAGGGGCCGGGAAACAAACCACAGTCCTTTGGGTGGAGTCACCTCAGCACAGAGGACTCCAGGAGACAGAGGAAAATAGTCAAGGCCTCTGGGAAGTACAGACAAGAACAATAAGGAAGGCAAAGACTGTGTCTGCTTCCAGTCCTGGGAGTGAGGAGGCAAGGACAGGGAATAAGGAAGGATGCTCAGAGGAACATGTGCTTAAGAAGTTTGTTGAGGGGAAACCCCTCAGGGAAGGAGGGAGCTACCCCAGCAAAGCACAGACATGGCATACAGAGGGGTGGGAGAGTGAGGGTGTGACATGACAGGGTCCAGAGGACACCACGATGCCTCACGCAGGGCAACACTGAGCAGAAGTGGTCTGTGCCCCAGTCTGAGGGTGGAAGAATCCAAACCAACATGCTGGGGGATAGCGTCTTTGCATACGCCCCTGCGTGGTCTGAGGTCTCATGGCACAGAATGATGTAGCCGGGCTGCACCTAATCACATGCCTCTGAAGCCTTCCTTGTGGGAGGTGGAGGGGACCTTCATACAAGGGGGGACCCCGGGGATGTTACTGAGGGCACGACACACCACAGGTTATCCTGCAAGTACTCAGGTGTCCTTCTCAGCTCAATCTTCAGAGGGGCTGGAGATCACTGTTGCTATCCTGACCTCGCCCCTGTGACACGGCAGCCGTCCCTGGTAGTTTGTGGGAGGCTTCATGGCCACTGTTTATTCATGGCTGGCGTCTGGCCCTGCCTCTAAGTCACAAGTTCAAACTGCTGACCCTCCACCCTGCTTCCCTCACCAAGGAACTGTGGCGGTACAGAAGGCAGTGTTGGGGGGCTACGGGAGGGGATGGCAACCCCTTGGTGGCTTAGGATAGCTGCTGCACTTGGGGCATGACTGCTTGGCAAAGAGAGGGGGTGTATGTGTGAGACAGCCAAGATGTGAGAGAATTAGACGGTTTTAGTGGTTAGATAACAGGCTCTCAGTTCTGAGTGGGCTCAGGACCATGGACCCTCTGCATGAGACATGAGGATAAATAAAGATTCCTGGTGTGTCAGGAGGGGCCCTGGGTCACCTCCAGTATGAGCCTACAGCAGTAGTACTTACTCAAATGGGTCACTGGGGTCAGCCTTCTGCAGCTCTGGTGGGATGGGGATTCGTTTGTAATACATCTCCCAGTCAAAGGCACCCCGCATGGCGTCCCCGGCCTGTGTCTCGTACCGGAAGTCGTCGTGGTCGATGACGTCAATCATTGGGCACACGATAGTCTTTCGGTTCCGAGCAATGCGGTCTGAGGTGGTAGAGAGACACGCCTGTTAGTGGGTGTGGCAGTGGAGGGCAGCTCCTGCTCCATGGGGTGCTTACTCCGAACAGTTCCCAGGATGACCTTCCTGAACAGCTGCTCAGGGACCACAGAGAACACCGCAGGGTTGTGTGTTTTCTTTTCCTAAACAAGGTCTCATGTAGCCCAGGCTGGCCTGGAACTCACTATGGAGGCAAGGATGACCTTGGGAACGATTCTCTTGACCCTACTTCAATTCACTATGTGGCCAAGGCTGGCCTTGACATCCTTCTCCTCCCAAGTGCTGGGATCACAGGTATGTGTCTGGAGTGTGCAGGCTTCTGTGAGAAGGACTCTTTCAGACTCAGCACCACAGGAGGCACTGCCTCAGACAACATCTCCAAGCCCCAGGGTTGTCTGTGAGGTGGGGTGGGAGGGTCTGCCTTGGGGGTTAGTAAATGCTTGAATAACACAGTATTTGAAAATGTCAAATTATGTGGCTTTGAGTGTGTGGCTCTGCTGTTGACATGTGCTTCTGTTGACATGTTCTTCTGTGAGTATCCCTATTCTGGCCTTGCCACGCCCCTTATTGCAAAAACCCTGATTGTGACTCCTGGCTAAAAGCAGCCAGGTTCCCTAATGTCTGTCCCCAACAGCTCATGGGTACCATGGCTGTGATCAGCAGTGAGAGTTCGGTCTGAGGTTTTTTTTTTTTTAATATTTACTTATTTATTTATTATGCATACAATATTCTGTCTATGTGTATGCCTGCAGGCCAGAAGAGGGCACCAGACCTCATTACAGATGGTTGTGAGCCACCATGTGGTTGCTGGGAATTGAACTCAGACCTTTGGAAGAGCAGACAATGCTCTTAACCTCTGAGCCATCTCTCCAGCCCCCTCGGTCTGAGTTTTTAAACAGCCCAAGCTATGCAAGAGGGAGTGGACATCCCTTGGAAGTTCTGGGTTCCCAAGTCAGAAGGTATGCAGGTAGTGGTTGCCACCCTATGGAATGCTACAGGCTTAGTGGTTCAAGATGGCAAACAGGGCCTTGACCCAGTCCATGTCAGGGTCCCTTTCCAACTTGGGAGGAGCT
Organism: Alexandromys fortis; assembly: GCF_014885135.2. Taxonomy (NCBI): domain Eukaryota; kingdom Metazoa; phylum Chordata; class Mammalia; order Rodentia; family Cricetidae; genus Alexandromys; species Alexandromys fortis. Next base: position 6,170,302 of record NW_026067978.1, on the reverse strand, counting down.
GACCGATTCGCTCTGTCCAATCTTCCAACAGGATTCAGTGCTGGTCTGATCTACCCTATGTTGTTCCTACAGGGAGCTCTGTCTGCTTTGAGGGGACCACTGCACAGATAGGCTGTGCTGGGGAGCTTGCTGCTCAGGGTCAAGGTTCATGGGTCATGTTCAAGTGTTGCGATGTAGGCCCTAGAGGGCTAGAGAAGAGAAGGGCCCACATTTCATCAAGCCACATGGCAGCTCTCACAAAACAGCATTTGTGCCTGTTTTCTACCCTGGAGGCATGACCTTCAGGCGGGAAGGTGAGTGGTGAAATTGTGTGTGTGTGTGTGTGTGTGTGTGTGTGTATGTGTGTGTGTGTATGTACACGTGCATGCGTGTGTACATGCACACATGCATGCAAGCCTGGAGAACAGCGACCATTAACCTCACTTCACGAGACAGCAGATTCTGTTACAGGCAAAATGATGTCAGGAAGCATGGTTTAGTCCCACAACGTGTGCAGGTTGAGGCGGCCACTGCACTTCCAACTGGGACACATGGTTTAAACGGTTGCAGAGGCTGGAGATGTACCCTAGCGGTAGAGCATTTGCCTAGCATGCACTAACCTCAATACACACACACACACACACACACACACACACACACACTAACACAGGCATACACATATACAGAGTTACAGAAATGCTACTTGCAGGATGTCTCCCCAAATGAACAGTAGCATAACCAACGCTAGATGCACTTGGGGTGAATGTTACCCCTCCGTTGTTCTCCTTATCCACTGAGTCAGAATCCCCGGTATGTGGCTTTGATCTGCTTGTGGACAAGCTCCTTTGGGTGGGAGTGTGTCTTCAGGATGCTTAGGGGCCTTGAGGGAAAGATCTATAGAAGGGCCCCTGTCTAATTACTCAATACCTCTGAGGTGATTTCACTTCCATCGATCGCTGATACCAAGGTCAGCTGACAGTTGGCCCTGCTAGATGGCAGTGGCCTGTGTCGCTGCACTTGTCTGGGAACTGAACACCCAGGTTCACATCCCAATGTCACCCCTTCCTTCATAGTGCAGTTTTGGACCTGACTGGCTGAGGCCTCAGAGTTTTGGTTTCTTTGTTGAGCACAGGAGGATGAAATGCCCCACACCAAGGGTCTCTGAAGACTGAGATGCTGGTAGTCCCCATTTTCCATGACCATGATGGATACTGCAAGACACTCACAGCAGCCATTATGAGTCCAAGTTCCTCTGTCCATTGCCATATGCAAAATGCAGGTAAGAATGCTGAGCCTGCCTGCTGGACTGTGTAAGTCAAATCCAAGTACAGACTTGGCCTAAACTCAGAGGGACTCTCAAAGCCTAGAGGACGATGACAGTGACAAAGAATAAGGAGAGGATGACTCGGGTAGCTTTCCCAGCAGGCTGAGTCCTCGGGCTCCATAATGTCAGATCACTAATGAGGGCAGAGCTGGCCACGCTAGGAGGTGTTAATGGATTCACAGACAAAAGCCATGCTGGGATCCACACGCAGGTTTTTGTGTCTCTACGTGAGGGGGAGAAAGGAAGAGTGAGAGGGATGTGTCCTCTTCCTGCCGAGGATGCAAACAGCTCTCACCCATTTCCATAGGAACAGAGTTAAGGGCTGTTTGGACAAGCTCAACCCAGTGGTTCACCGCTTCGTTCTCACGAGAGGACCCTGCGCACGGCTGCTCCCCCGGGACTGCTAATGTGCCGGCTGTTGAGGCCCAGGCCTTTCCATTCTCTCCCTTGGTAATGAAAGGGAGATGCAGGCCATTGCCTGGTTTAATTAAATACGCAGTTTACCAGAATTTCTGGTCTCTCTCTCTCTCAGTCCAGTGAGATCCTGGGCGCAATCGTCAGGAGTGCCTGATCCAGGAAGTTCTCAGTGTTGTGCTCAGGAAAACAAAAGCAAAACCAAAGATGGCTGGGTTGTCCTGTGGGGTTGTATGAGGCTGGCTTTCGGCCCTCACCCACATGGTGGCATTTGCTGCTGTGGTTGCTAGACCTGGTAGCCCTTGGCAGAAGCTTGAAAACACAATTGCTGAGGTCTCCCCCAGCCACCACAGTGACCCTGTCTGGGGTGCAGTGTCTGGTTGGGGCATCATGGGTCTTTTTGGGAATTATGCACCTCTGAGATGGACAGCCTACGCTGTGCTTTTGAGTTCTCTTCCTCTTGAGGGTGTTGACCTCACAACTTGCCCTGGCCCCGCCTTGCTATGTCTCTCAGCCCTGATAGGACACCTGACTTAGGTGTCTGCCTGGCAGTACCTGCTTAGTGTCTCCATCTGGGCGGAACTCCTTAAGTTCCAGCCTGGTCTTCCTTCACTGTGAGTCCTTCTTGCCCAGGCTCTCCCCACAGAGTCCGGTGGAAGGTTCTGGTCTTCCTCCACTATATAAGTCCAGTGGAAGGCTCCTGGATCGAGCCTCCCTCCTGGGCATCTGAGAGGAAAGGAACCCGGGAAGCAGTGTGGAGTGTGCAAAAGAACAGACTCTGATGCCTGATACATGGTGACTTGGACATCAGTGGCCCCAGGAGACAACCAAGTCACTGAGCATCTCAACTTTAGTTTCTTTGGCTACAGACAAGACCAGTTCAACCCCGTGCACCATTGTGAGGCCTGGTGACCTTTTCTGGAACCTGCCTGGCTCACAGCATTGGTGCTAGGCAATAACTACTCTCATTTGACATAAAAACGCCCCCTCCCCCCACCACAATTTGGATCTTTTGTTTAAGGATGGGGTCTCATGAAGTCCGGTCTGGCCTTAGACTCAGTATTTAGCTGAAGTTGACTTTGAACTTGGGATCCCTCTGCCTCTGCCTCCCAAGTGCGAGGGTGACAGGCATGTGTCATCGTTCTTCATTTATGCTGGGCGATACCGGGGATCAAACCTAGAGACTCGTGCAGGCTAAGCAAGTGCTCTACCAACTGAGCTACAGCCCCCAGGCTCTGTAACTTGGCTCTCCATGGTACACAGCTCTGGCTTGCTCTCCGACAGACCTCAGGCCATCTGAGTGACGTTTAACACTTTCTTGCTCAGTGAAACAAGGGGACGGGCCTGAACTTCTGAGCCCCTTCTGGAGCCCGGGGCTCTGCTGGGTGCTATCAGAAGTCCTAGGGTCACCGTGGGGTGGTCGGCCACACACCCACTCCAGGTCGCTCCACTCCTTACCTAGCAAAGGGGGGAGCCAATTGACGTTGGCTTCACAGTGCGAGTCTAAGAACGTGATGACGTCTCCGGTGGCGGCTGAAGCCCCCAGCATCCGGGTCCTTATCAAGCCTTCCCGTTTCTTGGTCCGGAGAATCCTCACTCTGGGGAAAAGGGCCATGTAGTCCTCCAGTGGCTTCTTCAGGTGTTCTGTGAGGAGACAGAGGGACAGAGGTGGGCCAGAGTGGTCGTGCGGGGATCACTCCATCCCCTAACACGGTTTGGACATTGATTCCCACTTTACTGCCTTGTGGGCCTCAGATAGAGTCAAGAAGGGCAGAGCCAATATCTAAACAGGGAAACTGAGGCTCACAGAGGTTCGGCGATGCAGCAGGACTGGAAAACAGAGAGACTCCACAGGCAAAGGCGAGGATGGCGGGGGGGGGGGGGGGGGCTCAGGCATCTGCTTATGCCTGCCTAGTGCCTATCCCCTCATTTCCTGATAGAAAGACTGTTGTTTCCTGAGGAGACTGACCCTCCTCTTATGTCCATCCAACTTGGGCAGGCTGACTGCCCCACACCCCCAGTAAGTGGGAGCAGCATGTGACTTAGGCCTAGCCAATCATGGCGCTCCATCTCTTGTGATTGGCTCAGGGAGGGCCACGCAACCTGGGAAGATGCTTCAGCTTAAGTTCTGGGTGGAAACAGGTGAGGAGAGTGGTGTGGGGAGCTACCGAGGCTGGGGGCAACCTGTAAACACGACAGAGGGTGTGCTGGTTAGATTCAGCATCACCTAGGAGACACAGCTCTGGGCGTGTCTGTGAGGGCGCTTCCAGAGAAGATTAAATGAAGGAAGGACCGACCGTGGATGTGGGTGGCATCACGAACACGCGCGCGCGCGCGCGCGCGCGCGCACACACACACACACACACACACACACACACTGTGTTGATGACATTTCTGTTCACCACCCCCAAACCAAAGCAGACAGCCTCTACTGTACATGGCAGCTTTTCCTGTTTGTTTACTCTACCATGGGCTGGTTATTTGCCCTAAGCCTGGAGAAGCTGTCTTGAAGAAGTATTGGCGATTTTCTTTCAGGCCAGTAAGATGACTTCTCTGGTAAAGGCACTTGTCACCAAGCCTGAATACCTGAGTTCAATCCCTGGGACACATGCAGTGGAAGGAAGTTCACTCCCTCACGCTGTCCTCTGTGAGCCACACCTGCCCTGTGGCATGTGTGTGCAGCCCTTCCCCTCTCCGCAGGCACACACAAAATAAGTTACTCCTTTTAAAGCCTACAGCATCTGATATTCCCAGGCAGTCTCCCATCCAGGTACTGGCCACGCCTGACCCTGATTAGCTTCCAAGATTAGATGCGGCTAGGTGAGTTCAAGGTGCTGTGGCTGTAGACACAAGATAATATTTTAAAGAATGTAATAAAAAGTGTTTGGAGAGATGGCTTGGTGGTTAAGAACACTTCCTGCTCTTGCAGAGGATCCAAACCTGTACCAAGGGAACCAGTGCCCTCTTCTGGCCTCCAAGGGCACTGCACGCACACGGTGCATAAATATACATCAGCAAACATTCATACTTATAAGTCCCAGACTTCCTGTAAGTCCCGCTTGATGTTTATTAGGGCTTGGGATTTTATGAAAATCTAGGATGGCTTAAAAAAAAAAGTCCAAAAACAAAAAAATGAAAAAACCCTGTAGCTTATGCCACAGTTAGTGATGGTTGATGCTCCCCTTTACTCAGGAAAGTGAACAAACTGCTCTTAGAATTTATATGGTGAGCCAGGCGGTAGTGGCACATGCCTTTCAACCCACCATAAGGGAAGCAGAGGCAGGTGGATCTCTGTGAGTTCAAGGCCAGCCTAGTCTACAAAGCGAGTTCCAGGACAGCCAGGACTGTTACACAGCAAAACTCTGTCTCGATATATATATGGCAACAAAGGACCTAGAATAGTGGAGGTCTTTTAGAAAAGAAAATGTTGGAAGACTCATGTTTCTTGATCTCTTTGCTGACTGAACTTACTATACAGTTGTAGTAATTAACACAGCATGAGGGTCGCAGAGATGGCTCAGTGGGTAAGAGTACTTGCTGTGCAAAATTGAGGGCCTAAGTTCGAATCCCTAGCACTCATGTAAAAAAAAAACAAACATGCTGGGCGGCGGTGGCGCACGCCTTTAATCCCAGCACTCAGGAGGCAGAGGCAGGCGGATCTCTGGGAGTTCGAGGCCAGCCTGCTCTACAGAGCTAGTTCCGGGACAGGCACCAAAGCTACAGAGAAACCCTGTCTCGAAAAACCAAAATCAATCAATCAATCAATCAATCAATCAATCAATCATGCTGTGTATGCTTGTAACCCCAGTCTTGGGGGATGGAGGTGGGGGGGATCCTTATGCCCATATTGTTCAGTGTGTATGTATGCATTGTGTATGCACACGTATGAGGCACAAGTATGCCACGTGTGAAAGTCAGAGAACAACTGGTGGGAATCTGTTTTCCCTTTCTACTGCATGGTCCCAGGAATCCAACTCAGGTTGTCAGACTTTGTGGCAATCACTTTTACCCACTGAGCCATCTCCACAGCCCCCGTACTTGCTTTTAAAGAAAACTTGATATTAATCCATAAACGCACAATTGGCGCCGTTTAAAATTAACAGCAAATAAACAAAAACAACGGCAAGTAAAAATAGGGTCAAGCCTGGCTTCTGTTTTAGTTTCTCCTCCCCAGCAGTGAACTGGAGGTCAGGTTTGACAGAACAGGTGATCTGGGACCCTGCACTTGACGTACAGGAGAAGGGAGAGGGTGCTGGTGACAGGGACGTCCACGTGGGAGCCCGTGGATGGGGATGGATGTGGATTCCTTCCACTGTGATCAAAGGTCAGAGAGTCTAAGTCCATTCCTGTTCCTTCAAGGCTATGACAGGAGGTTTGATCCAGGGTGTGGCTGCCTACAGGATGCTTGGCCTTAGGAGTGACTGCTGCCTGTCCTGCCTAAACAACAGAATACTTAACTCAGGGTATAGCTACTTGAGGTTTCAGGTACTGAAGAGGTAATTACTCTGTTTGCTTTTTGTATCATAGCAAAGCAGTCTTTTGTCTTCTTCCTCGCTTTCGGATTGGGGTATATACGGCATATGAAAAATAAACTTGGGCAGATTCAGTACTCCCTGAGCTGCCCTTCCAACACTGTTCTGTGTCTCTGTGTATCTCTTTCATACCTCTGTTTCTTCTGCCTAACACTTCTAATCCACACACCCCACCCTGAAATGTATGAACCCGTGGAGGTTGGACCCTGGCACATCCACCTGCTGGGATCCTGTGGAACCATGAAGGTCATCCCAGGTACCATTTCCAACCTCTCTGAGGAGCGGCTGTGGGTCACAGAGACTTAAGACTCCAGAAATCTCGTTAGGACAGAGGATGTTTCGGGTTGTGTTGCCTGGCATCGTGAAGGCAGAACAACTGAAAAATATACTGGGGACAGATTATGTTCACATACAGAGCAAGGCTGAGCCCGTTAGGCACTCCTGGTCTGGTTGGCGCTCAGGCAGTGAGGCGCAAGCACAGCAAGAGGCATGGCCAAGCTCTGGCGGGTGGTTGTTCTTGTGGGAACAGTCTCTCCAAGAAAAGAGAAAATCCGCAAGTCTCTGCGCCGTGTTGCTTTTGGGCTGCATGCAACCAGTGGGTCGTTAACTTGTGAGTGAGATCGCGGGTGGGCGCCTCACACCAGTGCTCCGGCGGAGGGAGAAATATCACCTCCGCCGTGTATAATCATCGAGGTCTTCACGTGCACAGAGCCCCGTGGCTAAATCACCCTAATGCAGATGGCTGTAGTTGTTACTGATTGGCCAATTAGGGCCTTTCGACAGCTTGTGGTAAAAGTTGGAGCGATTATTTAGGGGCAATTACTGGCCTCCTGTCCTTATGAGAAGGTGTGTTTACTCAAAGCACCGCTGCCTTATTTTACCAGTCTCAGAAGGTCACAGGATTTAGAGCTAAAAGGAACTGCAAATGAGGACGAGGATGGTCACCATGGTGACAATTACAGGGAACACCTGCTGAGCCTGGCTCACACACAGGTCTCCTCACTTCACACACATTACCTCAGACACCCACCACACAAGAGTATCGAGTGTTCCTGCTTATAGGAGAAGATGCTAACAGATGTAATTTGCTCAACAGAGAGTTACAAATTAGGACACCATGTCTCTAGTCCGATCTCATCTCTCACCGGATTCCGCATACCCTTCACTCAGTTCTACCCCCTCTTATTATGGAGTCAGAGGGCTGGAGAAGTTAATGACTTTACCAGATTTACACAGTAGGTAAACGCGGCAGGGCCATCTCCCAGGTCAGGCCACAGGATCCCTTCCAGTGTCATAAAACGCCTTCCATGGCCCACACCTGTCCCTCTGCCTGAGGCTTGCTGTGTGTGTCCACACTTCAGATGTACTGAGTGCCATCTCCACTGCCCCCTACTATGTGGGAGGACTGAGCACGCAGTGCTGGTTTCCAGTGAAGGGTGTGGTCACGTTTATTTCCTCCCTGTCCCGCCTGAAGCTTATGGAGTCAGTCTTGTATGCAAAGGCTACGGAATTCACAAAGAAGGAGACACTTGACTTCCAACATTATGGTCTCTGTCCTCTCCCAAGGTTTGCAGGGTGGTCACATGACCCTGGACTCCATATCACTCTAGGATAGGTTGAATTGTCTCCTTGCATCCCCTTTCAATACCCACACTAGGGGCACTGGACAGATGCCATTGGTTCTGATGTCAGAGGAGAGGAAAGTGAGGCCCATGGGGGAGAAAGGTCTCATCCTAAGTTTCTCAGCTGGTGAGACCCAAGTGCAGGGGACTTGAGGTCACTCCCTCCTCTCTCTCTCAATTTGGAGGGCGGAAGGTTCTCTACTCCCATCATCTGGGTTCCAGTGATTGCACAGTTTGTCAGGTTTTAGCCCCTGGCTCTTGGATTCTACTGATGGGTCTCACGGAGAGCTGAGCTCAGAAGGCTGCTGACTTGAACTGTACCCCCTAACATGATACACCCAAGTCCTAACTCCTGATTCCGGTGGCCGTGGCACTATTGGAAACATAGTCTCTGCAGATCAACTCAGTTTAGGTGCAGCCAACCCTGGGTGAGGGTGGATTTGAAGTCGGTGGCTGGCGGTCTGTGAGAGGCTCACAAGGAGAACGCTAGGGAATGGTGGAGGCAGACCTTGATGTGTTATCAGTCATGGCTGCCAAGGACAGCCAACGAGAAGGAAGCCAGGGCTGGGGGCACAAAGACAATGCCCTCAACCACGTGTGTGGGCTTCTAGAGATAGTCTGTCTGATTTCCATTCCTCCATGTCTCTCTAGAGGTTTTTTTTTTGTTTTATTTCCAAATTTTATTAACTTTTTTATTACATTTATTTACATGTATGTGTGCATGCCAATATGGAGGTCGGTGAAGGTCCTGTGGTAATCTGCACTTTCCTTTCCCTATGTGGGTCCCAGGGATTAAACTCAGGTTGTCAGGTTTTGTGGCAAGTGTCTTTACCCACTGTTTTTTGTCTATTATTATTATTACTAATTATTATTATTATCATAACATTTACTTATTTACTCATGCAGGGTAGGGAGAACACATTACAGTGTGCAGGAAGAGCTCCAAGGGCATCTGGGGTGTAGACTCCCTCCTTCCACCATTCAGGTCCTAGTGATTGCACACAGGTTGTCAGGCATGGTGGTGGGCACCTCTGCATGCTGAGCCACCTTGCTAACTCCTTACTATATTTTAAAAAACAAATTCAAATAACTGTGTGTGTGCACGCGCGCACGTGTGTGCATGTTCTTGTTTGCCTCTGCTCAGCAGTGGAAGCTGGGCATCTTCTCTCACTCTCAACTTTATTTTTGACTTAGAGTCGCTCACAAAATCTGGAGCTCGCTCATTGGCTAGACTGGCAAACACCCCACCCACTGAGCCCATCCCCAGCCCTAGAAGCTTTTTTCTACCTCTGTGACCAGAGTGGGTGCCCGAGTCAGCTGATGGCAGTACCCTGGAACTCGTCTCCTACACTCTTTGGCTTAGATCGCTGACCTACAAGCTTGGTGAGGTAGGCTGTGTGGACTCTCCGCTCATCACATGACCTTGTGCCCAGCATCAAGCCACTGGCTTCTGCGTGCCACTGCTGAATTCTCTGTGACTTCTTCTGGAGTGTCCACAGGACATCGAGAAACTTCCTGGTCCAATCAAGATGCTGAGTGCCTGTTACCACCAAGCAGAAACACACCAGGAATGAAGAGGCTCTGTGTCCCTTGCTTTGGTGGATGCAGAGATGGAGGACAAGCACCCTCTAACTGGTCTTCACGCCATCCACAGCAGCCATGGCGTGCTTCCTTTTGTGTACCCGTGGGTATTCTGGGTCTCATGACATCCTGGCTCTGCTGGACTTCTCTGGTGTCCTGAGTCGGAGCGCATCTTTAGAGACAGAGGAATCTTCTTATCAACTCCGAGTGCTCTGAGGCATCAGTGATCACTTTGGAGGAGAGGAGGGCCTGTGGTACCTGAAGCTGTCCTACTCCATCCTGTTTTGATATGAAGGTATTTCTCACCAAAGGAAACATTTTTAGAAGCAGGGAACCTTTTTTTTTCTTTTTTTTTTCCCTGAGACGGGGTTTCTCCGTGTAGCCTTGGCTGCTCTGAAGCTCGCTCTGTAGACTAGGCTGGCCTCGAACTTAAAGATATCTGCCCGCTTTTGCCTCCTGGGTGCTGGGATTATAGGAGTGTGCCACCACTGCTCAGCTATGTTTGCTGTGTGCTAAAACCCTGTGCGATATGCTGCTATATACTCAGGTCATTTCATTCCCAAGACTCCAGAAGGTGGTCACCGACCCTCATGTACCCCATACGGGGAAACTGAAGGTCAGCAAAGTTCTGTATGAAGCTGCATTCAGCCAGCTGGAGTTGATGGCCAGGAATCAGGTAGGTGCCAGGCATCATTAACCATGTGACTGAACTGCTTCTCCATCCCTCAGTTGCTCATCCACCCTGCTTGATGGGTATCAGTTTCCAGTTGCCCAGTCTCAAGCCTGGGTGGCCCAGGGCTTTCACTTGCTTGTCACTTGCTCTGATGGTCCATGGGAGCATCATTTGTTGTGTGGGAAAGGTAAGTGACCCACCACTGGAGAGGATGCAGAGGGATTTCAGAGAGAAGCAACAGAGTTCTGCATTGACCAGAGGTCTATGGAATATTCCTTTACACTAGGCAAATTACACTATGATTGGTTTAGTAAAGACACTGACTGACCAATAGCTGGACAGGATAAGGTTAGGTGGGCAAACCAGACTAAGAAAACTGGGAAAAAGAAGGGTGGAGTCAGAGGAGTTGCCAGTGAGATTCAGAAAGAATACGAGAAGTGCAAGATGAAAGAGAGACAACACCATGTGGCAGAATGTAGATTAATAAAAATGGGTTAAGTTGTAAGAGCTAGTTAGTAATAAGCCTGAGCTATTGGCCAAGCATTTACAATTAATATGGAGTCTCCTTGTCCGCTATGTGAGTACCGGCGGGTGGGAAAGAAAAGTCCACCTACAGAGGCCCACGTCTGTCCATTAAAGTCTAAATGTAGTGGCACTCAGCATGTTCAGCATTGTAAACCCAGCCTTTGCTTGCATGGCTGAAAATGGGGAGCCAGCTGTGGCTTAGCAAAGGTGATGCTGAAGAACTCTGTTAAGATTAGTCAAGACAACCCTTGGGGAGGGGGAGATGGCAGATGCCTCAGTCTGTGAGGTGCACACTTTGCAAGCCCAAGGACCCGAGTTCAATCCCCAGGATCTATTCAAGAAAGCCGGTCATGGTGGCAGGGGCTTGTAATACCAGAGCTGGGAGGGGAGAGACAGGAGGATCCCCGAAGCTTTCTGACTCGTCAGCTTAGCCTACGGGTCAGCTCCAGAACAGCAAGAGACCCTGTCTCAAAACACAAGGTGGCTGGTGCCCAAGGAGTGACACCCAAGGCTGACTTCTGGTCTACACACACGCACACACACACACACACCCTAACAAACGCACACATGCAGATACATGTGGGTGCACACACAAACACCGAAATGGACACACTGGAATGTACTTTCCCCACGCTCTCCTCTGCATTCCAGCTCCATCAGTCAGCTGGGTTTGAAGACCCTGCAAACTCCACTCTTACTCTCTCTCTCTCTCTCTTTTTTTTTTTAAATATTTATTTATTATGTATACAATATTCTGTCTGTGTGCCACGTCTGCAGGCCAGAAGAGGGCACCAGACCTCTTTACAGATGGTTGTGAGCCACCATGTGGTTGCCGGGAATTGAACTCAGGACCTTTGGAAGAGCAGGCAATGCTCTTAACCCCTGAGCCATCTCTCCAGCCCCCTCCTACTCTCTTGAGAACCTTAGCCTGGGGCACATTCCAGAACCATCAGTGATAAAAGACACTTGATCCAGAGGGAGCAGTCTTCCATCCCTACCTGGGGCAGGTGCTTCCCCTAATTGCTAGGATGCTGAGTTTACGAGAATGCAGGTGTCCACTGTCAATTCTAGATAGGGCTGTCCCCACCTGCTCACCTCAGCAGGCCATTCATCTAAACACTTCCTATTGACTCCAGGTCTCCAACATGCCAGTGGCCCTCTTCCTTCTCCAAAGATTCCAGAGGGCATGCCAGATTTTTCCTTTTACCACAGAGGCCGCCACCGGGAAAGCACGCATGCATGGGGGGGGGGGGGGATGTTGTTTTACATCGACAGGCCTCTTGCCTTGGAGGTTGGAAAACATCAAGACCACCACAGTTCTGTGGGAAGCGGGCAGAAGCTCTTTGCTCTTTGTCAAAGGCCAGCAGAGCATCTGGCTGGACCCTCCTTTTAATTACGGCTCCGTGTCTCTGTATGTAACAGCTGGTTCACATGCTGTCTTCTACAAGTCTTAAAATTTATAAATCACATGATCCGCTTACGATGACCACTTTTCAAAAATTTCCATATATCTTCCAAAGGTCCTGAGTTCAATTCCCAGCAACCACATGGTGGCTCACAACCATCTGTAATGAGATCTCGTGCCCTCTTCTGGCCTGCAGGCATATATGCAGACAGAATATTGTATACTTAATAAATAAATAAATATTAAAAAAATTTCCATATAACGCCACAACTGTGGCATTACAGAGAAATAACAAAATAACAAGTTTCCGCGTGTGAATGTTTGGGGTGAGGACAGCAGGAGAGGGATGTAGGTCAGTGGACAACTTGTAGGAGCCAGTTTTCTCCTTCCACCATATAAGTCCTGAGGATTAAACTCCGGTCAGCGAGTAGCTTTATCCACTAAGCCCATCTCTCTAGCCTCCAACACTGCACAGCTGATTTACTGGAGGTGGGGGAGGGTATATGCAAATGCCATGCAAATACTATGCCATCTTGTATCAGGGACTTGAACACCTACAGAATTTGGTATCCACTGGGCTCTGAGAGCTCCCAAGGCTACAGAGGAACCACTGTCTTTGTAACTGCCACAGTCTAGCGTATACTTTCATTAGTGAATGGTGTGTGTGTGTCTGTCAGTGTGTATGTGTTGTGTGTACACACCTATGCAGGTGTTGTTCCTCAGGAGCATCTACCTTGTTTCCCATAGACAGGGTCTCTCACTCCCAAGTGACCTGCCGAGCTCTTCTTCCCCAGTGCTGGGATCACAGGTGTGTGCCACCAGGTCTTTTTTTTTTTTTTTTTTTTTTAAAAAAACATGGGTTCTGGGGATTAAACCCAGGTCCTCATGCTTCCATGGTAAACACTTTACTAACTGAGCCATGCTCCCAGCCCTTCCATTACACACACACACACACACACACACACACGCACAAACAACCTAACCTCTGGTGGAGTCAAGCCAATACACACAGCGCATTCCTGAAATACATGGATTCGCAGATGAGTCAAGGAGGAAGACACAAGATGGAGGCCATTTTAGCCACTGAGTCTCCTCAGCAAGAACCTTGCCTGGGTGCCGAAGGGGTTGTGGAGGGCAGTGGGGTCAGGAAATAAGAAGAGACCTTGGGGTGAAATTGTACCTTTTGTTTCTGGAGGGAAATCCAGAGATGAGGGGAGAAAAAAGAGGGGTACTAGGACAGCAGACAACCCCTTGTGGTATGGTGCGGGAGGGGAGGGGTATCCAGAGGTTGGTGGGTGGTTGCCCTGGAGTCAGCAATGACAAGCCTTTCTGTGGCCTTTTCTATCAAGGGCTTGGTCCAACCTCAACTTCTCCGTGATCATTTAGGATCCGAGAGCCACTGGGTTCATCCATCAGTCTTAGGCTCCAGGGTTAACAGGAAGTGGGTCCTTGAGCAGAAGCTAGTGGGTACGGGCACAGCTGATTCCAATGTGAACCTACTGAGTCCCAGCTCATCCTAGGGCTCCTGGAAGACCCCACTCTAAGAAAACTAGCCATAGCTGGCACCTAAGGGAACAGACTCGGGGTGGGCCTGGCAGTGGTTCAGTTTATGAGTGGTTGTGATGGTTGAAACTGCCTGCCAACTTGACAAGCCCTACAACTGCCCAGGAGACAAACTCTAGGCCACTATGTGAGGGCATTTCTAGACTAGGCTAACCGAGGTGGGAGGACCCACCCTAAATGTGTGGCACCAATCCGTGCCTGGGGTCCTGTACTGAATAAAAAGGACCAAGTGACTTGAACACCAGCATACACCACTCCCTGCTTCTTGACAGTGGGTCCATGTGAGCAGCTGCTTTAGCTTCTGCCTCCAGGACTTCCCTGCCATGACAGACCCTACCCCCAAACCAGCAGTTAGAACAAGCCCTTTCTCCTTTGAGGTGCTTCTGTCTCAGTCCAACAGGGGTAACAAACACAACAGCGCCTCAGGAATGCAACACCATCCCTCCTTCAGCGAGGTGCCTGCTGGTGCACGGCACAGGCTAACCTGAACTTTATACTGGCCTGAGACGGCATGGCTGGACCTGTGGATAACTTCCCTAAACATCTACTTTGCTACCACATTACAAATGACCCCACGCGTCATACGCGCAGGTCTGTGGCCTGAACATGCCTCTGGTGGTTTGAAGAGTAGATTATGCTCTTTCCTCAAGCAGTGGCATCCTCCAGGCAGCTCCCAGGGCTGGGAAGCTCTCCATCACACAAATGAACTGCTTGTCCCTCTTCCTTACAAAATGACTCACCTATTGAGAGAATTCCTATCACCTAGACAGACAGCCTTGCCTGCATTTTTTAATTTCAGCTAAATGCCTTCGTCTCTTTTCAGCAGGTGGGCAGGGGCATAAATCTGTTTAATAGTCAGACGATGAATAAAAATACTCAGAAAGCTGCCTTGATGGAGTTAATTATGCCCTGTTTTCTGAAAGTGACTTCCCCACCAATCAGCTGAGGCCTTCCCCAGCTGCAGCCTATCCGGGGACTCAGGCTCCTGGGCAGATCTAGTCCTGGGCTCTCGGTGGCTGTCTTTAAATCATGTCACTTGACAGATGTCTAGAAGTAACACGTGTTTCGTGTAGGGCGCAGGCTTCCACGCCGATCACTCACAGTGTTATCGAGAAATGAAAAGGAAAATTTCCATCGCAGCAACATGTTGGCCTGTCAGCCTCTCGTTCGCTAAAGGGCAAAAGTGCCTCCTGGGGGATGTTCCTGCAGTTCACAGAAAGAAAAAGCCAAGCACACACCAGAGACTTCTAAGCTTCTCTCTACCGTCCATCAGCTCCCCACCAAGAAAGGAAAGGGTGGGCAAGACGGCTGAGGGAGTAAAGGTGCTCGCTGCCAAGCCTGACAGCCTGAGTTCCACCTCTGGTACTCACACAGTGGGAGGAGAAGTGATTCTGCATGTCGTCCTCTGAACTCTGCACGCATGCTGCGGCATGCGTGCACTCCCCCCCCCCCGCAGTAAAAAATAATTAAAAAGAACAAAATGCTAGGGATGAGGAGATGACCTAGTCAACAAGGTGCTTGTCATATAAATTTGAGGGCTTGAGTTCGGATCCCCAGCACCTATGTTAAAAGCTGACCATGGTGGTGTATATCTAGAATCCCCAGTTCTGGGGAGGTAGAGAGAAGAGGGTCCCCTGAGTTCCCTGGCCAGCCAGTTGAGGCAAACTGGTGAGCTCCCGGTTTAGGGAGAGACCCTGTCTCCAAAAACAAGGTGAAGAACAATAGAGGAAGATGACTAGAATTGACCTCTGGCCTCCATGTGCAGGTATATACATGTGTTTGCATACCCCCAAGCATACATACATACATACATACATACACACATACCACCACCACCACCACCACCACTACTACAAGCCACACAAGGTATTTGAACTAGGGCAGGAACTTTGAGATTTTTGGCTCCTTCTAGAAGCTTCTACCCAGGATTAATCTGATAGACAGAAATCTTCCAGTCTCTCATTCCGCAAGCACAGTTCACATGGTGACAATCCGGGCCTCTCAGCAGTATCAGGGGCTCACCATCCTTATCCCCCCAAGTCCTGTCTCATGCTGCACGCTGCTGATTCGGCTCCACAGATTCCCTCACCTCGTTCCTTTATTCTTGCACACCCCTCAGCTCCGAGCATCCTGCTTTGTGTCTCTGTCCCAGGGAATCCTGTTCATGCCTGATATATTCCCCAAAGCAGCGTCCAGAATCGACGCTCGCTCACAGTTCCAGGGGCTGAGCGGGCTCCTGCCCTGTACAGGCTTCTTGGGGGCAGGGCACAGCGGCGTTTATTTCCCTTGTGGCACCTAGCATGCGGAAGGTACTGAGACGTCTGGTGAACAACGCTGGTCTACTTTGTCACCTTTTAGTTTTGCAGTTTTAGGTCCCTGCACGCCATGAGCACCTTGAAAACTCGCTTGCCACCCAAGGGAAGACAGAAAGTATGCTGCAGGAAGCCGCCATCAGGTAGGTACTCTCTTGGGAGTGTCCAAAAGATGCCTTCCCAGCTGATAGGTATCAAAAAACTGACCACTCAGGAAGTTCCCACCTGAATGCCACTCTGTATTTAACAGAGGAACGACGTGTGTTCTCAGCCCGTCATATCCAAGCCTGTGAGGTGGCTATGTTTCCGGTGTGACCGTGAGTGACACAGTATAGTCAGGTGACAGGACATTACCAAGAAAAAGGCCTCTAGGAAGGTCCAGCAGGATTTCAGCCAGTACCGAATCGTCTTGTCAGGTGTGTATCGTATACACGTCTCAGATGACAAACCACGCTAGTGACACTAGGCACCCCTGCCAGAGATAGACAAACCTAACAGTTGATGTCTTGAACAGTTTCCCCACGTGCTTTGGTATGATTTTTTTTCAATGTCTTCCCAGCGGAGACACGAATAAATGTCTCTTTGCCCCAGATAAAGCACCAACAACAGGCCAAGGAAACGGTTCCCGTCTCTGTGAATCAGTAAGTTTACTGGGATGACTTACAGGGGTATGGGTGACCCCCTAGCAGCGATGCCACTGAAAAGCCTCCAGCTTGAGTGATGACTCCGAAAGCCGCATCCCTGGAGGCTTCTTCACAGCCTGCAAGCAGCTCCACCGGAGTCTCCTCCCTAGCAGCTGCTATTGCTTTTATCACGCTGGGGAGGGGACTTGGATAATTTCCTGAGCCTTGCCAGTGTCCTTAGCATCTTGAGTCCCATGAGCCTCCTCCACGGTGGAGTGTTTTAATTCTGAGGACCGAATCAGTGCTGATGTGTCTACATTCCTTCTGAAGCCTGTTTTCCTACTTACTAATGGCAGTGTGCCACAGTCTCCTTCTGAGGTCAGTACCTGTAGATCTAGCAGGTCCTTTCCCTCACTGTTGTACTTGCTCCTAAGACTCCCCCAAGTGCGGGAATGTGGCTCTAGTTTGGCTGAAAGGGAGACCAAGGTCGGGAGAGGTAGAGAATTTGTCCAGTGTCAACAACTGTGCTCTCTGGCTTAGGCCCCGTGGGGGCATCTCCCTGTCTGCCTGGAGCCAGAAAAACCACTGCAGGGCACGAGGGTTCAGTTCAGTACCAAAAAGGAAGTTCACATAAGAGTTTGCGCCGTTGTCTTCTGCTACCGTTAGGCAGAACTGACTAACCCAACCTCAGATGTTGAATGTGCAGTTGGACTTCATGGCCTTGAAGGCCCTCTCCAGCTCTGCACCTTGTGATTCTACTGTCCCACCATGCAATGCTCCAGGAACGGGGGAACCCGAGCTGAAGCTTGACTCCTATAATGATGGCTCCTTCTGAGAGACACCCCATAATCAGCACCGACACTGTTTGCCTTTTTATAAACACTACCCTATTTATCTGCCCCTGTAATTTTCCTCTCTGCCCCAGCTGTGAGCAATTTGTACTTTTCGGTGCTAGGTTTGTTCTAATTTGTCAAGGGCCAGAAAACACGTATCAATGCTGCCCGGAGGGCATGCTACACTGTGAGGAGCTGTGTGCGAGGCGGTGCAGGCTAGAGGTCTGTGTCTTCGGAACCCGGAGCAGCAATAGGTGGGTGTTCTAGGCCTCCAGTGAAGCAGGGACTGCTTGATGCCTGGGGATTCTGATTCGTTTCCTGCTCAGACATGAACACGCACATGCGCACACCCTCCCATCTCAGGTGGAGGAATTCTCTGAGGACAGAAGATACTGCTTGTAGCCAGGGCATCATACGTTCAGATCCAAATGAGGGTCATGGTCCTGTGTGTGCTGTAGCAAGAAGCAGTCAGTCCTGCTCTTACTGTCTAAGGACCCAGGTAGTCAACAGCCGGAAAGTCAACATCATGAGAGGCCAGGGGTGTGAGTTCAGGGCTCAGCAGTGACCCAGGACTCTACAGTGTTAACCCACCTGGGCTTGTTCCCTGGTTTCACTGCCCGATCACCGAGACCTCATTTCCTGTGGGTGACCTGGCTCTCCCCCTGGGGAGCATAGAAAAACATGGGACCAGGAAAGCGCATGCATGTTGGGAAAATAGGGCATGCAAGAGAAATCAAATGCCACTTTTCAAACCTCCTGACCAAATGGTTTCCTTTAGTTCTTCAGAGTCGGCCTGGCCTTTTATGTCCCTAAGGTGAAGAGAAAAGCTGCGCAGCTCAAGTCCGCTTTCCTTATTCTGCACCGCACAGACAGCACAGATGGGGCAGCTGAGCCTCCAGGACTGGTCAGGGGTAGCACGCGCTGGTGGGGAGCTGGATGACAAGCTCACAGCTCCATCTAGAAAGAAGGGCATTCCTGCTACAAGAGGACGCCTTTCACACAATGACACAGCACCAAGCATCCTCCAGGAACCTCTTGTGCATCCCAGTTGGATACAGGAACATGGAGGCTCACTGGCAGAATAGACTCAGCTGCTAGTCTGAGTTCAGAGCTTGTGTTTCTAGCCCCTGAGATTCCTTTAGTTGTGGATGTGTGTGCAAAGATTAGCAGAAGCCTTAAGGAATGGGTTCAGGGTAGAGCAGGTGCACACGAGGAGAGGCTCCCCGAGTTGGCTGCAGTGGAATTCACAGGGTGGACATTCTAGGAGAGAGAGAACACTCACACAAAGGCTCAGGGCCTTAGAGCCTCTGCATACCCAAGGACCTGGAAACCAACGACCTCCGCTAATGATCATCTCATTAACATGCTCCGAGAAAGTTGCTCATAATTGCTTTAGATGGAAAGGATGCAATTCTTAAGGGTGCACAAGTATCAAATATGCTCTTTGCTCAGAAGCAAAAATTCAGTGTAGGCAGGATTATGGCACAGTACGAGAGGGGCCGTGTTAAAACCTGGTAGGAAGTAAGTGATTGGGTCAATTACCTTCTTTTCTCCAAGACTACCACTTTCCAATTAGATGAGAAATAAGCACTCTGTGAATAAATAAAACATTACAGATGAAAGTGCCATAGTTTTTGTGTGAGAAAAAACCCCGCTAGACATACCCAGGAAGAGGGAACCTCGATCTAGGAACTGCTTCTTCCATCAGAGTGCCTTATTGCTTAATTGCTACTGATGTAGGAAGGCCCAGCCCAGTGTGGTAGTGCAGCCCCTGGGCGGATGGGCCTGGGCTGCATAAAAAAGCAGCTGAGATTGTTTGTCATAGCAGGAACCTGGAAACAACCTAAATGTCCCTAGACCAAAGAGTGGATGAGGAAACTGTGGGGCATTTACAATGGAGTGCTACATAGCGGGGGGGGGGGGGATAATAACATCTTGAAATTTTCCACATGACGTGGCAGAACTCTGCTCGTGTAGTTCAGAGAGTCTCACTTATCCCAGCTGGTCTCAAGCTCACTATGGTCGCCATGGCTGCCTCTGAACTCCTGATTCTCTTGCCCCTGTATCCCAGAGTACTGGGGTCACAAATATGTACCACCACACCTGGCTCCCGCGGCAGGGCTTCCAACAGCTGCACCCCATTCCACACTGGACTGGTATTGTCATGCATCTCCTGCGGATGAGTTTCTGAGTTGCTTCTACTATAGAGTGATAAAAGTTGTGTCACAATGGCCGAATTTAGATGTACTTCCAGTTTACACGCGACTGTTTCTCTAAATTAGAACTGAGCCGTAGATTCCGCAGATGAGGGATACACACTAATCTTAGTTTGGGGATGATAAACAAAAGTAGGGCCCCTCTCATAGAGGGCTGGTCCCACTCATATCTGAGAATAGACATAGACATTGCAGAGTAAGGGGGGAAGGGAGGAAGGAGGGAGGAAGGGAAGGAGGGAGGAATGGAGAGAAGCTCAGAGTCCAGCTGGGTTTGGGAAGGTCCCTAAAGGCAGGTTTCACTCATCCCTGGGCCTTGGGACTATCTGCGTTTTGGAAAGCATGCCTGGTCACCACCAAAGAAAGCCACAGGTGTGACAGGGACACAGGCAGGCTTGCTCCAGTGACCTCATGCATCTCTTGCTGGCCCACATTCTTGCTCTGTTCCTCTGAGCCAGGTCAGACGACCCAGGATTTGTAGGGGGAAAATGAGGCCGTTGTGGCGAGCGGAAGCTGGGAAGAAGCTGCATTTTTCTGGTGCTAAGGCTACAGGAAGGAGGAGTCGGTGCTCGAGAGAGAAGCCCCCGCTCTGCTCCAAAGCGAGCACCAATTAAGATGATTACTGGTTTCCCTACAACACAAATACTAATGGCCTGTCATGCTCTGGCATATTTTTCTTGGTAACCTTCAAATCCGAGTTGATTAATCAGACTCTTGTGGGAAGGCTCAAACACGCTTGGGCAGAACCCAGGGAAACTAGCCCAGAGCTCTGAAGGCCACGCTGGTGATGGGGCGGAAGAACCACATTCTCAGGGATGAACAGGGTGGGGAGCCTCGCCACAAACGGTGGGGGAGATGTCCTGAGGATGAACAAAGAACGAGGAATGAGGGTGAAGGCGAGCTATGTGACGCCACTGTCTCCCGCTCTGGGACCCACAGCCCTGCAGGATAAAAGTGGACGGTAACTCCTATCCCATTCCCCAAAGAGGACACCATGGCGACTCACAGGAGGGACAATTCCTTTAGCATGTGAGGGAACCGGAGTGAGCACAGCTCCTGAATCAGAAAGATCCAGGCACATTTCCCCCTTACTCCTCGCTCCCTTTTTTTCTCATGGAACCCTGGCTGGTCTCAAACTCGCTATACATCCAAGGGTGACCTTGAACTCCCGACCCTCCTGCCTTCACCACTCAAGGGCTGGGATTACAGATGCGTGCTGCCACACCTGGTTTGTGTGGTGCTAGGGATTGCACCAGGGCTTCTTGCACACCAGGCAGACACTACCACCTGAGCCATATCCCCAGCTCAATGCCTACCTTTTTTTTTACAGACCAGCTCTGCCAAGGTATTTAGGTCTTTGATTCCTCATCCGCCAAGCAGGAACCCAGTGACTGACAGACGGAGCACCCACTTTACAGTTATTAAACAATAACTGTCTGCGAGTCAGATTTAATAGTTCTCAAACTGTTATCGTCTGCAAGTCAGGAAGAAGGGCGCAGGTCTTGGCACCTCAAACAGTTCCCCAGCTACAGAGAAACCTTCTGATGCGGAATGTTGCCATCTCGGTGTGATCGCATTCGGTCTAACGGTCTAACGTTCAGTAATGATGCAGATATGGGAGGAGCTGCCCATGGTGGGGGCTGCACCTGTTGCTCTTTGCCTTCCTCTTCCACCAGGGACAGCAAACAGGATCTAAAGTCTGTCCCTCTAGCCCAGTGGCTTTCCCCAGCCTTCCCCGAAAGGCATTCTGGAGTGTCCTGGGCCTCATGCTAGTCAAATGGCAGGCTTGCTTGGTAGATTCTGACCAGCTCTCAGCAATGCGTGCTAATGCCTGGGCAGGGTCCAGAAGCACTGTCCTCAGAGCCTTGAGAAGCCTGACTACCTGACCTGGGGCGGGGGCAGGGATGAGTGCTGTCATAAGGCATAGGGCAGATGTGTATGCCTAGGAATGAGGGTGGTGTGAGCTGGGGCTGGGGCTGGACAGGCACGCGCACATATGCACGTACGTACACACATACGTGTACCCTACGTTTCAGCCTCCTGGCTTGCTCCTGAGATATATTCTCTAACTCCCTCCTGCAGTAACATCAGTCCTCGTCTGTTGTACCCGGCCGTACATGGTGCTAAGGGGGCACCTCAAATCCGTCACAGAGATGACGTCAGTTAGCCAGGCACACTAATGGCATCACAGCGAGTTGGCTACCTGACTGGGAGGTGGCAAACAGATAAACAGAAACAACAGCCAATGAACGGGCCAGAGCAGGGTCAGGCATAGGGTAAGGCTGGTAACAAACGTGTCAGAAGGTGCTCAGGAAGTACCAGGATGACCATGGGGGCACACCCAGGCCCAGGTCTATGCTTCTGGGTTCCAAGTTCTACCAACTTGTTATTGCGTTGCTCCCCTGACCCCCCCCCCCTCGGCAGCAAAGCACAGAGGCACAGCCATGTGTGAAGGCCAGCTTTGTGTGTATATACATGTATGTATATGGGTACATGTGTGTGGCAGCTGGACGTCAACACCAAGTATCTTTCTCCACTTTATGTTCTCAGATAGGGTCTCTCAGTGATTCAGAGATGGGCCGGCCAATGAGTCCTGGGATCCTCTTGTCTCTCTTTGCTTCTCAGTGCTAAGACTGCAGGCATGTGTTACCATATCCAGCTCTTTATGTTAGGGATTAAAGTCGGGCCCCTAAGTGTATGCAGCAAGCGCTTTACCAAGCCGCCTCCCCAGCCTGCACTGTCAATCCTATAAGGACGCAGTAGAAACAAGACCAATGTGTCCTCTCTGATGTCTTGACAATGTATCTGCCCCACTGACTCCACTCACGTCTCCAATTCCACTCTTGTAGCGCTTTGTAGAATCCCAGGTCTTTGGGGGCACAGCCCTGTCTTCTTCTTCCTTAGGTATCTCTAAAGCCTTACTTAAAGCCTGGCATGCATTGGGGCTCAGGGAGACTACTGGAAGCAGAGAAAGCCATGGACAAATTGGCCCAGTGACCTGTAACTCTGCCCACTCCTTCTTGGTAGAGTGCTCTGGCAGATCCCCCTTGGAAAGCGGGACCCTGGGAGAGATAGTTCTCCTGACCCCCCAGAGCCTGTAAAACTCTGTCAGATTAGACTGAGTGTGGTAAGTTAGTATCCCAAGGCCTGTTTGTTCTCACTCTGGATGGTAAGTTCATTTACCCTGTTGCCGAGGCATTTCTTTGCTGGTGTTAGAACCCACTTCTCTGGGATGTCAACACAGACCGAGGGCCAACAGCTCTCCAGGAATCCTCTGGCCTCCAGCACCAGCTGGTACTGCTGAGACATCTGACCTCATGAACGGAACAACTACTGGAATCTTGGACTTTCTGTTAGGGCATAGCTACTGTTGGGCTACCCAGACTATAGAATATACTCATTTTTATATATAAAGGATATACTCATCTTATCAGTTTTGTTCCTGACTAATACACACCTGTGAATTCATCCCCTGCCTGCTCCCCATCAAATTAAAAATCAAAACCAAAATCTTAAAAAAAGATATATTCCTGGCCAAAGCCGAGCTCCTGTGCCTGGCTTTGCCGGGCAGTGTGGTGCATGCCTCTAATCCCAGCACTCGGGAGGCAGAGCCAGGCAGATCCCTGTGAATTCGAGGCCAGTCTGGTCTACAGAGTGAGTTCTAGGACAGCCAGGGCTGTTACACAGAGAAACCTTGTTTTGAAAAACCAAACCAAAAAAAAAAGAAAAAAGAAAAAAGAAAGAATGCAATCTTTGGTCCTTCCTCAAGCCTGGGCCACTGCTGTCCTGGAGTGAGTCAGTGTTGGGAGGCTTCCTGCTGGGAGGACCATGGATCTCAGTGCCACCTTCAGATGTCCGAACAGAACTCAGACCAAAGGAATTGTGACCAGAGAGGAATCCCGTGAAGTTTCTTCTAATTGACGGCCAAGGCTTGATGTAATACACAGGTGATCAAAGGTTTCTTAAAGCACAGGTGAATCAAATCTCCTTTGCGTTAAAACGTCCAGGCACTGGGCAGCGCATACCTTCCTTAATTCGGCCAAACCCGCATCTCCATTCCCGCCCCATCTGTCACTCAGCACGGGCTCAACTGGGCATCCACTAACAATCACAAAGGCTGCACTACAGCACGCACCATGTGGGTATCGGGGACAGAATTCAGGTCCTCTGCAAGAGCAGCAGTCGATCCTTTTAAAAAATATTTTCTCAGAGCTGAGGACTAAACCCTGACCCCTTCATTTGCCAGACAAGCAGTCTACCCCTGAGCCAAATCCCTAACCGTGTGACCAGGGCTGTGAGACCTTAGCCATGGCACCGTGCCACCCACATTCAGGGTGGGCATTCCAAGTCTGCCCTCTTCAGTCCATCCTTTCTGGAAAGGCCTGAAGATTTGCCTCAGTTTTGCCTTAATGTTTCTTTCCCTTTCTAAAAGAGCAGGTGTCCTCTTGCTACCCGTGGTTGTCTCAGAACTCACTACATAGACCTGGCCAACCTCAAACTCACAGAGACATGCCAGGCTGTGCCACAAAGCCTCTTCCTTGACGTTTCTTAATCCAAACAAGTTGGTGATAGATGTTATCGGTCACACACACCCGTGCTGGCCTACTTAAGCAAGTGTTTGTTTTGGTCAATTTCACCTCTGAAGGTGGGGGTAGGGAGTGGAGACAGTTATGCTCACACAGGGCTCATGTTGTCAGTATGGGAGAACAGTAAAGACCCTGTAGCTTTGCCTCTCAAGGGGGGATGGAGGATTTCGTGGCAACAGCCTGTGCGGACCTGATCATATGCCCACCTTCTTGAGGGCCTGGAATCAGTGTGGCTCTGCCTGCCAGTTACTGGTGCTCCTTGAACGTGGAACAAGACTTGTCACTAACTGGCTCTGTGGGGTAAGGCAGGTCCCCAGATGCAGAGGCTGTGAAGCTTCGGGACAGATTTCTGGAAGTAGTGGAGAAGCCAGGTGGCCTCAGAACACGAAGCTCCCTGGGGGGTGGGGAGAGACTTGATTTCCTCCAGATTTGAAGACAGGCTTTGCATGTGGGTAACGCATAAGAGAGTGTACTGAGCGCAAAGAACTGTCCTGATTTGAGCTTTTCCCCTTGCCAAAGCTGTAGGTAGCGTGTATCTCAAGAAAGGCCAGAGACCCTTTAAGCCTGCTGCCTCAAGTCAGGGAAGATGCAATCCACCCCCAAGTAGAAAGGGCAGGGCAACAGAAAAGGCAGGGCAGTCTGCCCGAGGATCAGGCCAGGCCCCAAGCACGTTCTCCCATAATTTTTTTTTTTTTATTGTTCATTCAGGAGCGATTTATTCTATGCCCCGTGAGTTTAGAGTTATGGGCTTCGTGGAGGCCTCACATAGGTGATTACGGTAATTTAGAGAGAAAGTAGCAAGCCATTCCTGTCATAGGCTGCTCCGGCAGGAAAGTAATAGCATCACCTCGTATTTATAGAGTGCTGAATGATTCCAAAGTGCTCTGCCATCTATTATCCCATCTCATGCTGATGGCAGACCAGTGAGCTGGGCCGAGCCTCTGCTGTGGAGCTCTGCACAAAGGTTGTCCCCTTTCTGGGGTCCCCTTTCCCCACTGAAAAAGGAGCAGGCACTGGAAGAATGCTTGCCTAGCATGCATGAGCCCCTGAGTTCTGTTCCTAGCACTGCACAGCCTTGGCCCCTGGCAGGCGTGCACCTATAATCTAAGCAGTTGGAAGGTGGAGACAGGAGGACTGGGTACTAAATGGCCAACTTTGGCTACATAGCAAGTTTGAGGCCAGCGTGAGTTACAAGAGACCTTGTTGACAGAAAAAAAAAAAGACTTCTTGTGGTGGCTTGAATAAGAATGGCCTCCACAGACTTATATATTTGAATACTTAGTCATCAGGGAGTGGCCATACTTGAGAAGGATTAGGAGGTGTGGCCTTGTTGGGAGAAGTATGTTACTGGGCTTGAGGTTACGAAAGCCCGTACCAGGTTATCTCTCGGATGTAGCTCTCAGCTGCTGCTCCAGCACCATGTGCCACCATGGTCCCTGTCATGATAATGGACTAAACCTCTGAAAGTCTAAGCAGGTCTCCAATGAAATGCTTTCCTTTGTAAGAGCTGCCATGGTCATAGTGTTTCTTCATAGCAACCGGACAGTGACTAAGGCAGGTCTCATGCCTGTTTTGTTTTTCCCATCAGCTATTCCTCAAGGGGTCTGAGCAGCCCTGACATCTAAGGCTGAATTTCTTAGCCCTGTGTGCCAGGATTCCCCTGCCCCCCCTCCCCCCCCCGCCCATCCCCACTCCCATCAATATCCCCAGAAAAGGTGGTTCTGAGGCAGCTCCCTGGCTCCACCCAGACAGTGTGGAGAGGGGTGTGGCTGGGAATCTACACTACACACACACATTTCCTGCAGGACAATCTTTGAGAGCTTCTGCGCTCAGCCTCCTGACCCCTGTGACACAGGTGAGCCCTGATTTGGGAGAGGGAGGATGGTGGCACGGGGCTGGGACAGAGCAGTGTCTGTTAAGTGTGGCAGATGATCTGGGTAATGATAGCCTCTTGAGGATATAATTAGAACCCTCGCAACCGGAACCGGACAGTTTAATAATTTAAGTGAGACCTCAGGATTAATGAACGGTGGTTGGAATGACATGTGGGACCATAAATCCTGGCCTGCGGTGGGGAAATGATGATTTACAAGACGGCTTCCCGGGAAAACAAGGTCTGATGAGCCTGCAGGCTGGTCTCCCCCCTTCAAGGGACGCGTGGTGGGTGATCTGCCACACTTTCTAAGACCACACCCTCCAAATATGCTACAAGGTGCCCTTAGTGGCCTCGACACACCTGCATGTCAGCATTTCCCACAAGCCCGAGAGAGCTTCACTTTATTTGGAATGTTTGAGGCTGAAACCAAAGACCTTATTTACGCTAAAGCAAGGCTCCGTGAGCCACTCTCCCAGGCCTTCACTGCGATTCTAGGCAGGGGCTCTCTGTACTGAGCCACACCCCCAGTCCCTTACTGGGGGATTTGGGGCAGGCCCTCTACCACTGAGCTACTCTCCCAGTCCCTCCCTGTAGAATTCTAGGCAAATGATTCACTCTCCCAGTCCCTCATTGGACGACTTCTAGGTAAGGGCTCTACCACTGATGCACCAGCCCCTCACTGGGGGATTCTAGGCAGGTGCTCTACCACTGAGCCACACCCCAGCCCCTCACTGGAGTATTCTAGTCAAGTATGGCCCAGTTAACAGTAATAACACAGCAACACAGCCTCACGGTAACACTGACAGCCTGATGATGACCATTCCCTGAATGCTGGCCAGGAATACCAACTCACCCAGTCCTCACTCAACCATAAAAGGGAAAGCGGGAGCAATGGAAATTCCACTCCCCTTAGGCTTGTACAAGAAGAGAAGGTATGTGCTCTGGGTATGGGGACAGGATGGAGTACACTGGCCTAAAGCACACTGGGTTCACAAGAGGCTGGCTGCCGTGTAAGGGAGAACAGGCTCACTAACCCGAATCTGCTTCCTGCTGCTCTATTTCTTTCTTCCCCCTTTTGGGGTGTTTGCATGACAGAAGACTGAAGCCACAGCCTACTAAGTGCTAGGCCAGTGCTCTACCACTGAGCTACCATCCACGGCCCTCCACTTTCCGCCTAAGGGGGAACAGGAGCTAGTGGCCACTAGAAAGGGCATCTTGCAATGGCCTCTTCTCAGGAAGGACTGCTCACAGGTCCGTCTCCCTCCCTTCTCTGTCACAAGGCTGACCCAGGGCAGCTGCAGTGTGCTGGCTGGGAAGGGTCAGAGCTGGTCATTGTGAGGCCCAGCAAAGTGACCATTGGGTTGGGAGTTCACGAAGAGAGGCTGGAGAGCGGTTCAGACGGAGAACATTCCAGCCTGCATCCTGACGGCATGTAGGATGGGATCTGTCTGAGCAGGCTTGGCAGAAAGCAGAGCCTCCCGCTCCCCTGTTGCGTTTCCCTCACCGGGACCATTTACAGTGCCCAGGAAATCCCCTTGTGAGTGGACTCAGAAGCAGAGCAGCAACAGGAGACAGGAAGAGGTTAGCCGTAGAGAGCTCCTGCTCATTTGCAAATAACGTGTGTGTCTCGAAGAAGTGAAGCAAATGAATATAATTAATTTTTAACAATCATTGTGGGATCAAAGAACGTTCTGGAAAAAATTCAGTGTGCAGGCTTCCCAAGACTAAGCAGCACACATCTGTTAACACTTTATAGGAACGAATGTCACCACAAGAGGCCTCAACACAGGCCTGATCCTTTGTTCTTTTTAACGATGTAAAAATTACATGTTCATAAAATTTATTAGTTTGAGGCAGGAAGGCAGAGGAAAAGAGAGAGAAATTAAGCTTCCAAGGCTGGAGAGTAGTGGACTCTATTCTCTTCTTTCAGAAATTCTTGGAATAAAAACACACAAATGTGAGGGTTTGGCCTCCCTAATCTTCAGGGCTGTGGCGCTGTGCCTATCTGGAGCTATGAGAACCAGTAGCATTTTAAGGCAGATGGTAACAGCTTCAAAGGTGTTTCTGGACTCAGATCAAGTCAACGAGGGCTCTGGAGTGGCGGATGTCTGATAAGACAGGCCTGGAGTCTGAGAAAAGCAGGAAGAGTTCTTGTGGTCTTTGTGAGCCATGACCACATCTGGAGGCTGCTAGGTGTGTGCATCTGTTTGTGTGCACATGCCTGTGTGCACATGCATGTGTGTCAGTGTGCATGTCACTATGCGTTGGTGCTGGTGTGTGTCTCTGTGTGTATGGGCACGCTTATGCATGCATGTATGTGTTGGTGTGCATGTCTGTATGAATTGGCACTGGTGTGTGTTTGTGTGCACATGCATCCGGATGCATGTGTGTTGATGTATGTATGTCAGTATTAGTGTGTGCATGCCTATGTATGCAAATGCCTGGGTGTGTACATGCACGCATATGAACACATGTATGTACTGGTGTGTCTATGGGTGTGTATACAGGCATATGTGCATATGCATGCACATGCCTGTCTGTCTGTGTGTGTGTGTGTATGTCTGTGTATGTTGGTACTGGTTTGTGTGTTTGTATGTGTGCATGTGTATGCACGTGTGTATGTGTGTTGGTGCTGGCAGGAGATAACACCTATTCTTTGGCCAATGCCCTTCCTTAGCTAAGTATAAACAATATTATTTAAAGGATCGGACTAATGTTGATGATAAATGAGAAAAGGAGACCATCTCTTTTTGATACATGGATAAGGATCAAATGAAATGACTGAATATTTCGAAGTTTTACCTAATCATTTTTACTGTTTTTTCTAGGAGGTGGTGCTCCAGTTCGGGGTGGGCGTGTAGATTTCTTACACTTTGGGGGTGATATAAATATATGAATTTTCCCTTTGGGCCAATGCTTTGGGCCAAGGCTTCCTGTCAACTAGCTACAATGTGTTTACATCACTCTTATCAGCTAGCTACTTTTCTCTTCTCGCTGTAACCAAGTAACCCACATAGGCGAGGAAAGCTGCATTCTAGCTCAGGCACGGTTTGAGGAAGCCCAGTCCATCATGGCCGGGATAGCATGGTGGAGGCCAAAGCACAGGGAGCATGTGGCTGGGACTCATGGAGTCTGTAGGGACACAGAAGCAGAAAGTGGGCAGGAAGTGGGGCTAGGATATACCTTCAGGGCTAACACTGACTCACCTCTTCTGGCTAGGCTCTACTTCCCCCAAAGGGCACCACCAACTGGGGAGCGAGTGTTCAAACACATGAGCCTGTGGGGGACGTCTCTCATCCAAACCGGTGGCTCACAACAGCCCTGGTACAGTCAGACTCTCTCGGTGTCACTGGCCACTTCCCTTTGTCTGCTCCCCACTTAATGAGCTCAACCTGGGTGACACGCAGCAGGGTTCGGCTAGATCAAGTGACATAGCAAGGAAGGTCTTACTTTTAATTTCACCTCAAATGCCATCTCATTCTCAAGCCTGGGTCAAAATCACTTCCACCAGCTTTCAGCTAACAGAGTGGCCCAGCAGCCACGGGCAGACAGATGGACGGCCCTTTCCATGCCCTTTCCCTGGGGACCTTCCTGCAAGGAACTCTGATGTCTTGCTCCACCTGGCTTCATTTCTTTCTCACTACACTTTTAGTGAAACACGGAATCCGTTTCAAGTTTGTTTTCAGGATCCGGGGAGCTGGTTCAGTCAGTCAAGCGCTTGCTGCAGAAGCAAGAGGACCTGGGTCTGATTCTCCAGCCTACGTGGAAAGTTGGGCATGGCAGTCCATGCTTGTAACCTCAGAGCTGGCGACGCTGAGACAGGTGAATCCTGCGGCTCAACGGACAGCTAATGTAGCTGGATGGCAAGCACCAGGGCATTTAGAGGCTCTGTCTCAAAAGCAAGCAAACAACAACACACAGGGTAGATGGCTCCTGAGGAATGAGGTGAAGGTTGGCTTTACTCTGAGTGGCGAGATGACTTGGTGTGTAAAGGTGCTCAATAAATGCCCAATGACCGCATCTCTGGCACCTACATGGTGGAAGGAGATAAGAGACTTCCGCAAGTTGCCCTGTGCTCAAATTCATGCCCATGCTTACACACACACACACACCAAATAAAATATAATTTTTAAAAATTTCCTACAAGATATAACAGAAAATCACTTGAGAAAAGGGTTTCAATGAGGGGCTCCCTACATTGGTTTGGCCTGTGGACATGTCTATGAGGGGCTGTCTTACTTAAGTTACTTGATGAGAAGACCCAGCCTACTGTGGGCGGCACCACTCCCTAAGCAGGAGATCATGAATTGTCTAAGAGTGGAAAAAAAATCAAGCTGAGCACAAACAAGCAAACAGGCACACACGCATTCACCTCTCTCTGCTCTTGATCACGGATGTGATCTAACCAGATGTCTCAAGTTCCTGCCACTGTGACTTCTCTGCAGTGATGGACTGTCGCCTGAAACTGAACTCAAATAAACGCTTTCCCGGCAAGAAGCTTTTGTCAGGGTGTTTTACGGCAGCAACAGAAACGAAACTAAAACAAATGATATCTGAGACTAGCTATGGCTTTACTCATGTGCGTGAGCGTGTTCGCACGTGCGTGTGCGCGCGCACACACACACTATCACTCACGGTCGGGCTTGAAGTCAGCACAGAAAACCAGGAGAAAATGCACAGCTGAATGCTCCTGCTGTGCAAACTTTTAAAATGCAGACGGCTCACCGCCTCAGTGGAAGTGTCACTTTCTGAAAATAAAATGCAGCTATTTTCCGCGACAGAGACGATCCTTTCCCACACACCGGAGCTCTCAATGCTTCAGATGCAATCTGAACACACTCACCCGATTCTCTTTTATCCCAGGACATCATTTATATAGTGCTTGATTCACACACCCTAGCTTTTGCTTTCTTAAAGATGCACAGAACGTCCCATAAATACATCGATTCTTGCACCCTGTGTTTTTGCCAGACATTCCCCGAAGGTTTATAGATTTCCTTCATTACAAACTAATTGAGATTCCGTAAGTGCCAGAGTCTTGGCAATCCTCTCTGTTGAGAAGGAGGGAAAGTGCTCAGGATGTCAGAGAGGCTAAAGGGAAGAGAGCCTGGGATAGAGCGTGGTCACAGTGACACAGGGATGGACAGGAGAGCCCAGAAGCCACTATGTGTGGTCACAGTGGCACAGGGATAAACAGGAGAGCCTGGAGGCCAGTGTGTGTGGTCACAATGACACGAGGACGGACAGGAGAGCCTGGAGGCCAGTGTGTGTGGTCACAGTGACACAGGGATGGACAGGAGCACCTGGAAGCCAGTGCACGTGGTCACAGTGACATGGGGATGGAGAGAAAAACTTGTAAGGAATAGTTAAGATGAACTTCCTTTTGGGAACCCTTATTTTTATTCTCCCTGGGTGAGGCATGGCCCCAAGCACCTGTCTAGTATCTAGTAACCCATTTAACACTCAAGACTCCCAAAAGGAAGTCGGTATTAACTATTCCTTTTCACACATGAGGGAGCTGAAGCACAAGAGGGGGTCAGGAGCCTGGGCTAAGGTTGCAGAGAAAGTGGGAGTCAGGGGCAAGGTCAGAGGCTAACTATTTCCAGGCTTGCTGCTAAGAGCTGCGTGGCAGGAAGGCCTCCCACTGCCGTCACAGGTTCACAGACCTTACGGATGGCCTAGAAGTGGGAGGCCACGAGCTGGAAGGCAGTCCGTCTTGAACTGCATTTGAGACCGCACCTCCGTGTCCTTCCATCCCCAGATGAGATGCACAGTCTCTGTATATGGATAAGGTCACACGGTTGGAGGCACAGAGACACAGCTCCGTGCCTGTGCCATGCTGTGGTAAATGCCACAGGCAGACTGGCTTGACACCCTTTTACCACGACTCCAACCTTCCGCCTCTACCACAGACACAAAGTCTCATGCTGGTAGCCTTCCACACAGATAGAGGGACCAGATTCCAGAGTTCTGGCCAAACGGTTCTGAAGAAACTTCTAGAAAAAGAAGACAAAGCTCGACAGGAGGAGGCTGTGTCTTTTGGCCAGAACTTCCAAGGGTTCAGCAGCCATGTTGTGACCAGGAGGAAGGGGAAGCAGCATTGAATGAGTTAACTGTCTTTTTTTTTTTTTTTTTTTAAAGCAACAGCCCCTGTTCTGATCAGCTTTTACTGCCAACTTGGCACAACCTAGAGTCACCTGACAAAAAGGAAGCTCAGTTGAAGAATGGTTTGATGAGACTAGCCCGTGTGCCAGTATGCAGGGCACTGTCTTCATTGCTAATGGATACAGGAGGGTCTGGCCACTGTGGGCGGCGCTATCCCTAGCAGGTGGGCCTGGGTCTGGCTTAATCCCCGACTTGACTTTCTTCAGTGATGAACTGTGACCATAAAAGTAAACGCTTTCCTCCTCCAAATTGCTTTGGGTTATGGTGTTTATCACAGCGATGGAAAGCAAACTTAGACAGCACCCAAATGCAAGATACACCCAGTCCTGTAAATAGGAAGACAGGTGATCCATGGTTATGCCAGCTGTTGCTCATCTGCATTTCCAAACCGACAAACAGGGATTAAAACGGGATCCGTTTGCTGGGACGTTGTGAATGCGAAAAGAGATCGTGTGTAAAGTACAAGGTCTGCGTAGTAGCTGTTGAGTAAATAGGGAATCATGGATCACACGGCTGGAGAACGCCTCTGTGGGTAACACCCCCTCCCGTGATGATGGAGCTCAGGGAGCAGAGCCAGGGCGAGCACGGCCTACCTCGATCACTGAAGTCATCCACCAACACGATCTCGGCCACCAGTTCTGGGGGTGAGCGGTTGAGCACGCTGTGAACGGTGCGGAGCAGTGAGGACCAGCCCTCGTTGTGAAAGGGGATGATGATGCTGGTGTTGGGGAGTGTCTCCAGGTAGCGCTTGCCGTTGCAGCTGGAGGGAGAGAGACAGGTGTGAGCCAGAGTCACCATTCAGTTTCCACACTGTGGCAGGATCGCAGATGCGGCGCCAGGCTAAATGGGAGTCCCATGACCTTTCCAGCCATTAGGGTAGGAGAGAGATGGAATGACCTTAGCCGCTGCAGGACTCTATTGTCCTTGGTCCCGTGGTGTCTTAGTTCTACTGCTAGCTGAGTGGGACCTATGTAAGAGACCCTTGCCTTTGTATGAAGTCAGGCTTACACAGACACAGACAGACACACACACACGAGAGAGAGGGGGAGAGAGAGAGAGAGAGAGAGAGAGAGAGAGAGAGAGAGAGAGGGAGAGAGAGAGAGAGAGAGAGAATTTTACTAAATTTCCAACCTAGAAGCCTTCCACTAATTTATTTACTTATTTTCTTGTCTGACTGCCCTGCTTTGGAGATTGTAAAGCAATGTTAGGTAGAAGTGGCAAGGGCAGACATCTTGTCCTGCTCCTGATCTTCTGGCAGAGTGTTGGGGGGGGGGGGTAGCCTTCATCCCTGAGTAGTGTAGCTTTCCACTGGCCACTTAGCAAGAAGTTCCTGATATTCTTAGTCTGTGGAACGTCTTAAGTTTAGATGTGTCAAATGCTTCCCCTCCTCCCACATTTGCTGACGTTTGTCTTTTGCTGTATTAGTATGGTTTATCACATTGACTGGTGGTCCTATATTAAACCAACCTTGCATTTCTGGGATAGCCCAGCTGGCCACAGTACATAATTCTGATATAATATTAAATATTCTGTTTACTGGTTGTTTTGTTGAGGAGCTCTGCATCTATTCTCATTAGGAATTTTGACCTATAGTTTTCTCATCACACTTTTGGTTTTCTATATTGCATTTAGTTTGCCAAATGCTAGATTATTGGGGTTAGAGCGATGGCTCAGCAGTTAGAAGCACTTGCTGTTCTTTTAAGAGGACCCGGTTGAGGTTCCCGACACCCACATCAGGTCGCTCACAATCCCTTGCAACTGTAGCTCCAGAGAGGTTCCAACGCCCTCTTCTGGCCTTTTCAGGTACCAGGCATACATGTGGTGCACATACAAACACATAGGCACTCACATGTATACCCCAAACGAAACAAACCCTACCTAGGTTCCTAACATTAACAAAACTACGTACTTGCTTCTTTGGAAAAGCAATCCCAGCATTACTGGTAGCGACAGTTTTACATATTTTTTCTATAGCATATGTTTCAGTCAAAATTTCTGTTCTGAGGCTGCCTGAGGTGATTGCCTCACGTCGCATTCTGCACTCACATGTGTACAGAACATCTGGGTCCACTTACTATATTTATCTACTTGTCTATAGGGCTTGCACTTTAATTTAGATCTAGTTATGTTTATAGAATTGTGTGAAGCATACGGCTCCAAGGCCAACTCCAAAGGGGTAATTCAAAGATTCCTGCCTCTCATCGGGTCTCTTCCTCTAGTTCCCCCTCCTTCCGGGAGGCCATGGTATTTCTTGGCTTAATGACCGTACTGTTTCAACTTTTTTTGTATGGACAGCTGCAGGTGTAACTTGCTGGCCTTGCAGTACTTTCTAGGAAACTCGGTAGTGTACACTTCATACCTTCATTTTTTACTGACTGTTCCACTGTGGAAACCATGCCACATGACACGCTTCCTTAGGTTCCCCTTGCTACAGTTTGCCAGACTTTCCGTGTATGTGTATGCATATGTGTGTGTGCGCGCGTGCATGTGTGTGTATGTGTGCGTGTGTGCGTGCGTGCGTGTGTGTGTGTGTGTGTGTGTGTGTGTGTAGACAAGCTTCCTCACTGAACCCAAATCTGTCTGTTTTGGCGAGGATGGCTGGCTGGACAGCTCCTAGGATTCCCCGCCTTCCCCAAGCTTCGGTTCCAGCTCCCCAGTGCTGGGGTCGCCGGCTGTAGCCACATCCATCTTTTTACAAGGGTGCTGGAGGTTCAGACTCAAGCCCTCACACTTGCACGGCCCAGCACGTGCTCTCATCCACGGAGCCGTCTTCCCAGTCCATTTTAGGTTCTGAAGAAGTGCATGAGTCCAATTCAGGCGAAAAATATCTAAGTCCATTTGCTCAGCCTAAGATTTATTTTACAGAAGTAAGCCAATCTATTTACTTTATAATAAACTCTGCTTTGCTTCTGGAGAGAAGTGGGATGGGAAGAGGGAAGGAAGCGGGAGCAAAGAAGGCAGCTATTCTGAAAGAGTTATCTTGCCTGGACCAGCGGCCTCATTAGACCTAAGAGCTTGTTAGAAAGCTAACGTTCTGGCCCAGCCCAGACCACCTGCACAAGAGCGATGGTCTCAGGGCCAGGGCCCAGCAGTTCGTTTTTAACAAATCTTCTGTGTGATTCTGATGACACTGGGGTTCAAGGGTCACCGTGGTAAATATCCAAATTCACAACACCCCTGTGGAAAGGTTTCTGGGATCCTGGAAGAACGGCGGGGATGACGACTGGAGAAGCACCGGGGGGGGGGGGGGGGGGGGGGGGGGGGGGGGGGGGGGGGGGGGGGGGGGGGGGGGGGGGGGGGGGGGGGGGGGGGGGGGGGCGCGTGTAAGGAGGTGACACTCCCCGTGCGTTAGGGGAGGGAGGAGGGCAGAGGAAGAGCTGCAAGAGGAAAAGATGGGATGAAGAGGAGGGAGCCACACCTCCATGATGGGTTGACACCTGTGGGCCGCTTTCCTACCTAAGCGCTGACGTGACCCCCCCCCCCCCGGGGCAGAGCAGGTGGGCATGTCCTCCCTGCTTGAAGCAAGGCCTGGGCCCTGAGGAAGGGGAGGCAGCCACTTAGAGTCCCACTGACATGGCAGTCCACGGGTGACATCACTGGCTTGAAGCCCTGAAAGGAAAGGGACACAGTCGTGTCTTGGCACCTGTATGCTGGGGGACAACATGAGGGAGTGGGGCACACTCCAGAAGTGAGGAAGGGCGCCTGGGGGGGGGGAGAGAAAGGGTGAGAAAGCATGCCTGGGAATGTGGGCACTACACAAGAGTGTCTCCTTAGATATTACCTGCCCTCTTAGCCCTCATGATGTGTCCCCAAATGGACCTACCACGTGGCTGGTGGTTTCTCAAGTCCTTACATCCCAGAACAGTCCTACTTTCCCAGCTTTTGACGTGCTACCACCTCAGGGACCCACCGAAACTGGGGCCTGAGGAACAAGTCTGGCCGGCTGTGCTTGTGGGGCTCTTTCTGAGTTTCCTTTCTGTTATGATAACAAAATATCTTGACAAAAAGTATTTTAAGAGGAAGGAGGGCTTGCT
Source organism: Alexandromys fortis (assembly GCF_014885135.2). NCBI lineage: Eukaryota > Metazoa > Chordata > Mammalia > Rodentia > Cricetidae > Alexandromys > Alexandromys fortis. The sequence continues at coordinate 6,134,042 of NW_026067978.1, read as the reverse complement.
TATTTCGGTCACAATCCCAGGTCGCCGTCCATCATATCAGGGAACCCACTTAAACAGCTGATCACAGGGCGTACATAGCTCAGAGCAGTGAGAAATGAACGCACTGCATGCCCAGTGCTCAGCTCACACTCTCGGGGCACACACCAATGTTCCGTCTCCTGCCTAAGCAGGCAGCCCCAGCCCTTCTCTACTTCTGTCTGGCGACGAGAGACAGCCTACTCTTGAATGCACTCAGAGATGAATGTGGTCCTCCCGGCAGTGAAGCTGCGAAGGGAAGGGCTGGGAGGCCGAGGCCAGCACTGGCTGTACAGAAACCGAGCATCCAAACCAAACACAAAACCAAAAAACAACAGCAGCCAAGCCCTCAGCCGGCTGGAATCAAGAAGTGCGAAGATGAACGGGACCAGAGGACCAAAGCTAAGTCCCTTATGAAGCCCTTCCCCAATCACGGCTGCGCTGCTGAGAGCCAGCCACACGCACCTGCTTCAAGACCCAGCCAGAGGAATGAGGTTTATTGCCACTTAGACAAAGTTTATTGCCACTTAGTCATGGGCCTTAGCCCAATCAGGCGTCTGTAGATTTACATTCCTGCCTTGCTTGCACCAGAGTTCAGACGCAGGCAGTCTCAACCAGGTCTTGGACTGCGCTGCTATTTTTTTGGGGGGGGGGTCCTTACTTGTATGAACCTATATTCTAGAAACTTCTTTGTTCAGGTCATAAATAATTGTTTCTTTTCTTTTTTGAGACAGGGTGTTGCTATCCAGCCTAAAGCTGGTTTAAAACTCACGATGATCCTCCTGCCTCTGCTAATGACCATGGGACTGTGTGTCCCTTAAGACGACGTCACGGCCAAGGGCTAAGTGATGGCTGACAGATGCTAACACGAAATGGACTTTGCCCCAAGACACTTGATGATTCACGAAAGGAGAGAAGACAAACAAGCTGGACAGAGGTACAAGTTTCAGAACGTTCCGCCATGGCGTCTCCAGAAGCAAAGAACTGGAAAGTACCAGTATGGCACACCTACGGAGGAGAGGGCGAACTGACTATTCCTGAAGATTATCACACAGCTATGGCTGATGAGCTTGGATCTGTGTGTGTCAGGCATTGGGATGGAGGACCGCCGGCCCCACCTCCATTCCATGCCAAATGTGGAGGGGAGGACTTGCCACAAGGAGGGCACCCTGTTTTGTCCCTAAACTAAAACTAAGCCGCTTAGCTCGTCACCACGCTTCCCCGGGCCTTCTTGAGGGAGGGAGAGAGGTGGAGCTCTACTTTCATCTTGTCGCCCCGATAAACACCATGACCGAAAAGCAACTGAGGGGAAGAAAGGGCTTTATTTCGGCTTACACTTCCAGGTCACTGCCCATCACTGAGCGCAGCCTGGGCAGGAATTTGCACACAAATCTTGGAGGAACGCTGCTTGCCGGCTTGTTCCCGGGCTCATGCCGAGCTAGCTTTCTGAAATAGCCTAGAACCACCTGCCTGAGGAATGGTGCCGCCCAGAGTAGGCTGGGACCAACTGCATCGATTCACAGTCAAGACTTGCCCACAAGCCAACCTGATGAAGACAGCTGTTCAATTGAGAAACCCTTTTTGGGTGACTGTAGGCTACATCAGGTTGACAAGGAACGCTGACTAAGACAAGTGAGTCTTCATCTTTCCTTCATTCTTTTCTTTTTCTTTACATTCTTTCAGCATCAAAAGCACACAAGAAATGGGGGCCTTTTTAAAAATTAAAGATGAACATATCAACTATTTCTAGAAAATTCAAAAAATGCCTCTGTAAGAACAACAGAACAACGAGAAAATCCAAACTCACACAAACAGATCATCCCTCAGCAGGTGTGGCTGTGGTGGTTCTTAGGCAGCTGTGTTGTGGGTGATACACGCGGGTTTGAGTTTTAGCTGACAGGCTTTGCTTGCGAGCTATCAATCTCTACAATTTTTCAACCCACAGGCTGAGCCCGCTGAAATCTGGTTTAAACAAACCAGAGGAAATAAAAGTCACCCGGAGAAACTGTACTGGCTGCCATTTTGCTTCAAGACTTGCGAGCTTTTAAATCTTGATATTGGGGTCCAATGGATCAATAGCTGCTATCTTAAAAAACAAAACAAACAAACCTCTCCGTGGTTCAGAAGGAAGTTGTTGAATTTTAGAGGAGAGTTGATATGAGTCTCCTGAGAAAGTAGAGACGCTGCAGAAGAACCTGTACTTTCTTTCCCAGCGCACAGACCTCCCATCCCATTGCTGCCCCAGTAACCACCTCGCATGTCAGGATGCCCACAGCCCACCTGCACATCCTGGACGCTTCTGGGGCACTCCATTTGAAAGGTGCCCGCCAGGCTCACTTTACTACCCGAATCAGAATGGAAAGGATGGAGTCTGCTAATCAGTACTGTGGCTTCTAAGCCTGTCACTAGTCTGCGGAAGGCCTAACCAGCTTCTCTGGATGGCACCAGGGACGGCGGGTGTGGGCTCTACGAGAAATGGCAGAGGTGGGGGAAGTTGAGGCAGGAACTCAAAACAGCTGACTGCATCACATCTGTAGTCAAGAGCAGAAAGAACCAACGTTCGTGCTGCCTGCTTGCTCTCTGTTAAATGCTAACGGACCACTCTTAGGCTATTCAGAACCCCAAACCAGGGGATGGCACCTCCCACAACAGGCAGGTCTTTCTGCCTCAATTAACAATCAATACCCCTCTGCACCCCACGCCCCCAAAGCTAGGTTCACAGGCTGACTTGATCTAGATAATTCCTCAACTGAGGCTGTTTCTCAGACAATTCTAGGCTGTGGACAGTTAAAACTAACCAACAAACAATCCATGTAATCTGACACCAGCCAGTCTCGGGTCAGTTTAGATTTATAATCTTGCTGGATCTCCGTCTTTTGCTCTTCACAGAAGGTTACCTAAACCACAATCTGAACACAGCAACTCAAAAACCCCATTTCCACTTTTCACAAAGCCACCACGCACTCACCTACCTTGTACATATCACTCATCTACATATTTAACAGTGCCTCGCTCGGACGCCTCCCTGCAATCCTGCTCTTCCCCAAGTCATCCCCTTCCTGTGCAAATGATTCCACCTTTTTGGCGCCTCTGAGGCACCAGCCTTGACACTGTGCTCGACTCAGTTCTCCTGCTCGCTTCCATGCAGCTCCTAGGTAGACCCTGCTGTCTCCATCTTCATGGTCTCCTGAGAACCAGCTCTGGCTCCTCTGCTGCTCCCAGCTAACACAAGTCACTCTCATTTCCCGCCAGACTCCTAGCTTGGTTCCCTGCTCCCATCTGCGGCTGTCGACAATTACTTATACTTCATGAGATGCATGTGTGTGTGCATTTGTGTGCACGGATGTGAGCATCTGCCCGCCACACTGCACAGGAGGAGGACAGGGAGCAACTCTGGAAGTCCGCCCTTGCCTTCCACCTTATTTGAGATAGGGTCTCATTGCTGCTGTCCATGCCAAGCTAACGGGCACACAAGCTTCCAGGGACTCTCTTGCGCTCATCTCTTTGTCTCTGTCTTGCCGTGTGAACACTGAGATTACAGACACGTTTTATCACGTCTTGCCTTAGCTCTCGGGATCCGAACTCCAGTCCTCATGCTTCTGTGGCAAGTGCTCTACCCACTGAGCCATCTTCCCAGTCTCCTCACTGGGTTTCTTGGATGTAGCTTTACAGTTACCACCCAATTTGGGGAGGGTCAAGTCATTGCTTCCTTTCTCTTTGCCACAGGTCCTAACTATATGCATAGTAGACGGCTTACAATTATCCCAGACTTCATAGCCATTTTATTTTTCAAAACTTTATGTGTTATTTTGGGCTGTGCGCTTTGCTGTGCCTTCAAGTTTGCTAATACCCCCCCCCCCCGCAATAGCTAATCCATCATTAACCTATGCACCTTTCCTCGCAGCCACAGGTGGTTTTATTTCTGGAGTGTGGGAGCTGGAGGGATGGTTCAGTGGTTAAGAGCACTTGCTGCTCTTACAGAGGACTCAACTTCAGTTCCCAGAACTCATCTGGCAGCTCACAACCATCTCTAACTGTGGTTCCAGGGGATTTGACGTCCTCTTCTATATTCTGCGGGTACCAGTCATGTACACACCAGATGTATACACATACGTGCAAAAAAAAAAAAAAAAACCAGAACAAACAAAGTAACCAAAAAAAAACCCTCCTCATATAATAATAAAGAATCTGTATTTCTAGAGTTTGAGTCTTTCTATATCTCCCCTATATTTCTAGAGTTTGAGTCTTTCTATATCCCCCCTGTATTTCTAGAGTGTGAGTCGTCCTATATCTCCCCTATATTTCTAGAGTTTGAGTCTTTCTATATCCCCCCTGTATTTCTAGAGTTTGAGTCTTTCTATATCTCCCCTATATTTCTAGAGTTTGAGTCTTTCTATATCCCCCCTGTATTTCTAGAGTGTGAGTCGTCCTATATCTCCTCTGTCTCTACTCAGCTTTATAAACAGAACACAGCTGTGTTGTCCTGCTATTGCCACATCTTCAGCAGAGGCAGGTTGTCCTGACTGACAACTGTTCTCCTCCTCACAGGCCACCCTCCCTGCCACTTTGCACTCCTACTACATTCTGACTGGTTCTCAGTGTTCACAGTAGAGTGTCTGTCTGTACGTCTGCACCCTTGAGCTTTGCATTACATTAAGTTACCTGAAAACACTTTTATCTTTCCAGTTTGTAATTTATGGTCATTTTCAAGACTGGTCCAGAGGGCTAATGAGTTCCGCCTAAGGTAAAGAAGGGCTGACAGACACTACACCCACCTCCCCGTGAAGTGTGAATTATGAGTTTTCCCAGTCTGAACGGTGGGAAGAGGCAGATATTGGTCGTCAGTGGGGTTTCTCTAGTTCTCCAGAGTGATTCTTTCCCCTCTATGACGTATTCTGGGCGAGAGAGCCCACTGGCAGACCTTCCAGACTGCCTAGCCCTCTCTGTGCTCTAGGGATCCACTAGTCTCTGCCCACGCCCACCCTCCCCCCCAATCAGGAGAGGCACACATGTGGCCACCATACCCGACTTTTATGTGGGTGTTGGGGACTTGAACTCAGGTCCTCACGCTTGTGTGCTGCAAGCCCTTTATCAACTGAGCCATCTCCCCAGACCATTTCATTGTATTAGCGTGTGTTGTGTTGTATTATACGTCTGTCGGAGGCAACAAGCTCAACCTTCCTTCTCCTTCGGACTCTGTAACCTGCTGGAGTTGTAAAGAGACCCCAGAGACTCTGGCCTATTACAATAATCCATAAATTCTTTCGAGGGAATGCAGCACATATCATAAATCTTATCGTGTTAACACAAAAGGAAAAAGCCAAGAGGGGTGTGGGGTGGGAAGGTGGTAGACGACGATTCCATTCACGTCCACTCACTTCTTCCTGACGTTCCATGTTCACCATGGAGCCAGCGAGCAGGTCGTGGCTGCAGGCTGCTGTCATCCCCAGCGTGGTTAGCTTTGTACTGTGAAACCGAAAACGCAACTGATGCATCCCAGGGGAGCCTACAGACCCGACCCTTCTGCAGCCGAGGCTCCCTTGTGTCACCCGGCCGGCCGTGGGTCCTGAAGAGCCTCTGTGTTCGGTTGCCAAGCAGCTGGGCTGGGTTCCCCAAGGAGCAGGGAAAGCGGGCCAGCCCACCAGCCGGCCTGGTGCTTACACTCACCGGGCAGAGGGTGCAGAGGGCAGGCCAGCTGGTCACCTTCCACATGCCAACGCAGCCAGTTGGGACCAAACTGCCTAGCCCCTGCTCTCCCGGGGGTAGATGTCTCCAGAGCAGCTTCTGGCGTGAGCAAAGGTGCCCCGAGACAAACAAACAGCCCCTTGCATCCTGCTCTTGCTGTGCTGCTGCCAAAACTTCATCTGAAGGGATAAAAGGTAAAGCGGAATCCCGGCTCCTGCCTGAGAAGTTGCTTAAGCTAAAAGAAAGCGAAGGCTTTCTCAAGCGCTCTAATTTACTCAGGTGCTCCCACTGTCAAACCGCGGGAGAGCCTCCTTTCTGGGGACAGAGGAGGGCTTCAAGGTATCTGCTGACTCTGCTGGAAACTCAGCTTCCACACGTAGGAACGCTGTGAAAAGCAGGTGTCGGAAGTACTCAATACAACATTAGCAACCAGGAGGCTGGTAGGGCGGACAGGCTGCTAACTGAGGTGCCAGAGGCCTCCTGAGCAAGGACTCCCTCCCAAACTGTGAGCACACTTCAGGGCAACGTTTCTAACGTGGAAGAAAAAAAAAAACCATACGCACAAAATAAGAACGAAAACCTGTTCAGCAGGTAAAGGTGATTGTTGCCAAGTCTGAGTTCAGTCCCAGGAACCCACACGTTGGAAGGGGAAAACTGACTCCTATAAGTTGTCCTCTGACCTCCACAGGCATATGTACCCTCACATACATACACATAAAATTAAAAAAAAAAGGAAAGGAAGCCCATCAGGCACACACTATTTCCAACTTTGGACTGTTCAGTTGAGGATTTCCTTATTCTATAATCATATAAAAACGTCCCCACTGTAATCTAGTCTCCTCATTGTCGGTGCAGAATTTATGAGGTAAATGAGCTGGGCCTGATGCAAAGGCTTGTCATCCCAGCTATTTGGGAGGCTGAGGCAGGAGGACAGATAGTTGAAGGCCCACACCAGGAGAACAGTGAGAGACGAGCCATTGTGTTGCTTCCTAGGAGCCTGTGATGGTGCAAGGTGGGGGCACGTGTTATAAGTTTTCTACAGTCATGACAATTAGTGCTCCAGATGTCGGGCACAGGGTTTGGTCTGGTAACTCTCAGTGTCAGCTCACCGGTTTGAACTCAGCAACACCACAGCGTGGCTCAGAAAACGCTGTTATATGTTAATAGAAGATTCTAGGGCATTACTGAACACCATGAAACCGACAGTAAATCCCACAGGTAAGCACTCCAGGTCCCCCTTCTGTCCCCTCTGGGTAAGAGACCTTGGTGCAAAGGGCCTAGTCCTGGGGGACAGCCTGTCTTCTAAGGGAGGCTTCCTAGCTGTGTGATTTCCTGTTGTACCCTGGGGCTGCATCCGAGGCACCTACAGGGCTTCTGGGGGCACTGACAGTTGACAGCCCCCAGTGCTTTGATGGAGTAAATCTGAGTGCATGACTGGGCTGGAGAGATCGCTCGGGGGGGGGGGGGCACAGTGTTTGCTGAGCAAGCCTGGAGACCTGGGTTTGAAGGGCTAGAGCCCACATAAAGCCAGACATAGTAGTGAACCATCTGTAACCCCCACACTCCGACAGTGAGGTGGGAGGGGGAGAGGAGGATTCCCTAGGAGCTGGCAGCAGCTAGCCTGCCATACACACAGGGAACAACAAACAGGTTCTGCTGCAAACAGCAGAAGGCAAGGACCTGCACAAGAGGCTGTCCCCTGACCTCCACATGCTTGTTGGGGCACACGTGTCTTCCCTTCCTCCTTCCCTCCCCTTTTTTTCCTCTCTTACATGCTTGCATGCGCAAGTGCAAACACACACGCACACGCACTCATGCACACACATACGCACGAATGCACATGCACGCACACAGGCACTCGCACGCACGCATAACAAATTTCCAGGCAAACTGATGCCGCCTTTCGAGAGACTGAGAATTGCTGGCTTCTACCCCTGGAGAGAGGGAACAGACTGACAGACAATGCCATCCCTGGCCACGTCAGCTTCAAGCTGCAGAAGGATAATCGGAGCCTCTGCAGAGGGAGGCCAGCAACACTTCATGTAACTAAGTTCACAACCCAAAATCTGTAGGCAGCAGGAGATGAGAGGTGGGACACTCACTTTGGGTGCCGGATATCGGGGAGAGAGCGATTCAGGGAGATTTTATCACTGACGTAGATGTTAAATCCATTTTCTCGGTATGCCTGGTCCACTCTCTCGGCATCGGTCATGGGGTAAGGCCGCCCCTGTTCTCCATTTCCTAGAGGCAGAAAGCAAATTCAGTGTTGCTGGTTTATCTGACATCTACAGGGGCTCAGACTGGGGAGAGGGACTGGACGGCCCATAAAGCCTTATGCCTGAGGCTGGAGAGACGGCTCAGTGGTTAAGAGCACTGGCTTCTCTTGCAGAGGACTCAGATTTGAGTCACAGCACTCACGCGGTGGCTCACAGCCACCTGTAACTCCAGTTCCAGGGATCAGATGTCCTCTTATGGCCTCCCTGGGCACTGCACACATGTGGAACACAGACTTACTTGCCAGCAAAACACTCAAATACACATAAAATAAAATAAAGGCATTGACATTTTTCAAAAAAAATCTTATACCTGGCCATGGGGCATATTAGTGACTTCTGCTTTACTGTGACCAAGGACCTGAGAAAAGCAACTTAACGGAGGAAGGATTTTTTTCCAGAGGGTTCACATGGCTTTGAGCTTTTGGACCTGGTATGAAGCAGAACGTAGCGGCAGCAGGAGTGCATGGGAGAGGTTCGGGGACGCAGGAAGCAGAGAGAGGGAGAGTACAGGAAGAGACCAGGGTGAGACTCAGCCAGGAGGACACTCTCGCTGTTCTACTTCCTTCACAGAGACCCCGCCTCCTACTTCTGTCTCCTTCCAAACTGTCCCCACATCAGCTTCATCAGAGGATTCAACCATTCATCACTGGGTCCCAAACCCTTCTGGGGCTGTTCTGGAAGTCAAGAGCCAGCCACACCTTCTGGGAGTCCCTCTCTTTTCCCAGGGTTTCTTTGGAAAGTGGGCAGGCTGCTCTCACGAGAAGCCAAATCCTCTCCCTCCCTCTGCCACCTGGATGCCAGAGACAAGCTGGCTACAGGCATGCACTGTGGGCTACCAGGAGATCATATATCAACTAAACCTGCTCCCAGGCTATGCAAGGAAACTTTTAAGGATAGATGCCACGCTTGGTGAGATTGAAGGCTCTCTCTTTGGAACCCCACTGGGCTATCTTTGACAGTAGTACATCTCTTCCCTTGAAGAACAGTTTATCTTGGTGCATCTCCCCTAAACCTATGCTCTCATGTCTTCCTCCCTATGACCTATAGCCACCAGGTCAGAGCCCCAAAGATCTGTTTGTTTCTGGAGATGCCCCCCGCAGACAGACCCAGAGTGAGCTCTACGAATCTTCCAGGCATTTCTCAAGGAAAAAAATTAGACAACCAAGATCTAAAAGAAAAGGTTTTCTTCTATTTTTTTTTTTTAAATTATGTGGGGCTGGAGAGATGGATCAGCAGTTAGGAGCACAGAAGATTTGGGTTCAGGGGCAGCACCCATAGAGTGCTTTACAGACATCCACAACCCCAGTTCTAGGTGATCTGATGCCCTCTACTGAACCCCTTGGGCACCAGGCACACACGGAATATACATACATAAATCTGATGCCCTCTTCTGAACCCCTTGGGTACCAGGCACACATGGAGTATACATATACATACACAGACAAAACACTCATACATATAAAATGTAATAAATAAATCTAAAAAGAAATCTTACTCTGTGTGTGTGTGTGTGTGTGCGCGCGCGTGTAGGTGCCTGTGGAGGCCAGAAGAGGGCATCAGATCCCCTGGAACTGGAGTTACTGGCAGTTGTAAGCTACTAGACATGGGAACCAAACTTGTACCTCGGGAAGAGCAGCAAATGCTCTTAACTCCCTGGCTGATGTGGGAGTGTCATATATCAATCTGTTGATTTCATTGGTTAAGTAATAAAGAAACTGCTTGGCCTCATAGGTTAAAACATAGGTGGGAGGAGTAAACAGAACAGAATGCTGGGAGGAAGAGGAAGTGAGCTCAGAGGTCATGCTCCCTTCTCCCGGGCAGATGTGACGCAGCTCTGACCCAGGATGGACGTAGGCTAGAATCTTCCCGGTAAGCGCACCTTGGGGTGCTACACACATTATTAGAAATGGGCTAGTCCAGGTGCGAGAGTTAGCCGAGAAGAGGCTAGATATAGTGGGCCAAGCAGTGTTTAAAAGAATACAGTTTGTGTGTTGTTATTTCGGGTAAAGCTAGCCGGTGGCGGGAGCTGAGTGGCAGAATGCAACCTGCAGCTCCTACAACACCCGGCTCTCAACAATCAAGATCAATGTCACCTAAGCATCCCCCCAAACTGTGCAGAGGGAAGTGAGAAGAAGGGAAGGGGTACCAGCATTCACGCCGCCAGGGTGCTATTCTGCACGCCATCCATCTTTTTCCTAGTGTCCCTACAGCAACCCTGCACAGTGGACTGGAGACCTCTCATTCTGCAGGTATACTGAAACTCATACAAGGTTACAGAACCGGGTGTGAGGGCCGAAGACCAAGCTCCCTGTACTCCCTTCAGAGCCAGAACCCCCTGCCCACTGAGTCCCCCTGGACAAGAGGCAGGTCCGCCTTCCCTTCTCTGAGCTGATAAACCTGGCTCGATCAGCTACAATCGTCTCTTCTGATACTAGCAGTGTGTCTGGGGAGTCAAATTAGAGGCCACACAAGTCAACCCTTTATGTAAAGCACCAGATAAACTTGAGGCAATCTGATTCCTATCTAAGCGAGGCAAATGTTCTGTGCAAATCAAAATTGCCATAAACAAGGGCTAGGATGCAGCTTAGTGGTTGAGTGCTTGCCTAGTGCCTACGAGCTGCTGGGTTGGGGTTGGGTCCTTAGTATAGCTGCAAATAAATACTAAATAAATTATTTTTAAGATGCCACAATGGCCAGGCGATGGTGGCGCACACCTTTAATCCCAGCACTCAGGAGGCAGAGGCAGGCGGATCTCTGTGAGTTCGAGGCCAGCCTGGTCTACAGAGCTAGTGCCAGGACAGGCTCCAAAGCCACAGAGAAACCCTGTCTCGAAAAACAAAAAAAAAAAACAAAAACAAAAACAAAAAAAAAAGGATGCCACAATGATAAAACACACCTTGATTTCTCTTCAAAGTTGGGAGGTAAATTAAGAGCTGCCTTATCTACTAAGCCAGGTCTACTTGGAAAGTTCTATTGCAGTCAGATTCAGGGGACAATCTGGGTGCAACATGCCTTAGCAGGGCCTCTGGTGCTCCGAGAGCGTGTTCAGGCCTTCGGTGCTCTGAGAGCGTGCTCTCTGAGGTTCCCGTGGGCCTCTGGTGACCAAGAACTGACAGAAGCAACTCTCGGGTCTCCGCTGCCGAGCATCCAAGCTTCAGTCCCAGCAGCTGCTGCTGGAGGCCAATGGCTCTCTGGGTACTGAGGACACTGATACTGTGGAGGCTCAGCAGGCAGAAAGAGGCCTGAGCTCACGCTGGGCGCGAGGCATCAGGAGACCCACACGGGGGTGACAGGGTGTTAATGATCAGACCCAAAGGCTCAGCAGAGGAGAGGGAGCAAGGGCCAGCGAGCAGGACCCCAGCACAGCATCCTGACAAAGCTGCAGCTTGTGCCTTTTCATCAGACATGGTCCACTGTGACGGCTGAAGAGGACACTCAGTCCTCAGTCTCATCAACCGCTTTCTCTTTTCTTTTTTATAATTAGGCAATTATAAATTAATTTTTAAAAATATTTACTCTTTACTACTTACATATAATTTTATTTCAACAAATGAAAAAGTAAACAATCATTTATTTATTTTCTCTTAATTTCCTTGCTGTTCTTTCTTCCCTTGCTAGCCAGCCCAATATTTTAATGATTCAGGCACCATTGTCTGGCCAGCTGGCTCTTTGCAGATGTTTCCTTTCTTAATTTAAGCAACATCCATCCCGTTCATATAACATTCCTGGCACACGGAACATCGTGCTGGGCAACAGGACTGGGGATGCCCCAGGCATCAGCTCAGTTCTTACGCCTGTTCTCTTCCGAGCTTTGTAGTGAGTTGGTTTGGTCATAAATAATTTAGAAGGGACACGTTTAACCCAGATCACCACACATGAGTTCAATCCCTTGGGCTGCTGTATCAACTTTCCACTCAAGCAGAGCGACCTCATAGCCTAGTTCCGCACCCTCAGAAAAGCCTTCTGAGTTTGCCCAGGCAAACGGCATGTGGGCACCCACAGATGGGGAGGCCAGTTTCATTGGTGGCCCCTTATGCTGGCAGCTGGCATTGGAGCTGCTCTCCTGACCTCTGCCTGGACTCCACTGAGGAGAAGAGTCTCCCCACACAGTCTCTGTACCTCCTCATGCTGGTCCTTCGCTTATCTTCCAGCCTCACAAGGAAGGTAGCGAAAGGAAACTGGAGCCGAAGCCCGTGCAGACAGTTCAGAAGCTGGTGAGGTCCTGGCTCTGCCTTCCAGACCTGGGTTCAAGTCCCAGGTTGACCTTATTCTCCCCGTGTGATGGCTGGCAGATGACATCATATCTCTGAGGTACAGGCCCCCTCTTATTCAGTGGGGCCATAAAGGCCCATCAGGTTGCCGAGAGTGGAACTTGCTCCGTGTTCAACCTGTGCCAACTCGAATCACTGCCGCTTACTTCAGTATGGGACCTGCTAGAGACACGGTCACTTGCTCACTGGAAGGTGGCAGGGCAAACCTGAAGACAGACAGTGGGTCTGGTGCTGATGGGGGAGGTCAGAACAGGTGTTAGGAAGGACAGTGGCTGGCAGGAGGTGAACAAGAGGTCCAGATGGTCCTAGCACGCACACAACACGCACGCGCACCCGTGGCCGCGCAGTCACGCGGTGCCCACACTCAGCCCTCCATACCTACACGCTGCGCGTCCCTCCTGACGGCCTCCTTGTCGTGCCAGTCCTTCAGCTTTTGCTCATCTCCCAAGAAAAGCGTCTTTTTGGGTCGACTGGGTAAGTCCTTTGAAAAAGAAAAAGAAGAAACCATGAAAAGGAAGAAACGGGGAATATCGGCAGTGGCAAAGGTCCAGGGGCTAAGGGAGCACCTACCACCCGTCCGGCCCTCACAGCATCTTTCTGAGTGCCTGCCATGTGCCGGCTAGGGGCGCAGAAGCGCAGTGCCACCCCACAGGAAACGCGCCACCCAGGAAAGGAAGGAGACTTGGAAAGAAACAGCCATGGGAGAAAGTGCCAAGGGTGTTGCTGCCCAGCAAAAAGGATACGTGAGGCAGACATGGCCGTCAGGAGCAAGCTGTTTTGCACGCGGAAGAAAATGAGGCCGGGTGCCACTGGTGGTACACTTCCATAGTCCTAGCACCTGGGAGGTAGAGGCAGGAAAACCCCCCGAGTCCTAGGCTAGCTTGGCATATACTGTGAGATACTGTCACCCAACAAAACAAAACACGTAGAGGCTAAGGGATGTAGTCAGTGGTGGAGAGCCTGCTTAGCATTCAGGAAGCCCTTAGTTCAGTCCTCGGTACTCGAAGGAAACAAATACACGAGCTTAGATTTAGTAACGGATTTAGTTTTTAAAGATGTATTTAATTTTTAATTATGTATCTGTGTGGCTGCCTGTGTGTGGATATGTCTACGGGAGGCCAGAAGAGGGCATCAGGGCCTCTGGAGCTGGAGCTACCAACAGTTGTGAGCCTCTAGACACAGGTGTTAGGAACTGAATGTAGGTCCTCTGCAAGACCGGTGAACACTCTTAACTGCTAGACCATCTCTCCAGACCCAATACATGCATATTATCTAAAATATTAGCATTCCAACATGTAATCAATGTAAAATGTAATTATTTTACATTTTTTTCCCAACACAGGATTTCCCTGTGTAGCCTTGGCTGTCCTGTCTTACTCTATAGACCAGGCTGCTCTCTGGAACTCACAGAGATCCACTGGCCTCTGTCTCCTGAGTGTTGGGATTAAAGGCACTGGTGGTATTTTGCTCTTTTTTTTGGATTAAGTCTTTAAATTCTTGGGTTCACATCAACTCAAACCCCTTCCCAGTGCTCTAGAACTGCAGGGGGCTGGCTAATGGCTATACCCAGGACAGAGCCTCAGAAGTGAGTGTTAGGCTGGGTGGTGGTGGCACACACCTTTAATCCCAGCGCTCGGGAGGCAGAGGCAGGCGGATTCCTGTGAGTTCCAGATCAGCCTGGCCTACAGAGTGAGTTCCAGGACAGCCCCACAGAGAAACCTTGTCTTGAAAAACAAAACCAACAACAGAAAGGAAGTGACGGGATGATGGACTCCTGCTTTTACAAGAGCGCCGGGGACTGGAAATCAGGTTGTCACGCTCACATAGCTAGCGCTTCATCCACCGTGCCATCTCCTAGCTCCAAACACACAACTCTTAAGTGACGCTGATCATGCGATTATGTAAAAGAACACGCCAAGACTTTCAACTCAAGGGTGCTTGGATGTTTCCGTCACACTGCACATCCAGAGGTGTGTTTCTAAAAGTTGAGATCTTTTTCTTTCTTTTTTTCTGGTTTGCAATCATCTTCTGATAACCCCCCCCCCCACACACACACACACAAACACCCCGGGCTTCCATAATGTCCCCTCGCCACAGGAGATGAGGACAAAGGGAAGGAGCACAGTGAGTATGTAGGCCAGCTGGAGAGGCTGGCACAGTGTCTAGAAATCCCTTTACACAGCAAACTGCAAACGCATGTGGGCGTGCCTGGAGCGACCGTGTCTGGAACCCATGTGCCCTTAGTCAACATTCCAAAGGAATCGATCACGGTCCCAACTGCCACTCACTCGCTCATCCAAATGGAATTTTAATCTTTGTTTAATCACCATTTAGTGTGTCTGGCACCCTTTGAAGAGAGAACAGAGAAACAAAGCCAACAGCATTCTGCCGCAGAAGAGAGATTGGTCAAAGCACACAGTCCAATCCCAAGACTGCAGAATTGCCAGCGCCTGCCAGCGAAGGCCTGGCCCAGCTGACTAGGGTCCTCAAGACCACAGGAGGGTCGTGGGGTTCATCCATGTTTCAGGATGCATTAGGGGAGACTTTACTGCAGATGCTGGGGTGATTCTCTAGACTCCCAACCCTTCAGATTTTGCTTTAGGAGCATACACACTCTTTGATGTCAAACATTAAGTTTAATAGATTCTAATAGCTCTTGTGGTAGTTTGAATGTAAATTGGTCCCCATAAGCTCACAGGGAGTGGTACTATTAGGAGGTGTGGCTTTGTTGGAGGAAGTGTGTCACTGGGGAGGTGGGCTTTGAGGTCTCATGTATGCTCAAGCCGTGCCTAGTATCTCTGATCACTTCCTATTGCCTGTTGGTCAAAATGTAGGATTCTCAGCTCTTTCTTGAGCGTCCTGTCTGCCTGCACGCTACCATGTCGCACAATGATGATAATGGATTAAACCTTTGAAAACGTAAGCCACCCTTTATAAGAGTTACTGGTCATGCCGTCTTTTCACAGCAATAGAAACCTTAACTAAGACAGCCCTCGTATGTGCATGCATGACACACAGACATAGACACACACAGATGCACACACGCACACACACATACAGTATTCCCTTCAAGGTCAGAGTGGACCAGATAGAACTTTTATTTAGCCAAATTCACAGAGTTGCTTTATACCGGGTGTGGAGTCTGAATGAGAATGGCCCCCATTGGCTCATATGTCTGAATGCACAGTCCCCATTTCGTGGAACTCTCTGGGAGGTATGACCTTCTTGGAATAGGTGTAGCCTTGTGGGAAGAGATGTCTCACTGGGGTGGGCTTTGAGGTTTCAAAACCCCACATCAAACTCAGTGTCTCTGCCTGCAGACCAGGATGTAAAGCTTCCAGGAGGTGTTCTAGCGCCATGTTGGTCTGCTTCCCACATGGTGATCATGGACTAACCCTCTGAGACTATTAGCAAGCTTTCTTTTTTAGAAGAGTTGCTGTGGTCATGGTGTCTCTTCACAGCAATAGAAGACCCAGGAGACACACCTCTGGGGGTGTCTGAGAGGCACTGACAGAGAGGTTTACCTGAGGAAGGAAAGTACACCCTGAGTGTGGATAGCACCATCCCCATGGTTTAGGGTCCCCAACTGGATAAAGGGACAATGAACGCGCATCCACATCCATCTCTCTCTCTCTGCTTCCTGACTGTGGCCCCAGTGCTCTCACACTCACTCGGCTCCTGCTGCTGTGCCATCCCAGACATGATGGACCACAACCTCCCTTAAACCATTAATGAATACAAATCCTCCCTGGGGGCTGGGGAGATGATTCAATGGTTGAGAGCACTAGCTGCCCTTTCAAAGGACCTGGTTTTTATTGCCACAGGAACGAGACATGTACGTCATACACTGCCTACATGCAAACGCCCCCACACACCAAAAAACAAAACAGCATCTTCCTTCCGTAAGTTGCTTCTGATGATGTATGTTGTCATAGCAATGAAAAAGTATTTATACATATAGCTAAATAAGACAGTTCACAGGCTCAACAAAACATGATGATATAAGAAATAACACACACAACTGTAAGTGTATTGCCTTAAAGGGCACAGATAAAATTTATAGATATTTAGAAGAGTCAAAATTAACACCCCCTTCCCCCAGACGACTGGGTAAGGATTCCTACAGAAGAGACAGACAGAGAGAGAGAGAGAGTGTGTGTGTGTGCAAAGATAGGAAGGGATCTGCCTGAGAGCAGTGCAGGTGGAATCCAACCGGAGGGAATGCATGAACCAAGAAACGGAGGCTTGAAGGTGACAGACAGATTTACTTAAGGGCGAAAGTCCAATCTGGCAGGGATAAATAAGGTTCAAAAGGCAGACATGAGCCACACAGTAGGAGGAAGTCTGGACCAGTGCTTGGCAGGTGGGAACGACAGACGACCGTCTCTGAGCAAGGAGTGAGTCTGAGCAGAGTGAAGGAATAAAGCTCTGAAGCCCACACACTTTGATCCGTTTCCTCCTCCTCTTCCTCCTATGAGAGACACGGGCATGGAGATGGCTTTGTTCTCAGCTTGGGGAAATGTTTCCTTTTCCAAACTGAGGACCGCTCTCATTCTCCCAAGTAAGAATCAAGTGAGTTTGACTACCCCAGACTCCATCTGACTTGCTGTTTGGAGAAAATGTGTTTGTTTTGTTTTTTATTTTAACTAGAACCAAATGGTGCAAGAATATAAATGAATCTCAGCAGCACCATCCGCCAGAGATTCTCAGAATCTAGTACCAAGTGGGAGCTGAGAGGCCATTTCCTGGATACCTTTAGCATCCCGCTGGTCCAGGAAGAAAGCCTCATGCAAGCTGCCCTGGCATTCCAGAGTATCCTCGGGGCTCCACACCTCATGTTCCTCTGAGCACCCATCTGATGATGTGCCTGTCTCCCCAAACTGGGAGCTCCCAAAAAGCAGGTCTAATTCTCACTGATGAAGGAATGGGAAGATATGCCTTTGTTTTATTTTTTTCTGGATGGAGGGAAGGTCACGTAGGGATTAGACGTTCCTAACATAGTCACAAGGATTTAATGCCATACAGGGCTCTGAGGATTAACTTTATCCTCTGATTAAATGGTTTCAGGTCAGTTTAATGGGCTGCACAACTCTAAAGGAAGAGGGTTCACCTCAGCCTAAGGTGATTTCTAAAAGATGCCACAGGCTTTGAACTCTCACACCCGCCTCCTTCATTGCTAGTCAGCTTCCCGTCTGTATCTTACCCCTTGAGGCTGGTGGCAGAGGGTCTGTCTGTCTTTCCTCTGGGGTTGCTTTCATTTTCATGTAGAAGTACCAGATATTTTAGCTCTTGCATGCATACACACACACACACATGCACACACATACACATACCTTTCCATGCCTTTCTACAAGAGAAAAACTCCTATCTTGCTTGATTCATTCAAGTCTAGTCTTGACTAGATTTTTGTTATTGCTGTTTGGTTGGTTGTTTTTGTTCGTAGTTGTTGTTGTCTCCTCCCTACAATGTAGTGCTGACCTGGAACTTGCTCAGTAGACTAGACTGGCCTTGGGTTCACAGAGACCTGCCAGCCTCTGCCTCCTGAGTGCTGGGATTAAAGGCATGCACCACCATGCTTGATACAAAAGTTTCTTAAAAAAAAAAAAAAAATAAGGCACGGTGTAAATTTTGCCGAACTGGAATTCATTTCAACCGTATCTTTTGTTCTTCAAGGTACAAGATATGGGCTAGAATATATCTGCAAAGTGCAGCTGCTGAAGGACTCATATTCAGAGTGCACAAAGACCGTTCAGAACTCCAGGCACTGAACCTTAGGGAACTAGGGCTCAACCTATCACGAAGTGTCCTTTACTACTTAGCAGGCTAGTGTAAGTGGGTAAACAGAAGGCGAGTGCTGGCAGGACGTGGGTGGAGAAACTGGAGCCCACGGGAGGGTGGTTGAGAATGCCAGTGGGAGGACTGCTACTGCGGAAAGGTCAGAGGTTTCTCAAAAGGTTAAACGGCCATCACGTGACCCCGTGATGCCTCACCTAAAGTTACGGATGGAAGAGACAAAGGCCTGGGACCCGGGTGTTCACCGCAGCATTGGTCATAAGGGTTGGAAAACACAACTCAAGTAGTGTCCACCAGGATAAATAAGCCACGGCCCAGACACACAGTGGCACGCTACTGAGCTTTGGAAGGGATAGACGTTTGAAAGCTACTTCACCATAGACCCTGAAGACAGTAACACGTAGTGAGATAAGCCAGGCACAGAGGGATGTATACTCCATGATGCTACTTTTCTAACTACCGAGGAGATAAATTCAGTAAAAGAGAGACTAGAGTATTACTGTGGAGTGAAGAGAGGGAGGAGGGGCCGCTGCAGGGAGGTGGGGGCGTGGCGGTAACAGACAGCACTGGGAAATGTATTTAAAGCCAAGAGTTACATATTTGCAAACGGATGGATTTAAATGCTAAGTCACCCCCTCTTCTGCACCCTAGTTTTCGACACTGACATATCCACACACTACGGTGTACGTCAGCATAGTAAGAGCTCTCTGAGGACCGGGAAATAGCTGAGTGGGTAAAGTGGCTGCCTTGCAAACAGGAAGACTCGAGTTCAAGCCATAGAAGCCACATAAAACCTCCACTGTGTCCCAAGCTTGTAACTCCAACACTGGGGAGAGGCACAACTGGCGAGTCCTTGGTGCTCACTGGCTCACTACTCCTTTGGGAGGCCGCCTCAAAAGAGCAATATGCACAGTGCCTGAGGAATACCACCCAAGGCTGGCTCTGGCCTCCACACTCATGCACGCCTCCATCCCATGTGCACACTTGCCTTCACACATCCACACACACATGCACACACTAAATGAAGGCTCTCTGAAGTCCCACAGAAAGAAAGTTGCCTGTTTATTTAATACAGCATTTCAAAAATTTATCTGAATAGAAGTCTCCCCCACTCCCACACTCCCCCCCACCTCAGCCTCTGAGTAGTGATTAATATAGCCAGGGAAGAAACTTAGGGACCTCATTTTTTTTCTGCTAATAATTATAGGCTTCGTGAGAAAGAACACAGCATGGCTCCTCCCCACACAATGCACAACCAGGATTTTTATTCTGCTTTGTTTCCTCAAAGCATTCGGATGCCAAGGGTGATGGCGTGCGCCTGTAACGTGAGGCCAGCTAGGGCTATGTGTTGAGACTTCAGCTTAGGAAAGCGAAACACAACAAAGACCACCACCAAGGAAAAGCTCGTAGACACAAAACGTCCACAGTAAATCTCAGTAGCTTGGCAGGAGGAAAAAAATAAGTTTATGGTAACAATTTTATAAGTACCTATAGCTGTATCCTTAACCATCCTTCCACCCACTGAGCCATCGGATCCATCGATCCATCCATCCATCCATCCATCCGTCCATCCAATACATATTCATTGTGCAACTACTTTTTGTTAGCAAACAGTTTTAATTATTTATTTTTAAAAGCAATGTTTTCTGTCTATGATACAAGTCAGATCTGAAAATCATTCTCGTCTGGAAACTTCTGCTGGGTTGTTGTAGCAGAACCATAAATTCTTCTCTAAGAATGGTTCTGGGTGGAGTTGGCAGAGGGGTCCAGGCCTAGGCAGGCACTGAAGGACAAGTAGAATGGAAGTAGATGGGGTACTACCTAAGAAAAAGAAATGAGGTTGTCCCACAAGCCTGGTGTGTATGACCCATTAACAGACAATGTCACAGGCCAGGTGGTAGTGGCGCAAGTCTTTAATCCCAGCACTCAGGAAGCAGAGGCAGGTGGATCTCTGTGAGCTTGAAGCCAGCCTGGTCTGGCTGGAACAGAGGGAGTTCCAGGACAGATGGCTACACAGAGAAACCCTGTCTCAAAACTCTGCCACCCCCCCCCTGCAAAAAAAGCAAAAACAAGAAAAAAGGACAACGTCATATTTACAAACAGTTTTTCAAGTGCCCATTTCACCAGACCCTTGAATTAGTCTGAGGCTTGGAAGCTCTTTAATTCTAGAGAATTTAGTTAGAGCGAGCACATTATTGTAGCCTGGCTGGAAGTGGCCCTAATCTTCCATCTCTTTGTATATCTACCTCTCAATGTCCTTGCAAATGAGATGGCATATGGCTCCTTCTACTAAAACTGTCACTTCTCCATTTCTGGAAGCTGGATTGGCTTCTTTGGCTGCTTTGGCCAAAACAATGGGGGCAGAATGAGGCTTGAACCAAACGAAGCTCCAGACACTCACACTCTTTCACACACACACACACACACACACACACACACACACACACACACTTACTTTCTCTGCCTGACCCAAGACACTGGAAACCTGTGAGAGGCAAGTGGAACACGAGACATCTGGATGGCTAACCTTTGTGATCAACGTGGGATTGGAATCACATAGGAGACACCCTCTGGGTGGGGTGGAGGGCAGCAGGGGCTTGCAACTGCTGAGCCATTTCTCCAGTTCCAGGCCATCACGTTTTAGGGCAATGTGCTGAGTGCCAATAGTAACTGGAGCAAGTGTGGGGCGTGTACCATACAAAGTTCAACACATGAGCCTGCTCCACATCTGCCCAATAGCAGTCCACCACCCGCACTCATGGTGTCAGGACATCAAAAGGCCCTTTCCCAGTCCCTACGTCTGTCTCACGAGCTGGGTGTCAGCAGATCACCCTTTGGGAGGTGTTGCAGAAACATCCCTGGGCCACGCCCATCCTTCTTACTCAGCTCCATGTGGTCACGGGTTCCTGTTATATTTCCTAGTTATAAGAGGGCCCTGGAGAACATTTACAAACTCTACAAACTGCCCAAAGACCAGAGAGAGCTGAGGCTGAATGCCCGGCTTGCTCCCTTTATAGATGGTCCGGTGCTGGTCCCAAGGGATGAAAAGACATGTTTAGGGTCAGTCGCTGGGTTTGTTTCATTTCATTTATCTTGTATAAGTTTCCTTCCTGCTGATGTGGTAAAAACACCCAGGCTTCAGGGAGGTCAGAGAACAGTTTGTGGGAGTCGGTTCTCTCTCATGCAGGCTCCAGGTGTCGAACTCCCTAGCAACCTCCTTCCTCCAACTAGGCTTCCACCTCCCAAGGTTCCACCATCTCCCA
The DNA here is from genome assembly GCF_014885135.2 of Alexandromys fortis. Lineage (NCBI taxonomy): Eukaryota > Metazoa > Chordata > Mammalia > Rodentia > Cricetidae > Alexandromys > Alexandromys fortis. Next base: position 6,112,739 of record NW_026067978.1, on the reverse strand, counting down.
ACATAGGACCACTGTCTGGGGAACAATGTTCCAACCCATGAGACTGCCAGGGGCATTTTACATACAAACCACGATGCCAATGCACCAGCCTTAGAGAAGCATCCAGAAGTGACTGCTTCCCTACAGCCGAAGATTGTGAGTGACACTTAGCTGGTGCCAGCTACCAATTCCTGCAAGGGAAGGAGGTCTGTGGCTACAGTGGGGGTCTGCAGCCTATCCTCAGAGCTGGAGCACTCCAGCTTCCGAAATGAGTACAGGCCCGGTACAGAGACAAAGAGGCAAACAGGTCTGAAAGAAATCACTGAAACTGGTTGTTTTCTAAGTGTGCAATAGATACGGGGAGAGGCTGTGGCCAGGAGGTGGGGCCTCCCAGCATGCGGGGCTCTGGCTTCCTCTCTGGAACACACTAATTAGGCTTTCGTGTAAGATTATGCAGAAAGCTGTTTTGACGATTTAAAAGAAAGCCTGAAAACCAATGGTCTGATCCAAACCCTTCATTGCATTTTTTTTTGAAAGCCAAACCCTGTAATTTGATTTGCAATTATAGAAATAATAAAGACCAACTGTGAAAGAGTCAAATAAGAAAGAGTCCAAAAAGCACACAGTAGAAAATAAATTTCTCCGTTCCTAGGCCCCAGTGTCATGCCCTACGAATGACTCCTCTCTTGTGGACACTTCCAGAATCGATAGTGAGCAAACAGTCCCAGAGCTCCGCATCAGAGAGCACTCAGCCAGGCTCCGTGTCTTCCCGCTGGACTCTATGCTCCTGGCCTCTCTCTTTCCCCCTTCTAACTGCTGAAGCTGTCAGCATTTCCACAGACCACCCACTGTCACCCCAAGCCACCAGCGGCAGCACCACAGCCCATGCGCTAAGCTTCCTGCTAGCCTCGTCCACAGAACAGGAACAGGAGGGCCTCCCGTCCTGTCCGGGAGACCCTGTCTCCCTGTAGACTGTCTGATGGTGGGGAAGTGACCAGAATTAGGCTCTCTGAATTCTCAGCAGCTGCACTGGCCTAGTTCAGGCCCAAAGCAAGATGCTGTAAAGCGCTCAGCAAGCGGTCTGCACCAAAGGAGAAGCTAGATGCAACGTCCTGCCCTTCTAGGGACATCTTCAGACTCCTGACCCTGAGAGCCAGCCGCTTCCTGTGCCTGGCTGCTCCTCTCTGCAGGGCTGGCACAGTCATCATTCTCCTTGCCCTGGGCCGCACCCATGCCTCCTGTGCCTCAGTTGTTCTCCTTGGTCTCCCTACCCGCCGCCCCCTTTCTACCTCCTCAAATTCAGAAGGAGATGAAGCAGGTTAGCTTTCTCCCCCACAGGACTAGCATTTCTGGGCTCTCTATGCACCAGGATCTGGGCGGAGCCAAGCCTAAGGGCAGAACTATTTATTAACATTCCCTGATTCAGAGAGAGGGGACGGAGTTGGAAGGGATAGCTGGGATAGGAATAGAAACCAGGCCAACCCAAGGCTCACGGCCCTCACTCAGTTACTTTTGATTCCATGGCCTTTGATATCATATCTGCCTCTTACACTGACATGCTGTGGTTCAGAAGGAGACGGTCCCCAACAAACAACCCCAGGAGACTCCTAGTGATGCTCCACCCAGCTTCTTCCTGAGGCTCAGATGCAGAAAGAGTCCTCTCCCCAGCCCTACTGCATGCACTTTTAAAGCGGCGTACTTATAAAATCCAGGCAGAGAGAGATGCCAGGACGGACCAGTGTTCCCAGAACAGAACAATAGGACTAGCATTTATTGAACTTAATAATTTTAAAAGCTCCTTTAAAATTCCTTCAATGGCTTCCCATCGCTCTTAAAATGAAGCCAAATGCTTTACTGGGTTTAGACAATTCTGCAAGGCTTGGCCTCTCCCCATGTCGTCCCCTTGGTCTTAGAGCTCTACGGGGCTTCTTATGTCTCTCAAATAACACCTCGCTCTCCTACTGTGAGACCTTTGTATATGGTTCCTCTATCACAGACTCCCGTCACACCTGCCCCTGTTCCAACTCCACACTGCATCTCAGACACCAGATCCTCTGGGAAATCTTCCTCCAACTTCTCAGGCGAGGCTGCTCCTGGCACAGCTTGATCCTGACATCGGAGCTCTACAACCTAGAGCAGGCTTACTTGCTGTGACTGCTTGAGGAATACATCTCTGCCTGGATCACACACTTCAGAAGGACGGGGCAGCATCTGCTCTGGTTCGCACTAACACTCGACTGACGACACTCAGCAACATACCAGGCATTGTGCGAGTGTTCAAGAAATGCCAGCTGGATAGACTAAATGGATGAGGGAGCACTTAATATACACGGGTCCTCGGGACTCCCTCTCAATGCTCGGGCCATTTTACACTCAGGACAACCCCAAGGGGAGGATGGAAGTATTTTCAAGGTCACAGACCACAGCTGAATACATTTTACCAGTGATGCCAGAGATGGGGGCACTTGTCTAATCCCAGCACTGGGGAGGCAGAGGCAGGAGAATCTCTATGAGTTCAAGGTCATCTTGCTCTATATAGCAAATGCCAGGCCAGTAAGTGGTACATAGTGAAACTGTGTCTCAAAAACAAAAACCAAACCAACCAACCAAACAAACAAAAAAAGAGCCTTAAATAATTTTCTCAATACTACAGATATAGTAATGACTTGAACCCAGGTTTGCATGATCGTAAGGCTAAAAATTATGTTTTTGTTAGAGATGGTTCAGCAATGAAGAACACTGGCTGCTCTTCCAGAGATCCTAAATTAAATTCCAGTAACCACCTAGTGTCTCATAAACATCTGTAATGGGATCTGATGCCCTCTTCTAGCACTAGGCATACATGCAGCCAGAACACTGTATACATAAATACATACAAACAAACATAAATAACTCTTTTAAAGATTGTTTTAAAATTCCTTATTCTCTCTCTCTCTCTCTCTCTCTCTCTCTCCCTGTGTGTGCGTGCGTATGTGCACACTTGCGTGTGTCATGGCATTGTATGCTGAGGTTAGAGGACAGCTTCCAGGCATCATTTCTCTCTGTCCACCATGTAGGTTCATGGGACTGAATTCAGGGTGTCAGTCTGGACCACCCCACTGTCCTAGCTCTTTACCTTGTAAACTTGATCCCAGTTAGCAGCAGAGGACATCTCAAACTTCTACTGGTTCGCCTTGCTTTAGCATCCAAACTTAAAAGAGGCATGACCTTTACGGAGAGTCTTTTCTTCCATAGACCCGGATCTGGGCCTCAGAAACGTACATCTCATATTCTTTACAGCTTTTTCTAAACCGATTCTTAGTAAGTTCTCGAGAATCCCATCTCCTCTTCGCCTCTCTTTGTGCTCGGGTGGGTGCTCCTGAGACTGAGGCTAGAGAGCACTCTGGATGTCACGTGAGAAATCCGAGAAGATCCAAGGAGATCTGACAGAGATCAGTGCTTATCTATCATCTTGCCTAATATCGCCAACAGGGATGCAATCCAGGGATGGGGAGATGGTTCAGCAGTTTTGAATGCTTGCTGCTCTTCCAGGGGACACCGGTTCAGTTCCCAAGTCAGGTGGCTCATAGCTACCTGTAACTCTAGCTCCAAAGATGCCCCAAAGACAGGCACACACACACACGCACACACAGATTTTTTTGTTTTTGTCTGTTTTGGTTCATTCTGTGTCTCAAGACAGGGTTTCTCTGTGTAGCCCTGGCTGTCCTAGAACTCACTTTGTAGACCAGGATGGCCTTAAACTCAAGAGATCTGCCTGTCTCTGTCTCCCAAGTGCTAGATTAAAGGTGAGTGCCATCACCACCCAGCTGACATATACAATTTTTAAAAAATAAAATCTTAAAAAATAACAGCCCCAAGTCTAAAATTGTATACCTTATACATAAAATTATATAGAGTATGCTTCTCTGAATAGATTTTTATTAATAGACTCTAACATTCTCTTGCTCGCTTCATGAACCCAAGGAGAATCCCAAACCGCACCTGAAATGTGCAACTGTCGAGACACACACCTATGCTATCGTCTCCCCTCAAGCGATATCTGTAGCTCCTTTACAGCATTCAGTCCGGAAAAGCACTGCTGAGTGGTGAGCCTCTCCAGCCTGCATTTCGGAAGTCCCGAGGTTCATGTCTGGCTAAGGGCTTTGATGGCAGGGTCTGCTAACCGCATCACTGCACCTAACACCGACCTTGCTAATAACCACCGAAGCTAACCCTCTCACCCCAGCCACCGTGTTATCAGGAATTCCTCGACTCTGTGCAAAAATGTTAATTTCATGCTTTGTAAACACATCTCTTGTAAAAGAACAGTCCGCCTACAGAAATTACTTTTGACATCTCCGAGATAATCTTCAGGGGAAAGGAAGAGGAAGTCCCCTGCCTGTCCGTTTCTGTTGCCCGCGTGGACATGAGCTCATTTCTTTTATAAAAGAGGCCCTGCCATCGGGGTTCACTAAGGCGGCAAAGGAGTAACTCCAGTCCCTGAAGACTGGCTTTGAAGGAGGCTCAACTTCCTGAGGTGCATTGTGCATCTTCACAAGGCGCAAAGAGACTGGGAAAGCCGGTGACTTCCCAAGCTCCAGGCTAACCGGCTAACCTGTAGCCTCTAAGAGACAGGATTCTGAGAGGCCATCTGCCAGATACCCCAGACAGCTAGCAAAGGAAGAATGACCGCAACGCAAGAGAAGTCTGCCAGGCTCATACAGAAACTAACGGTGGAACTGAGAACCCAACCCATGGGCCCGATTCTCTGATGAGGTTGGGGTGCTTCTCTTCAAGCTACAAGTCCTAAGACATACATAAAGAACCAAAGATTCTGTTAAAAGTAAAGAAGCACCGGACAGTGGTGGCGCATGCCTTTAATCCTAGCACTCAGGAGGTAGAAGCAGGTGGATCTCTGTGAGATCGAGGCCAGCCTGGTTTACAAGAGCTAGTTCCAGGACAGTTAAGACTGTAACACAGAAAAACCCTGTTTTGAAAAACAAACAAACAAACAAATAAAAAAGTAGATGAAGCTAGGCATGGTGGTGCTTGGTTGTAATTCCAGCACTTGGCAGGTGAAGGCAGGGAGGTCAGGAGTTGAAGTTCATCCCCTGCTACCTAGTGAGTTCAAGACCAGCCTGGGCTACATGAGATTCTCCCCTTTGCCAAGCAAAATAAACATACAAAATACATAAGACAAAAATAAAGGCGGGAGACCCGAGCCACCCCATTTCCTACAGTGCTGTGTGCTCTGACATCCGCCATACTGGAAGAGGGCAAGAAAGCAGATGAGCCATCAAGTGGGATTCCTGAAGTACTCCATAGTCATCTGCTTGTCCAACCTGCTGCCATTATCCATCCTGCTGTCGCCAGGGGAGACAGGTAGCTTGGAGCAGGAGCATATTCCGAACATTTCATAAAAGGTGGCCAGGAGCTACTGAGCCTTGCTTTCATGATTATTTCAGATCTTATTTTCCACTCTGGGATTTGGATGTTTCAATCTGACTTTAACATAAAAGGCAGGTGTCTCTTTTCTCTTGTCTAAATGGTTTGAGGAAGCCTGATTCGATCAGAAGGAGCATGCCATTGACCATGAACACCTACACCAGACATAGGTCTCAGCAACTCAGGGTTAGTATAAGATTCTAATGTGCACAGCGGGTCAAGAGGAAGGGGGCTAAAGAGAAACAAAAGGCCAGCTTCCCCAGAAGCAAGGGTGTGCTTGTGTTCTTGCCTGAGCACGCGCCGCATGCATGGGGGTTTAAAATGATAGCCCTCAACCTGTCAATTTTCCCCACTTGTCAATCACGTGGCAAGGAAGAAGCACAAAGGGAAAAACAAAAATTCCCTGCAGGAAAGGGAGAGGAAGGAATACAGGACTTCCCTGCAATTGCATGTGAAATTTACAATTAACTCAAAGCAATGCGAACCGTAATTAAGGAGCACTCCCTTAACTCCACCACCCAGTGTCTCTGTGAATGGCTTCACGCTCCTCTTTACTATCTTGTTTCCGTACCTGTGCCTGAAACCCAAGACCTAGAGGCCCAGAGGCAGCTTTCTTCACCTATCAGTTGTCAAGAGATGGCCCGTTATTAAAGAACTTTGGAGGTACTGTCAGAGCGTGCTGCAGCCAACACATGGATACACTCGTCCCCCTTAGGCGGAGCACTCAATGTGGTTCCCATTTCCCACTATTAAAGTTTTTGCATGGGGCAGGGGGATGGCGCCATAGATAAGGCTGCACAAGTGTAAGGAACGGAGTTCATTTCTCTAGCACGCACATAAAAAGCCCTCTGAGTGGGGATGGCAACCCTCCTGTAACTCCAGGGGCGGGGGGTGGGGAGTGGGTGGAGTGGGTGGCAGACAGAATCCCCAGGGCCAGCCGGCTAGGCAGAATAGCTGAATCGGTGAGCTTGGGGTTCAGTTGCTTCAATAAAGTGAAGAGGGCCAGCAAGCTGGATCAGTGGATAAAGGTGACTGCTGCCAAACCTGACAGCAGGAATTTGACCTCTGGGTCCCAAAAGGGAAGAACTAACTCCTAATGATTGTTCTATGTCCTCCGCCCACAGCGTGGCATTAAGCATCCTCGCACAAAACCACACACAATAAGTGTAATTTAAGAACTATCACAAGCCAGGACATAATAAACAGACACCTAAAGTGAAGAGCGAGTGAGGAAAACACCCCAACACCAGCCCCTGGCCTCCACGCGCTGGTGCTCTTAACTGTGGAGCCATCTCTCCAGCCCCGGGATCTGACTGAGAGGCCACAGCTCAGGAAACAGACAGAAACCACTGCCGCTGGGGTATGAACAGCACGGATGAGCCTAATCCCGCACCACTGAAGGTGTGCGTTGTGAACTGAGAACCAAAGCACTGCGAATTCATGACAAATCTGTACATTCAAAGACCAGCCGGCCCAGTGTTAAAACGGTTGTTGACAATAAAAGCTTTGAAAATACTCCCGGTCACACTGCCGGGGTGGGTATGGCATGAATGGGCTTCCCTCATGGCCTTGCCAATGTGCAGGGCTTCCTGTTGTAGCTCTGGGGTTTTGTTTTTGTTGGTTTGTTTTTGAGCCAGCATCTAATATATCCCAGGCCATTCTCAAACTCACTATGTAGCCAAGGATAGCCCTGAATTTCTCATCTTCCTGTCAGTATCTCATAGGCGATAAGATTATAGACAGGCAGCGCCATGCCTGGTTTTATATGGGACTAAGGAACTGAATCCAGGGCCTTGTGCATGCCAGGCAAGCATTCTCCTCGCTGAGCCACATCCCCAGCCCCGGGTCTGACATCTGGATGATTAATTTTCCCATTCATTCTGGGAGACATCTGGCCAGATGCTTCGTGAATGGAAAGACCGCCTGGCAAAGTGAGGGTTTGTTTTTGCTTTTTTGTTGTTGTTTTTTTTCCCTCTCCATATTTAGGGCACAAGGACGCAAAACTAGAGACCAATTCCGCAAGTCTCTAATGACCCCCAAGCAATGAAGAGAAAACATATAAGGGCCAGAGACCTTGCTCCTCAGAAACCATGCCTGCTGGATCTTTCGGGGGTTTTCCTGGAACAGGAAAGTTTGCTGGCTTGCTTCTAAAATGAGATCAGAGCCAGGGCTGTAAGGGTTGGCAGTGTGAGGGGTGACATCCCACCAGCTGCTCACGGGAGGTCAGACGCGAGTCCCCTCTGAGGGCTGGCACAGGGGCCCTAAGACTGAGTGGTGAGTTTCAGGCGTTCCCTAGAAACAGCTGGACGGGGGAGGGGAGCCTGACCTGCTCTGAGACAGAATTCACTGCACTGGGGAAGGAAGGGACAAGAGTCCATTTATCCTTGTTTTAGACAGAGACTAAAGATGGGCGACAGCCAAGAGTCCTCTGACTTTTTTTTGGTCCCTTGGCATTCTAAAAATTCCATCTTGGTGCTTTGTGAAAATAGGACGCGCCGGCCTATGACTTCCAGCAATGTAGACAGAGAGGGCAGAGGAGTACAAAGACCATCATGGTGTCTCACTGCGACCGGTGTTTCACCGCGACTGCTCTTCACCAATGTAGAATGCTTTTGCTGACTCATGAGACGGTGTCAAGGCATTTGACCAACTGGGTGTCTCGGCACACGCCCCTCAGCCGAAGATCAATTCCTTACATGTCGGGCCACATCCCTGGTATTCTATGTATGCTGAATCTATACTCTTCCCTGTAGGTCCCCAGATTACTCTGTATTTTATTCTTTCCATTTTCATATGTGTGGGGGAGCACATATGTGTGCAGGTAAGCATACGTGTGTGTGTGTGTGCAGGTAAGCATGCGTGTGTATGCAGATAAGCATGCATGTGTCTGCGGGTAAGCATGCGTGTGTGTGCAGGTAAGCATGCGTGTGTGTGCAGGTAAGCATGCGTGTGTATGCAGGTAAGCATGCGTGTGTCTGCGGGTAAGCATGCGTGTGTGTGCAGGTAAGCATGCGTGTGTGTGCAGGTAAGCATGCACGTGTGTGCAGGTAAGCATGTGTGTGTGCAGCCCTGAAGTTGACATATCTTCCACCTTACCCACTGCAGTCTCCCAGACCAGGCTTAGATGCCACTGACCCACTTCCTGTCTAGAAGGGGTTCACCCGCCCTGGGCTTGTAATGTATATGGCAGTGTACGCTTTGGCTTCTTCCCACAATGGAGGGACATCAGGAATCGGTGTGCTCACTGCGGCCTTCTGCTGCTGCTTCTTCTTTCTCTTTTTTTTAAATTTATTTATTTGCATTTTATGTGCCTTGCTCTTTTGCCTGCATATATGTCTCTGTGAGGGCGTTGGATGTCCTGGAACAGGAGTTAGAGACAATTGTGAGCCGCCATGTGGGTGCTGGGGATTGAACCATCTCTCCAGCCCCTCAACAACCTGTTTTCTTATACCTCCCAGGATCACTGACGTTTCCCAGAGACAGCATCACCCATAACGGGCTGGACCCCCCTAAACTAATCATCAGTAAAGAAAATTCCCCCACGGACACGCCCAAGGCCAGTACTATGGACACAAGTAAACAATCAGCTGACAGTCCCTCTTCCCAGATATGTCTGTGTTTGAGTCAAAGTGACAAAACCAAGCAGCACAACGGCTCCCAGGAAGAGTCAACTCCTCTACTCTTCATTGGCTGAATGAGACTGTACAGCACGGACACGCTGCTCTGTACATCCGTTCATCAAGGCCACATGCGTGCCGGGGTCTGCTGTGGCTCTAGGTTCCTGATTCTCTGGGGTCTATTCTTAGGAGTAGAAATGCTGGGTCACACGACAACTCCACACTGAACCCTTTAACAGAGCTGCCAATGTCTCCAGGGCCCAGCTTCTCCACTTCCCCACCAGCACTTGCTTTTGTCTGTCTCCAGTCTGCTTTGCTAGCCATTTCCCCTCAGAGTAAGATCCATCGTGGGGTTCTGCACGATGCTCCAACTGTTTTGTACCTGGTCAAACGCCACCCGTCTGTTGTCTGTGATGGAACGTGGAAAGAACAGAGGTAGGGCCTAGTGCACAGGAGGGGTTTGCTCTGGATCTGGCAGGCCCCACAAAGCACCTTTCTGTAGCCTATCACGCTGACGACAACTTGGATATTCTGGTGTGCAACCTCCAGGGATTGATTGATGCAGAGAAAATGACCTGTAGGTTCTAGATCACTGGGAAAAACCATCCTTATCTCAGGAGGGAGCCAAGGGAAAGACAGTGGACCAGACTGCGGGAAGCTGAAGGGATACGGGGAGGGAGGGACTTAAGAGTTTGGCATCTAAGTGGCCCTCAGTGACGTCTGCTTTCTTCTGTTGCCTTAAGTGTGGGAGTTAACCAGGGACAGGGTGTAGCACGGAGAATAAAACCTCCACTCCCAGTGTGCTAATGAGCTTGCACATGACCCCTCTCAGGCAGGAGCTAATGAAACACGTCCACAGCTTCTGCGGCAGCCAGAACTCAAGTACTTAAGCTGGAGGACAGAGATGGTTACCAGGAACCTAGTCCCGGCTCGGCCAGGCTTCTGGCATCACCAAGGAGGAGGCAGAGCGCTTCAGCTGATGTTCCTGCCGAGATCTCATGCTTTCTTGTCCAAGGAAACATGGCAAGGAGGCAGAGCTGCTGCCGCCACTAGCAACACAGCTGGCGGCTTCTCACTCACGGAGCACTGCCTGTTCTGCCTCTCTTGTCCCCAAAGCGCTGAGCTAGTCCCACTTCATAGATGAAGGTTTCTGAGCTCCGTTAATGAATTAATTCCTGAACATTAATTACAGTGTATCTAGATAACTGCAAGACCGGGGCTCTAGACTAGGGGCTCTGGACCGGGAGCTCCACACGGGGCTGGGTGGGAAGGGATTCCTTTTGCATTTTCAGCTAGAATGGAAGCTCAACGAAGCCTGAGCAAAGGATGCTGAAGAAAGTGAGGAGTCCAGGTGGGGACCCTACTCTAAGCTAGTTATGTGACTTGGTGGGGAAGGTTACTCGAACAGGGTGTGGCCCTGCGCCCCACTGCTCTCTACAGCCAACGCAGGCAGAGGAAGACACATGCCTAGGGTAGCAGGAATGAGACTCCACCTAGGCTTCTCTGCTTGGGAAGGGCATAGCGCAGAGCTTCCTTCCCAGAGTCATTCCCTGAACGAGCCCAGTTCCAAGGAGAACTGCTTTCTGAGCAAGGTTCCGAGCAAGGGTGCTGTTGGCCTACGGCAAGGGCCAGCTCTTCCTCCCTCTTGGGACCCTGTTCCTCCATCTGCGACTTAGGCTGCTCTTCAGCTTAGGAGCCAGTGTCTCTCTTCCTTTCCCTACGAAACAACAAGGTAGGCGTTGGAGAGTTTCCACGGTGTTCTGTAAGATCGCAGGGGCAACATGAGGCGTTTCCCTGGACACAGCTGTTTAATCATGAGTGCCCCCCCTCCCGAAACCTCACACTCGTGTGTAGTAACTCATTCCAATAGGAGACAGCCTGGCCGGTCTACGCTTTCTCCAGAGGCTGATTCACAATACTTACCCCTTCTCTCTAGCCTGACATTCACCTACGATCTATTACCAATTAATTAGACCATAACTGTTTCATACGTCGACTCTTGGTTTTGATCAGCATAGAAATTACACATCCGCGGAGGTCACACGGAGTCTCACGAAGAAACTAAGGAATCCACTTAAAAGAGCGTTAAACTGTGCCGGCACCAGAACACAGAGCCAACAGAGGCTCCGCGTCAGAGAGGCCTGGAGGAGACGCTTTTGCCACTTCACTCAGACCCGAGACAGGCGCTTTTCAAAGTTATTTCCTGAGCCTAGAGTGGTTTTGACAATTTTCCGATTTGCTTAAAATGAACGATGACAACATGTCATTAGAAGCATCTGCAGTCATTAACGGGGTTCATCCTGGATTCTGCCACTGTCTCGCAGGGAGAAGAGACAGGAGACTAATTAAATGAAGCGGGCTCAGCCGGGAGCCTGGCTTCCAGAGGCACAATCTCCCTTGCCAGGCGCAGGGCAGCTGCGTGGCTGCGCTAGCACCAGCCGCCCGGCCTAATCCTCCTTCCTCTGTGACAAGCATTCCGACGGTGTCCGGAATAATAATGTAATTACAGAGAGAAAACACCTCAGCCATGAAGGGCAAGGATTTGGAGCTGTTCAAACATGGGAACCGGAATCAAAGCCAGCAAAGGGTGGGATGGAGGGGAGCAGGGGTTAGAATGTATTACCATCCCCCCTTTCTCTCCCTCCCTCTCCGTTTCTCTCTCTGCTGAAATAAATGTCGTCCCCTCATCCTCAGGAAACATGTTCTGAGACACCCCCGTGGGCATCCAAAACGGCAGACCTTCTCTGTAAGTGCTTTCTTCTGTACATATGACTCTGTGGTGAAGTTGAACTTAGGGACCTGGCAGTGTAAAAAATTAATAACAACAGCCGGGTGGTGGTGGCACACACCTTTAAACGCAGCACTTGGGAGGCAAAGGCAGGTGGGTCTCTGAGTTCGAGGCCACCCGTGTCTACATACTGAGTTCCAGGACAGCCAGGACTACACAGAGAAACCCCGTCTCAAACAAAACAAAACAAAAGATGGATAACAACAATGAATTATAAAATGGAAGTTATCTATAAGAAAGTTAAGTAGAATCAATGAACTGGAACTTTCCATTTTGTATCTCAGAAAGGGAAACCTCAGACTAGAGGAACTCGGAGGGGAAATAATGGCCTGAAGTCGTGGCATAAGGCCAGCTAATTCACAGTGACCTCTGCACATTTCCTGAAGTCCCCAAAGATCCTCCAGGGCATTGCCCTCAAAGGGCACATTTTCTGTTTGCTTGCCATCTCTACAGTTGCTCCTTGGGTCTTGATACAAAACCCTCTCTGTGGTAAGGGGGAAGGATGCAGGTTTGATGGGAAGAACTACGCTCCATGTTGTTGATGTGAAGTCTAACTTGGCTCATCTCGGTTTGAAAGAGACCCATCCTGCAGGGCACTCTGAGTGTCTTACGGTCTAAGAACTTGTATAAAAACCATAACCACTGAAAGTCAAAGCCACAAACCGGAGCTGTGGTCTGCAAGCAGCATTCCGGAGCACAGGGTTCGTTTCTGCAGACTTTGGGCAGGCGTGCACAATCTGTTATTCCAAGATGAAGATAAAAACAAAAGTTTCCACAAAACAGTAACATCTAACAAGCCAGAATCTTTTGAGAAAAACAACTGTCCTTCTGTGAAGGCTAATTTCACTTAGCAATCCCATTTCAGTGCCAGAACAAGTTCTGGATGGTCATGGACAGCAGACCACAATTCCTGCTTCTGCCTGGAGACACCAGAATAGCAAGAAACGGACTCTTGACAGTGAGGGGCAGGCAGACCACTGCTCTCATGCCAAGAAGGTACAGGCAGCCACCTCCTCTTAAGTGACAAGGGCTATGGGCTGAAATGGTGAGCAGTTGGGTTGACGTCCCATTATCCACTGGCCAAAGTGCCAAAGACTAACGCCCCAGTGTGAGTCTACCCTGGACAAGTCACATGGCCTTGGATTGACCCCACAGGAAAAGCTGACTGATTTATGCAGCAGAATCTAAATGTCTTCATTGAGCCTGGTTTCTGGCTTCTCCTAGCAAAGCCCAAATGTTTCCCGGCATGAAGACTAGCTAGTGGTGAGGCAGGCCTGGAGGATTAAGCCTGTAATCCCAGCACTGGGGAGGCTGAGGCAGGTGACTTGCGGCAAGGCTGAGGCCAGCCTGGGCTACAGAGTGAGTTCCAGAGCAGCCTGAGCTATAGTGTGAGACCTTGTCTCTCTTGGGTTTCATCTATAAAACTCCCTAGTTTTACATGACACAAGCATGTTTACTTCATGTGAAAAGCATGGCCCCTCCCAGCTCAGGTCTGGGGAAGAAGTCTGATGTCGCCTGTAGACACTCACACCAGACGGGTACTCAGTCTGACTTCTAGAAGTGCGAGCGACGTGGAAAACCCTCCGCTTGGGTTCATCGGATCAGCATACTGTTAGTGTGAAGAAGTGCTTTAAGGGAGGCAAAAAAAACCCCACAGCGTCAAACCTTGAAAACACAAACAAATCGATAAAGCCCGCTCATGCGGAAGCCATTGTTCCCTAAGGATGGCAGGTGAGAGCAAGTCCGCCTTTCTAGGATGCTGTGTGAAGACCCCAGGAGGCTGATGTGTGCGCGTGTGTTAGTCACACACGGGCAGTAAAGCTGCCCTTTCCCTCTCTATCCCGAAAAGCGTGAGTCTGCTGAACTTCCAATGGCCTTTCGTCTGGAGACCACCGAAGCTGCCGACAAAAGGTAGCCTGCTGCTTTGCATATGGCATGTTTTATTTTTTTGTTCTAGGCTGGCCTCAGAACTCTCTCTGCGGGGTGATCCTGAGTTTCAGACCCTTCTGCCCCTGCCTCCTTGAGCCCTAGGATGGTAGGCACGCATGGCTGCTCTCGCGGTGCTCAGGGCTCAGCGCACGCTAGGCAAGCACTCTACCAGCTGAACTACTACATCTGAAGCCCTTTACACGACATTAAAATTCCCTATCTAGCCCCATTAGCAAACACCCAGGATCCTTGAAACACGCGCTTGTGGGGCTTTGTGGTATTTACTGAATATTAAAGTATCTGTTGTTTTAAATATAAAAGCAGGCGACTGCCCATCCAACCTTCCTCTGTGCATTTTCTGGGGCCTGTACCCTGATTTTGGGGAACAGGTTTTCTCTGGCCCTTCACTTCTGAGCTTCCTCATTCCATTCCAGAGTAAGGGGGTCCCAGCATCACATGAGGGGGTGTATGGGTAAAGGGCAGGGCCGGAAGAAGGTGCTGAGGTGGCCGGTGATTTTGGTCACAAGCAGCAGGAGGACAGCCTTCTGTGCTGGAGAAGCTGAGTTGGAGAAACCAAGTCCAGAGCTGCTGGAAGATTCCTGCAGCCTTGAACGGATAGAAGGGCCTTCCTAGAAGGGGCAAACGGTACCCATCAGAGGTTACAGAAGCCTTGGGATTCTGGGGGCATCACGGCAGCACTGTCCTGGTCTTTTCCATTTTGGCTTCAGTTGCTTAAAGAGGACTTCTACATTTGCAAGTGGTCCAACATCTCTAAAGCAAGCAAGAAACACCAGGTCATGGTCACAGGGCCCACGTGGTGCTCATGACTGAATATGCACCAAGTTCTCTGAAGACCTAAATGTTCCGCTTTCCCAAGCAGGCAGCACAGACCGGCAGGGCCAACCCTGGGCGCCTAAAGCAGCAGGTGACAGCTATGCGCCAATGCTGGAGGCTGGCTGTCTCACCCAGCCAGCCCTCTCCCTTGCGGGCTGCAGTCTCGCTAGGCTGATTGCCCGAAGTAGGCCGATAGCGAGGTGGAGGTGTGTAAGCTCGGCAGCCTGTGCCCGTTTCCTGCTACCCTCTCCGCTATGGAAGCAAAGCCACTGGATTATTGAGACCCTTGACTTCCCGGGCGACAGCCTCAGAATGGTGGCTTCTAAGATGAGCAATGATAACAGTGTGGGAATCAAACCTGAACAAAGCCAGAAAGAAAAAGGGGGGGGCGGGGAAAGGAGAGGAGGGGAGAGACGGGAAGAAGAGGGACGCGAAAGAATGCCGGTGTGTCTAAAATGTCCGATGACCCACTGGCAGGGCGTTCGGCCTTTTCACGTTTTGTGGCACACAATGTAGTCACCTCCAAAGTTCACACTGGAAAACGTCCCAATCACTAACGTCTGTTCACTGTCTTGTGTTGGGCACATTTATAGCTTCCCTCAGCGCTTTGCTCATGGGCCATAGATGAGAAAGCATGGGAGCAACAAAGCCTGGGTTTTTCAGTTCGTCTGGATTTTGGAAAGACATGCAAGGCTACCATTGGAAGAGCACCCACAACAGGATGAGCCACGGAGGCTCCCCACGAGCCCAAACACAAGTGGAGAAAGCAGGGGACACAGGAAGAGGTAGGAAGTGAGGGGGACAGTGGCTCTGTCCTGAGAGCAGAGTCCTAACACAGGCAACAGAAGCAGGTGGGGAGTGTGCCGGAATGCATGACCGTAGGGACCAGGGACAAGTGGGAGGTCTGCTTCAGCCACTGACACATATGTTACTCTGGAAGAAACTGAGCTCACGCGATCAACACGCTCAAGGAAAAGAAAAGGAGAGACTGGAAGTTTAAGTCCAGCGATCCCCGGAGCCTATCAAAGAACCTCAGAAAGAGCTTCAGTGAGCTGAGCCAACTGCAGGAACATCGATATACAGACAGAGGCGGCAGCAACATTACTCAGCTGCCCCAGGACTAAGAGAGACAGCGACAGGCACACGGCACCTATAAATGCGCCGAGTAGGACAGAAGGTGCAAGAACTTTCCAGCCCTGTCATGGTTACTGTAAAGCTGCTACCCCAACACTGTCAGGACGGTGGTCCAGGGTAAGACAACTAGGTAAGCTGACTAGGGGTCTCCATGTGCTGAAACCTAAGGTGCAGAGAGACATACAAAGAAAACAGTTCATCTTTGGTTTCAATTAAACACATAACGTTAGGACTCGTGGGACGGTCTATCTTCACATGTGAATACAACTGTATTTATAATCCCTCTTTCCCAGGGGTTCCCCCCCAAAAAAGTTAAGAGCATGCACAGGAGCTAAAAGCATCCCCGGTACCTAGTTTGTGGTCTTTAAATCCCATTTTCCATTAAAAGAAGCCAGGCAGCTGCTCAGAGAAACAGCTGATGCTCAGCCCGAGGCAGAGGCAGCACTGGCTGAACGCAGGGATCATGGCATGGCGGAGACCATGAAAGAATTCAGGGTAGTGTCCCACAGTGGACAGTCCCACAGATGGACAAAGAAGATGCCAGGAGACAAGGTGCCTCCTGATGGGGAAGCGGGGGGCCACCGGGGCTCTTGCCATAGGGACCAACTGCAATCTGGCAGGGTCTTTGGGAGAAGCAGGGACCACTGGAACCTGAGCCATAAACATGCAGCAAGCCAAGGCCAGCATGGGACGCTGGCCCGAGCAGACCACAAGGCAGGGCTATCATGGAGGGTGGGTGGTAGGAGCACCACGTTTGGAGATGGAGAAAAGAACAGGAGACAACGCACTTAAGAGCACGCATGACCAAAACCCCACTGGGGTTTGAACCTGAGTATTAAATCTTGTGGCTTGGTACATCTTAGGCTGAGAGGCAGGCACCCTGGAATGGGGGTGTTCCAGACACAGGTCACAACTCAAGCAAGGCAAGGAGGCAGAAATGGGGTGTGACACCCAGGGGTCACTTGCAGAGACCGAAAGGAAATCAATCTAGGAAGCATGGGTTGAGGGCCCTCAGTGTAAGTCTCTTCCTGTCAGGACAAGATGTTTGTTCTTAGGCCAAAGAGAAAAGGTCAGTGTGTCCGACCACGGACTGGCGCTGAGATCTTCACCCCAGGGGTCACATGGCGCTCCAATCCCTCCCTCTTCCCTGACAGAACTCTGATTTGGGGCATTTATCCATCCTGCGGGGTTCCACATCTACACGAGTCCTGAAGCTGCAGCCCTCATCTTGGCACAGTGCAGAAATTTACCCCGGGGAGAACAGGCCCGGTATGGTGGAGCCAAAGACGACAGAAGACGACTATCAGATGGTACTGGCTGAGCCCCTGAATTAATTCCTTCCACAGCCACCCTTCAGCCGGGTTCTTATGTGAAGTAATAAATCTCCTTATCATTTGAACGAGCTGCGCCTCCCATTAATTACAGCTACAAGCAGCCAAAATTATGCGCGGGGCTTCTAGGGGAGATAATCTAAAGACCCGCCAAGCACTTAGAAGTGATACCGCAGGAAATAAAACTACCTCTAAACAGTTGCTGCACCCTCAGGTCCAGAAGATACATGGCTCTGGGGTTACCCCAATAGTCTCCTGGTTCTACAGATGAACACGGGGTCCCCACAGCTGCCTTAACTTCACCTCTCAATCACACAAATCTACCTGCTGCCAGGCTCTAAGGGGAGCTGATCCCAGGGAAGGGAGAGAAAAATGAAAAGAAAATACAATTTAACAGTAGTCTGCAGAGACCACCAGGTGAGCGAGATTGATTCCACGAAATCTCCATTTGTCTCCCTGGAGTCTTTTCACGACATCCTATGCTTGGGGTTCCAGGAAAGCAACGCTGTTCACATGGTGTGTGTGTGTGTGTGTGTGTGTGTGTGTGTGTGTGTGTGCATGTTCAAGAAAGACATTCCTGAGGCTGGGTTCCAGGAAAGCAATGCTCTTGCACAGTGTGTGTGAATGTGTGAGTTCAAGAAATACATTCCTGGGGCTAGAGAGATGGTTCAACAGTTAAGAGCACTGGCTGCTCTTCCAAATGACCTGGGTTCAGTTCCCAGTACCCACGTGGCAGCTCATGACTCCAGGTTCAGGGAATCCAACACCCTCACACAGATATACATGCAGGCAAAACACCAACACACATATAAATAAATAAAGTTTTAAAATTTAAAAAAAAAGGAAAGACATCCCCTCACATGTTCCTGAAGGCCAAGGGTGACCTGCAGAGTAGCAGAGAAGCCTCTGCGAGCCAGGAGGAAAGGCTGTCTGACTTCACCTCCTTGGGGATTGTGATTCTCACGATCAGGAGCGCCAGGGATTGGGATGTGTGTGGGCCTGTCCTGGGGCCTGCAGTCCATCAACTGCTTGAGACAGCACCTTGGCCTGACCACAGCTGGAAGGTCAGGCTCTTGCTGACCTACATCCTGAAGACCACACAAGGACAGAGTTGTTAGTGGCGTCAGGAATTGGGGCCAGGATTAATGGAGAGGCTGGGGCATACTCCTCTTGGCTGTTCAAAATGGCGCTCCTTCCGTGGCACGCTTGCAGCTTTGGCTTCGACAGCCTGTGGTGTCAGGACTGGTGATGTGCCGGCCAGCTGGCATAGAGCCCGTGTATTCCAGCGGGGAAGACAGCATAGTGGCATGGCTTAACCACAGTACCAGCACCAGAAATTAGGTTAGTTACAGACTGGCCTTAGGCAGTTGGGACTCACCCTGGGTTAGGAGCAGGAACCAGCAGTATAACAAGCCCACAGGAAGGTGAGACAAACGGAAAGAGGCAGGTGTGGTAACTGAGGGACAGACCTAACCACATGGCTGGAGGTGGCAGAGGCTGAATGAACCACTGTGTGATGCCCACCCTTTTGCCATGTAGTTGCCAAAGGAGAAGGATGCAGGAACCTACCAGTAGGCTACACAACCTCATAGTGATACACAGGTTAATAGAAATGGGTTAATTTAAGATGTAAGAGTTAGCTAGGAATATGCCCAAGCCATTGGCTAAACAGTGTTGTAATTAATATAGTTTCTGTGTGATTAATTGGGTCTGGGCAGCCAGGAATGAAAAAACAGTCTCCATTTACAGATAGCAGCAAAGTGGAAAGAGCGTGGTCTTCCTGTGGTCCATGATAACCCTACAACGTACAAACTGCATGCCCCAAACGCCCGAGGGCTTCACCCTCTTGCCCTCTTTATCTGCTGGCTGAGCAGAGACATAAAGGTGGCTGTGGTCACCTACGACTGTCACAGTCACTGAGTTTGCTCTCGGGTCTCTTCTCGCTTCCATTCTGTCAGCTTCCTACAGTGAAATTTCACTGCTATTGGAAGATACAAGAAGTTCTCGAAGGTAAAGTTTTTGATTTTTAAAATATTTTTAAAAAGAGAAAAAAAAAAAGAAAAAAAAAAAGAAGTTCTCGCCCCTTGACAGACAGAAAAGCCCATGGAGTCGTCGGGCTGGCCCTTTCTGAGAATACACAACTGTGTGTAAACGTCACTCATTCCTCTTTGTACTGCTGCTTACTGGATCTACCACCAACCACACTCTTCCCCTCTTCCAGTCCTTATCAAGACCCTAGGAGAGCTCACCAACAATTTCACCAACTAAGGACAAGCGTAACAGATGTCACCCTCTGAGCACAAAGCCTGGCATGTTGTGGCTGCTTATTAAAACACAAATAAGATCATAAACAGAAGCTGCCAATCCATGGGCTGCCTGGAACTCAAGTTTTCTTCCCTAGGAGAAGGGGAGCTGCTTACGCATGGGGCCAGGGCACTCGTGTCTACAACCTCAGCGAGGCTCCTAAGCAGAGAACACGGCAGCTTCCTGCACAGGGTGGTGACTCTGGGCCATGCCCAGGACAAGCAGGCCAACCCCTCTCAACTACAGGGTTCAACTCCTAACTAAGGGCTGCAAGATGGGGAAAAGATGCTGTCTCCCTGCAGGGGCAATGAAGCCCAAAGAGGATGACAGTGTGAGGACACGCAGGAATGCAGCAGCCAGGCTGGAAAGACCTCAGATGGTCAACTAAACCGGAGACAGGAGGGAGTTCACACCCCAGCAGGTCATAGGAGTGCAAGCCTGTAATCCCAGCATGGGGGAAGCTGAGACAGGAGGATCATCTTGAGTTTCAGGCTAGTCTGGTCTGTACAGTGAAAGGCCTCTTGAAGAACGTGAAAACCAAACAACAAAGGGGTCACACACCTGCTCTGCCCTTTACCAACCCCCAGGTTTCCTTCGCTGTGTCCCAACTTCCTCATGTGCCCTGGGAAGGAAATAACAGCCTCCCTACCGAGGTGTGTGCACATCAAACCCACAGCTTGCTGGGTACCTGGTGCACACGCACTAAGAACAATCAGTAGTCATAGTCTAGAGAATATGCATTTTCTTTTTTTTTTTTTCCCTTTCTTTTCTGGAATAAAAAACCAACCTCCTCCGACAATAACAGAGCCAAGCAGGAATTCAGCTGAAATAAAAACGGGAGCAGAAACCACTTCCTGTAGATGAGTATTTATGAAGCCAATTTCAGCTCTAAGAGCTAATGATTCCCCGATGGCGTCCGTCCCTGCAGCGGTCCTCCGAGTGAGACACGCTCTCCCCCTGAGTGCTCCTGGGGCTGTGCACACTCTTGAGCCGCCCCCCACCCAGCGCCATCCTAATCAGTGATAATCCTGCTAATGACGGGGAGAGGTGCGGGAGAGGGAAGCCGCAGGTGGAAGGATCTAACCCGCCAGCTACTTTGCTTCCTCCAGACAAACTTTTGCCTGAAACAGATGAATTCAATCTGCATATTAATGCGGATTACTAATTAATGACCAAAAAATGCTTTCAAGGCTGAAAGTGCAATGCGAGGGTTTTAAAAAAATCAGAACATCCGGGAGTCTCCGGTTAAGAAGGGGGAGGGAATAAGCCAGCCTCTCTTATTTTTTCTCTCATTTTTACCATTTCTAATTTAATGGTTGAGGGAAATGGCGGGCACAGGGGGATTCGTGTAAAGATAAGAAAGGGCAGCATGGTGGGAGGGGATGTCCTCTGTGTCCTCTGTGTCCCAGAGTGCTGGCAGCCCTGGTGTAGAGTTCGAGGTCACCCCAGGGTAAGGTCATGTCTTGGTCTCTACAGCTTCTGTGCCTGTACACAGACAGCAACCAATGGCGCGCGTGGTGACAGCTGAGGACAAGGGCAGCCCACAGCGACACTTCCAAAGGCTCCAATAGGAGAAAAGAAGTAGGAAACTCGGAAAGCCCTTGTCAGGGTAAAGGAAGGCGGCTACTAACAGCCCAAGCCCAGGAGGGGAACAGAGGGGAGGGAAATCTATAGATGCAGAGCCTGGGCCCCGGGCTCACAGAGATGGCAGGGGCAGGAACGGGGACTCACACCTCCCTCTGACTCTTCATTGAGAAATCTCCCTAGCAGGCTGGCACACCAGGGTGCTGAAGACATTTCAGCACCCCTTCTCATACACAGTGAGTATCCTGGCTTTTCTTTTAACTTGGCAACTTAAACCCTAGTACCTCTCCTTCTTTGAAGCCCTTCGTTTCTCCTGATCAAAACTCCTGTTTAACTTGGCTGCCAGGGACCTGGTGGGAGTCTAGCGACTGAGCTGGTGGAGGTGGCATGCAGCTCAACAGGGAAACTGGAAGCCCCCTAGCTGAGACAGTCTGCTGTGGGTTAGGTGCCTGGTCTAACCTGCACCCCTACTTCAGGGCTGTTTCTTTTCTTTCTTTCTTCCTATTTTGTTATGTGTACGAATGTTTTGATTGCATGTTTGCATGTGTGCCACATGCATGACTGGTATTTTCTGGGATTCGAAGAGGGCATCAGATCCCCTGGAACTGGAGCGAGAGGTGGCTGTGAGTCTCCATGTGGGTATGGAGAACAGAACCTGGATCCCCTGCAAGACTAGCAAGGGATCTTAACTACTGAGCCCTCGGTCTGGTCCCCAAAGTTCTTTCTGTCAACTAAGGAGTCAAGGAGCCAGACAGAGTCCGTTGAGGACTCTGGGGGAACTACCACCGGATTCCAGCTTCATCTCCAACACAAAAAAGTCAACCTAATATTCAGTGACAGATCTTTACAGCCTAGTCCACCCTGGCCACCTCCAAGCCGACAGCCCAGACCCGGCAGGTAAGGCCTGAGCCACACTGCCAACCTCCAGCTGAGGTGTGCAGAAAGGGGCACAGCTTGGCCTGCAGGGCCTGCCACACTCTGCCTGCCTGGCCCCATCCATCAGCCTGTGAATGCGGGGTGGGGAGGGTGTCTCATTTTCCAGCATGGCTTTAGGGACATTTTCTAAATGTGACCCTGTTTCTGTTATGAGACTCAAAGTGCTCCAGCCGCAAGATCATAAATACTCAAAAGTGACTGCTAATGGCTATGGCGGCTTGTAGGATGCCAAATGGCAGCGAAGAGTGGCGACCGTAAATTACATGCAGCTTCCCTCCTCCCTCTCCAGCTCACTGAGGTGTTTGGTGGGTTGGCAGTGGTAAGACGGGCTTTCCGGAGGATTTCGGGGGGCTTCCTGTGAACTCAGGAAGAGCTGTGCAAAGTCCTTCCAACAGACGCTAAAGGAAAACCGAAGACGACTGGGATTTCCATACGGAATCAATTTATTAAAGATACGTTTAATTAGCTGGGCAGAGTGGTACACTCAAGGATCGTCAAGGGTTGGAAGCCAGCCTGGACTACACTTCAAGACCTTGTCTTAGATGGAAATAAAGTGAGATGCCTCAGTAGGTAAGACCTTTGCCACACAGCTTTATGACCCGAGTTTGACCCCCAGACCCATGTATGAAAGTTAGTTTTAATTGCCAACTCCACATAATCTGAAATGGCTTGGGAAGAGTCTCAAAGAGGGACCGGCTAGATCAGGCTAGCCTGCAGGCATGTCTGCAGGCAATTTTCTTGTCTGCCTTAACTGACGTGGCAAGAGCCATCCTGAAAGTGGTGGCACTATTCCCTGGGTTTGGGGTCCTGGACTGGGTAAGAGGAGAGAAAGATGGCGGAGACCTAGCCATGTATGCACTCATCTCTCTCTACTCCTGACTGTGGGCGTGCTAAGACCGTGGCCTGGAGATCCTGCTGCTGTAACTCCCGCGCCGTGATGACTGTGAGCTGCCCTAGCTGCTTTCCGCCAGGGTGTGCTGTCGCTGGGAACGGGAAGGCCACGAGCACACCACGGAAAGGCAGGAGAAGACAACTCCACAAAGATGCCTCTGACCTTCACACGGCACCATGGCACCTGCACTCCCACAGACACACACCACACACAACAGTAAAAACTAAACAACACCAACAACTAAAACTTTTAAGGTTGTAGCCATGTTTACAATATAATTGCAAAAATACACAAAGTGGCCCAACAAAAATGAATAAATATACTTAGTACACAGAAGCAAATTTGTGTGAATGGAGAGGATGGGAACTAAGATTGGGATCAGGGGCTGGGGCTGTAGCTCAGTGGTAGAGCTCTTGCCTAGCATGCCAGAGGCCCAAGGTTCAATCCCCCAGTACTGCCTATAAGTAAATAAACAGATGCACTGGGTCAGGCACTGGGCTGGGCTCTGACCACGGATTATCTAGAGGAATGCCTGCGATCATTCCATGCGACAGATGCTGTGATTATCCTCATTTCATGCCTGAGAGGGTCACTTAAGTCATTTGTCCAGAGTCACAGATGGAGGGACAGTCTGGGGGTATGCACACAGCAGAGTCCAGGGTCTGGTTTATCTTGCTGGTCTCCCAGTCAAAGCAGACATATGAGAGAGAGAGAGAGAGAGAGAGAGAGAGAGAGAGAGAGAGAGAGAGAGAGAGAGAGAGAGAGAGAGAGAGAGAGAGAGAGAGAGAGAGAG